>NC_053027.1:530377954-530726460 GCF_003073215.2 Triticum urartu | reverse complement strand
ACGGCGAACTGTTAAGTCTTCATTCTTTGTAACATGTTAAATGCTGTGAGTTGATCAAACAGATCAGTACAACATTAAGTTATACATTTTGGAGAAGTTATATATCACTGTTTCTGAAATATTTTTCTGAAATGTACATTTTACAACATCTTGGTATAAAACTTGTCCTAATGTACATATGAACTAGTACAAGATCATCTAGAACAACATACACAACAATGGGCTCATCTGGATCTAGTAACACAAATCAGTAGGAAATAAATTTGTGGAAGAACATACATGCAAGAGGAAGATACCTGTGATGGTTGCTGGCTTGATGGGCACATGATATGGTCGTTATTAAGTTGGTTCCAACTTTGATCCAACCTTTAAACTTCTCAAAAAAGAGGCACCATGTAGACCGATGGCTTCCAGCACATCCCCAGCTTCAGGCTCGCTGCCTGAATGCTCATAGAGATGAAATGCAGCACTCAGGATGAAGCTGTCAGGTTTCAGTGACCCGCGTGTTGTCTCGAAGAGCGATATGCCCTCGTCGACGCGACCGTGCTCAAGGTACGCCCTCATCATTGCCCGGCAACATGCTAAATCAACAGCCACACCAATCTCCTGCATCTGGCCGCAGATCCTCTGGGCTTCATCAATCTGGTCTGCCTTCAGAAAGGCAATAATGAGGTGGCTAAAATGAGGGCATGAAGGGGTTATGCCGCTGCTCAACATCATCTGGATGGCTTTCTCAGCTTTGGAGTAGCATCTACTTTCTGAGTATGATCTGATCAATGCAAGGTACGTCGTCGAGTCGGGAACTTGACCGTGTGATTGCATCTCCTGGAAAACAATCTCTGCTTCATCATGCAGCCTGGAAGTGGCATAGGCATTGATCATGGAGTTGAAACTGATCTGCACATTGATTGCAAGTTTCAGTCACAGTAGTCAATCTCAATGCAGATAACTGTAGTTTCAGAAGTCAGACACCAACGGAAGCATACCTTTCCAGGCATGATACCAAGTTCCTTCATTCTATCGAATAGTGAAGACGCCTCCTGATGTCTCCCTGAAGAAATTGCACTGAATAGTACGAACGAGAGTGCGAAAAACTCGTCGAACATGAAAAGGGAAATCTTCTTTGATTCCTATACGCAAGGTAGAAGGGACTAACCAGCCTTTCCATAGAAGTTAAGCATGTTAGTGTATATCTTCTCGTCGATCAGCAAGCCTAGCTCTTGTGCAGCAGCAAACATTTCAGCAGCCTTGTCCAGCTTTCCTCCTAGGCCATAAACACTGAACAAGAAAACTGAAGCTAATGACAAAGTGGTCTCAAGTCTCAACACAAACATAAAAGAGAAAAAACAGTTGCATACTCCCAACTCCCATTTTCCTGTGGTTTTATCAAGATTATCTACCTTATCATTATATTGAAAGTCTGCAAGGACCGACGAACCCCAGTGGATATCATGCGATCATATATGTTGACAGCTGAGTATAGTTTGCCTGTTTGGAAACTAAAGCTGTAGCAGTTAGCCATGGCACCCATGCCCTGAAAATTTTGCTTGCCCACCTTATGAAGAGGAAAAGATGTTTATCCAGACCTGACTCGAGCATCGACTTGATAAATGTATTATACACAACAGTATCAAGCTCAACTTCACCATGGAAGCAGCCATGTATGATGTTCTCCACCTCCTGAAACTTTCCTGGGAGTAATGTCGCAGTGTGAGTATACACAGAAGCGAAGCGCCTCACCAAACTTACTGCATAAGGATTGGTAGCAGTTAGAAAAAATATTTACCATGTTTGGTCAGGTGAGTGACAAGTATGCTAATTGTCACAACATCTCTGCTATGGCCTTGATCAGCCATTTTCATAAAGAGACGATACGCCTCCTCGATATTGCCGCACTTGCATAATGCGTCGACCATGGCATTGTAGACAGGCGCTCCTATTGGAAACGATGTCGATGCTGACTCAAACAGTTCCTCTGCTTGATGTAACTTCTGTTCCTGGCCATATTGGACAATGAGAGTGGCTGTTGCTGAATCTTCAGGCTTGACTCCCAACTGAGTCAGCTGTTCATGAAGGAATTTTGCCTCACATGTCCTCCCTGCAGAAAAATAAATAAATAAACAGCAGTGGATGACAGTATGGTTAGGCATGAACACCATGATCTGTGTGGTACCTGGCTTCCTCACCTTCCCTAGCCAATTTTCTGATCAATTGGCATGCGATGGACGAACCCCCAGGTGTGTCCAACAATGACTTCAACGCCGCGTTCAGTGCCGAACTGTCGGTCTGACAGGCTAGTGCCTTCGACGAACTATCTTGTTCCTGCATCACACTGGTTCTGTTTCTAGCATACATCTCTATCATAGAAACCATTGTTGAACTCTTCATGGTCACTCCACCATTGTTCATCTCTTTCAGTATCTTATCCGCATCGGCGATCATCCCGCTTTTGCAGCAAACTTCCATTACAGTCATGCAGAGGGCCTCATCAAGCTGGATATCTTCTTTTCTCATCTTCAGAATGAATGCACTTGCCTTCTCTAGCTGGCCCAGCTTGACATATAATCTCAGTAGGTCATTGCAGCAGAACACATCAGGGAGACCATATTTGCACAGAGCTCTGAAGACATCTTCAGCTGCAGCTATGTCTTCCCTCGCGACATGGCATCGAAGAAGAGCGCCGTAAGAGAACGATGAAGGCTTCACATTCCTCGATCTCATCAAACCGAAAACCTGCAATGCCTTATCATAGTTGCGAGCATTCATGTGAACTTGAGCCATTGCCACATAAGTCTGTTCATCACTCAGAAGACCCGCACTGTCAATTTCCTCAAAAGTGCGTTGTGCATTGTCGTAGAGCCCGATCTTACCATAGATCCTAATGAGGATCCCATAGATGACCTCATCAATGACAACCCTGCTTCGCTCCATCTCCGAGAAGAGCGAGAGCGCCTTCGAGTAGTCCTCACTCTTGTCATAGAGTGCCAGGAGGGATGCACATGTGTAGTTGCTGGGGACAATGCCATGAGCCCTCATCTCCTCATAGAGCATCACAACCTGCTCCCCTCTGCCATGCCTGGAACTCAAGCTGATCAGGCAACTGTACGTCGCCTCCTCCGGGATGAGTCGGGAGGCCCTCATCTTCCCCATGACATCCATGGCCTCCTCCAGGAGACCCTCCTTGACAAATGAACCGATCACAACTGTGTATGTGAAGTGATTTGGCACCACATTGTTGGCTTCTTCCATTTCCATCATGTGTTTCCAGAGTTGGATCACCTTGCCGTGGAGCCTGTGCTTCTGCAGGGAGGAGAGCATGAAGTTGAAGGCGGAGACGGGCGGCGCCACACCGCGCCTGCGCGTCGCGGCGTAGAAGAGCATCATGTCGCCGTGCCTCCCCCGGCGCGCGTACGCGCACAGCAGGGTGCCGCACGCCACCGCGTCCGGCTCCACGCCGGCCTCGAGCATCTCCAGGAACGCCTCCTCGGCGAGCTCGATCTTGCCGGCGTTGCCATACGCCCTGAGGAGGATGGTGTAGGCGACCACGCTGGGCTCGTAGCACAGCTGCAAGAAAAATAGGTGCGGACCAAGGTTTTGGATTTCGTTTTGTGAAATATACACGCCCCTTAACGAAATTGACGAGCTTTTCGAAAAGCACCATCCAAAATTTGAATTCTTGAATGAAAAACGAGTGATGAATTTTGAACGAAAAATGACCGAGATTTTTCCAAAAAATCAAAGTCTGAGAATAAAAAAGAACCAAGATGAACAGCAATGATCCATTGGTTGATTATACACGCATGAATCAGAATTGTTCAACTAGCGCTCAGAATTTTCAGCTCAAAACGGAGCAAAATTGCTGAGGATTCAGCTCAACATCGCATCGGGCCGGATTGTGTGGGGGAATCTTGTTCTGTACCTGGAGCTTCATCCACGAGAAGAAATCATGGGCCTGGCGCCACCCGCGCTGCTCGCGGAGGACGACGCACATCTCGCGGAAGGTGAGCTTGGCGACGAAGGAGGCCATGGCCTCTCGCATGGCGGACCCGCCGGCGGGCGGGCGGGACGCGGTGGCGCGTGCGGCGCGTGCCGCGGCGACGACGTGGCGGCCGTGGACGTGGCCGGCGCGGTCGTCCTCGACGTACCGGGCCATCTGGCCCTCGGTGCGGCGCACCCACCGGGGCGTTCCGGCGCCGACGCCCTGGCCGCGGCGCTCCTGGCGGAGGCGCCGCGCCTCGTCGTGGAGGAGCCGCCGGTAAGGCGGCGGGCGGCGCCCCCGCGACGACGACGGCGAGGAGGAGGAGGGCGCGCCGGAGGAGAGCGACCACGAGGCGGCGCCGTCATCGTCCTCCCGGTAGGAGCAGGTGACGGAGACGGCGGCGGTCGGGGCGGCGAGTGGAGTGTGAGGAGGAGGAGGAGGAGCAGAAGGCATCGGCGCGGTGGACGGACGCGGGAAAGCGGAGCGATTATGAGATAAGGTTGGGGTTTCTCCTCTCTTTTTTATCTCTGGTTAAATCGGGTGGGACCCACCTGTCAGTGTGAAGGTTACTATCTGGGTCAGCTCAAAGAGACGAGGATGGGGTACAAATTGACCCCAATCAGCAAGTTGGAAAAACAAATGATATCACAACCGGAAATCCGTTGGATATTTTTTGAAATGCCAAAAAAAATTTCAACAAAAATCCCATGTGTACTGTCACATCCAATGCTACATCCAAATTTGTAGGCAAAAAGATTAAACATTTTAGCCTATGAAAAAGATAAACAGCAAATGTTACTCCAAAATGTCATCCTAAATTTGTTTTTTCACCAGTGAAACACTGCTGCTGTTTCCCACGAAATCTTTTTAAGGATGCTTGTGACACTAACACGAACATCTAAAAAAGATTTTTAAAAAAACATTTATTATATTTTTTGTTTACTATTCACATGGGAGCGCGCGCTTCCGAGAGCCAAAACGCCGTTCTCCATGATGTGTAAGTGGGGCAGCACGCGAGGACGCCTGCCTTCCACTGATTTTGACAGTATTCATATCCGATTTTTTTTAATTGTCTAAGTGTAGTTTGAATTAGGAGCTGAAACTTTTTAAGTTTGTACATCAAAGATTGGATGAGTGTCTTCAATTTTCTTCATAATTTTTGAACTTGTCTTGTATCTTAAAAAAACTGATCTTATTGATCTCATCTAATGCAGATCCTATACAACTCTTCTCCGAAAGAGCATCTACAGTCGGACTCAGCAAATATGACCCCATAAACGTCCGAAGACACGCAGGGTCAGTGACCAGGCGTGTTCATTTTGAACCCTTATTTGTCCGTTTATACATCCACACTCCTCATTTTCTTTCTTATATGTCCGATCACTTGCACATGATTAATGGAGATGAACAGAGAGAAAGAAAAGAATGAATAAAGAAAAGAGAAAAAGTGGTTCAGGGTGGGCCGCGTCTTACGTGGCAGACTGACCGGGCGCGTCCGTGAGTCCTCGTATTCACCCTACATTTGTCTTTAATACGAGGGTTCGAGGACAGCCCAGACGTACAGGGATGATATATGAGGTCCGGTTAGGTTATTTTTTCCTTCTCTCTCCTATCCGGTCACTGACCGGGAACGTCCATGTTTGAGGAGGATTTGACGATGCCGGTTGTAGATGCTCTTTGTAGATGCTTAGCTGCAGAGGACAAATATGACCCCTTAAACGCCCGCGGACACGCCCGGACGCGTCTGTGGGCAGTGACCGGGAACTTCTCTAATAGCCTCGTCCACATCCGTGTATCTCATATCCGATCCTCTATATTCATACTAAACCATGTAATGTCGATCAAAATACGTAGATCAGCAAACGGACACATGCAAGCACAATACTTTCACCAGAAGATCATATGCTCAAACGACCACCAAAGTTCAAACGACGGACAACTTGAGACTACATCTAAAACTCAAAACTAAATTGAAGCAGAGCGGATCTTCACCACTTCCGGGCCGGCCCCTTCCCCTTCCTGTCGTCAGGGCAGTTGTAGCTGTCGGCGGCTGGTGGAGGATCGTTCGACTCGTCAAACGAGGAGCCATCGTCGTCGTCGGAAGAGGAGGAGACGATGATGAGGCCCTTGAGGCGTCGGACGGCCCGGTCCTGCTGTCGCTTCAGCTTGGCCAGCCGAGCCGCCTCCATCGCGTTCTCCTTGGCCTCACGTTCAGAGTGCTCGATAGCTAGCCCGAGAGCCTTCGCATTCTTCCGGCGGAGCCGCTGAGCGTCTGTCTCCGCCGTCATAAGCGACTAGCGGAAGACCCACGCGAGAAGCCGCTCGTCCTTGTCGGGCTCCGCGGGTAACCCGTGGCGGCGGCGGACAGAGCTCTCTACCGCGTCCTTCTCCCTTGCCCGCTGCCTCTCGCGGCGGGCGGCTCGCGCCTCTGACTCTGTCATGCGTGTTCGGGCCGCCGCCATGGTGGTGGGCACAAGCACCCACTGCTGCCCGCGTGGGGGAACAACAGGTGGTGGGGCAAGGGGACGACGTGGGGAGGCGCGGACTGCGCAACCCGCGTGGAGCCAAGCGCGGGCCAGGAGGAGCCAGCGTCGACGGGGGAAAGGCGAGGCCGATCCAGAACTGCCACCCGTTTCCACCTTGGACCTCTCGAGGGCAATGCGGAGGGCTAGATCCTCGTCAGAGTCGGAGGACGAGCGGCTGCCGACGCTCGACATGGTGGCCGCAGTCACCGGAGTGGTTAGAGTGGATCGAATCATAGAAATCGGAGGGAAGAAGAGGAGACAAATCAAGAGTGGAGTGAGTTAGGGTTTCCGGATTGGGGATATTTATGGGGACAGAGTGGGGTAGGGGTGGGCCGGGGCGACGTGGCGGGCGTGCCCGGGCGCCCCCATATCCGCCCCATATTTGGGCTGGATATGAGGGGTGCCGGACAGCCTAGGCATTTGAGGCGCCCGACTGGGTCAGGAAAACGAGACCGGCCAGTGACCGAGCAGGCCGTCCGGACGTTTGAGACCGGTACGAGGCGCCCAGCTGTAGATGCTCTAAGGCCTTTTATCTAGCATCGGTTCTGACAATGTGCCTAATGTCGTCGGAGGTCGTGTGAAGGTGTGTCTTCGGTGGATCTCTTCTGATTCGGTTGGTGTTTGTCTTTGATGGATCTACTTGAATCCGGTCGTTGTTTGTGTGTCTTTGTGTGTCTATTGGTTGGATTCTTCCAATCTACACATCTCTTCATTGATGATAGTTACTAGCGGTTTAAAATCTGTGAAGTCCAGCTGTAAATTCCCTAACTGCGTTTTTTAGACAATTTTTTTTCATAATCTATAACTGATGGCCTAGCTGCTGATAATCCCCTATCGACATTAACTTTCTTTTTGAGGATTCCCTATTGACATTAACTTTACAGAAAATTTAGATCGTGGGCCTGGCCCAGCTGAAGCCTGGTCCAGGAGTCCACCGCGGCGACGGACCACCGACACCGAGTCAATCGGACGAAATCACTATTCTGACCCTTTGAACGAACTTTGTCACAAAATGAACTCGATGTGAAAGTATTTCACGATCTGACCCTTTTAGCAACGCCACAGCCCGCGTCGTTTCTGTCCAACATAGAAACGCCGAGGTAGCTAGCGTTTCTGACCAAAGAAAAAACGCCGAGGTAGCTAGCGTTGCGGACCAGATAAGAAACGCCGAAGGCGCTGGCGTTGCAGCCCATCATAGAAACGCCAATGACCATGGCGTTGCTGCCCTTTTTCATGTGCATGTGGAACGTGGATTAGTGCAGAACCGGGCAATAGCACCGGTTCGTAAGGCCCTTTAGTGCCGGTTCCATAACCGGCACTAAAGTGTGGTCACTAAAGGCCCCCCCTTTAGTACCGGTTCAGCACGAACCGGTGCTAAAGGGCAACCACGTGGCACGAGCCAACTCCGGGGGCCGGAAGCCCTTTAGTATCGGTTGGTAACACCAACCGGTACTAAAATGTTTGGGTTTTTTTTGGTTTTATGATTTCTTTTTCATTTAATTTTGTGTTTTCCATTTTAATTCTTTTTCGTTTGCTGGTATTTTACGGTACTACACATTGTACACGTTATGCATATATATATATATATATAAATAGAATTTCTAGTAGAACCAATCATATATATATTATCAATGTCTCACAAACCACCATATTAATTTACACATACACACATGTATAGCTATATACAATTTCTCCTACATATGCATATTGCCTTCGGAGCCAGTGGCATTAGCCTAATTGGTGCCTTCGGAGCACGATGACAATTGGAAGTGGTTCATGACCTGGTCGATGGGGGCGGTAGTGGGTAATAGTATTCTTCCTTCGGATTTATGACATGGTCGAGCAAAAATCCCGCTATTTCCTCTTGAAGTGCTTCTACGCGCTCCGTTTCTAGGAGATTGTCCCGCACCTCTTTGAACTGTTAAGAAGGAGATCAATATGCATGTGTATTAGTTGTGTGACTAGATATCGATAATGGTGTAAAAATTGTGAATAGTGTTCTGACAAGCGTACCCATTCCTGTCTTTGAGATCTGCTCCTTTCGGACGCCATCATGCGAATGTTCTCGCAAACGCAGAATGCACACAGATCAGTCCCCTGCGCCTGCTTCAGGGCCTTTATTACGAGAATGGAATTTAATTTGATCAGATAATAATTAATCAAGCATGATAATTAAAGAGATGGCAGCTAGCTAGCTAGCTAGTACTACTTAATTACTTACCTTGGGTCGAAACCATTTCAGCTGTCGTTTCCATTCGCCTTCCGTGACGCTGATGAACCTTGCCCAAGCCCTGCCCGCCGACAAAGAAAATGAATAAAGGGGTTATTAAATAGTTCATATCATGAAATGACGAACTAAATAGGCCGAGATATATAGTTAATAATGATTGAAATTACCTGTTGACTATCCCAAACAAGATGTTATAGTCACTATTTGCTTTGAGTAGCGAGTCCAGTATTTCAACTGTTCCGGCGTCAACTTTAATGATACACAAGATCCAGTGAAATCTGCATGCACACACGTTTGCATGTCTTAATTAAGCGGGCATATGTAAGCAAAAACATGTAGCTAGCTAGTAGGCAAAAACAGAGAATTTGTAGTACAAGAAAGTGTGACTCAGTGGAAGTTGTAAGAAAGCAGTATATCTTCATTGTATTTGAGGTGCTTCAAGAACTCTAGCATGCCGTCCTCTACCTGCTTTTCATAATGCTTGTTTATTTTCCATGTGTATTCATTAACGGTGTTTGGATCAATGAACCCAATGCCATAGCGTCCACCTTTTCTCATTTCATACATCTTCATCCTGCATAATACCACAGAAAAGAATATAGTGAGGATAATTACAGGTAATGATTGATCAAAAGGATCACTACAGCTAGCTTGAGACTTAAATTACAAAAAGAAATCACTTACAGACAATAGCAACTGACGATAGATTTGTCGAGTGCGTCTTGATTGTATAACTGAAACAGTTCAGAATACTCAACGGTCACAGGTTTCTCATGGTAGTAATGATCCTTCTTGACTTGCACCATGAGGGACTCTCGATCGGATCTCTTGGTAATGTTCATGTACCATTCATGTAATTCATACATTCTCGTTGGGAGCTTCTTGACCTTTTCTGGCTTGACCAAAGGTTGGCCCCGGGCATATTTCCGTTTTATTTCCTCCTCTTTAAGCACAGGCATGTCCTCGATCTCGAGGAGTTGTCCAATAGTGATTTTGAGAGTTTCAGCCTGCATTATATGCTCCTGGGTTATTACCACATCGCCCACCTCGGAAACGTAAACTGTTTGGCCACAATAATATTGGGCGCG
This sequence comes from Triticum urartu, assembly GCF_003073215.2. Classification (NCBI taxonomy): domain Eukaryota; kingdom Viridiplantae; phylum Streptophyta; class Magnoliopsida; order Poales; family Poaceae; genus Triticum; species Triticum urartu. The sequence continues at coordinate 530,716,638 of NC_053027.1, read as the reverse complement.
CGTACTGTCACGTGTTGTTGGCGGCACAACAAGCGGGGGGATCGATTTGCCGCCTGTTCTCCCAGCTGGGCAACGGTTTTCCCGCATTTTTGACAGCTGCTTGTTGTTTGCTCGAGCTCGAGCTCGCCTCCTTCTGTAGACGTTGTCGATGTAACTTCCTGATGTGGCGCTCATAGTCTGTGTCAACAGGCTTAGGAGCTGGTGGTTGAGCCATACGAATGAAGTGGTCAACTACTTCCACAGGCACTTTCTCCCTTGGCGGCGGTGGCGGTTTCGGTCCAAAATGGGCGTCGACTTCTGCCCGCACTATGGCATTGATTTGCTCCTCGGTCCTGTCGTAAGCCCTCACAGGAAGAGGAGTAGTGAGGTTTGGACCATATTTATATCGCTTGCCTCCGCCTGTACTTCCTGTACTATGACCTCGACTCGTACCGCTACGCACCATAGCTGCAGGGTGTCTCTTCTGCGATTGCTGAGGCAGCAGAGACGGCTGACGGGGCTGAGTTGGACGAGGAGGAGTGGCCTGAAGCTGTGCCGGACTTGCAGTGGCCTGAGGTTGTGCCGGACTTGGAGGAGGAGTGGACGTCTGACGCTGTGTCGAACTTGGAGGAGGAGTGGCCTGACACTTTGCCGGACTTGGAGGAGGAGGAGTGGCCTCATGCGTTGGTGGACTTGGAGGAGCGGGAGTCTGCTGACTCGGTGGCGGACTTCGACGAGGAGTCGGGTGACGCGGTGTCGGTGGCCTTTGAAAGATGATGCAATCCTTTCTCCATAGGATGATACGATGTTTGGCATCTCCGAGTGTGTGCTCCTCGTCACCTCCAGGAATGTCAAGCTCTAGCCCCGAATATTGGTCCACCACCTCATCAACCACGACACAAGCATAGCCTGCTGGAATCGGGTTGCAATGGAAGGTTGCATCGGGGGAATTTGTATAAGCAACACCGTCCGCCACCTTCAAGGATATGTTCTTAATTTTGAAGTGTATCTCGCAGTTAGTGTTCTCCGCGATATCATACACGGGGTATCTATCCAGCATTGCGTCAAACGGGGCGGAACCCACGCTGCTTCTCGGCATGGATGGGGCGGTGGTATCCAATGCTGGATCATCCGCTAGCTGCTGCAGCTGCTGAGATCCCCTTTGCTGGCTAAGTGAGTCGATCTGCTCCTGCTGACGCTGGAATTTGATTGCCAAGTCCGCGTGCGCTGATTCTAGGCCTTGAAGGCGTTCATAGTCGAGCTTCCTCTGCTCCTCCTCCATCTTCCTCTTCTCCTCCGCAATCTTCTTTCTCGCACGGGTTCTGTAGTCGGCGTTCCAGTCCGAAAACCCCTCATACCACGGGATAGCGCCCATGCCTCGTGTTCTTCCCGGGTGTTCAGGATTTCCCAGGGCACGCGTAAGCTCGTCGTTCTCTCTGTTGGGCTCGAACAACCCGGACCGAGCCTCTTCTATTGCAACAATTAGCTTATCTTCGGCTCCGTCCAGACATGCCTTCTTGGAAACTTTGCCTGCCTTCGAGTCCAACTCCCCCCATGCGCATAGAACCAAGTCCTGCACCTGGGGGGCCAGCTCAATGTTTCTGGAGTGACACTTGCATCCAGCATCTTTTTCTCAGACTTATCCCACTTAGGCATTCCCACCGCATAGCCACCTGGCCCTAGTTTATGGAACTTATCCTTTTTTGCGGCATTGGCCTTGTTTATTCTTGACCGTTCCTTAGATAATTCTGAATCCTTGAATTTCATGAAATCGTCCCAATGAGCACTTTGATTCTCTAGTGTTCCCTCGAATACTGGAGTCTTCCTTCCTCCCTTGACGTACTTGTCCCATTCACGATTCTTGTGGTTCTTGAATGCAACCGCCATCTTCTTAAGAGCAGCGTCCTTGACTTTCTGCACATCTGCTTCTGTGAAATGATCTGGTAGGGTGAAATGTTCCATGAGAGTATCCCAAAGCAGACATTTTTGTCTGTCGTCGACAAAAGTAAGATCTGGACGTGGCTTTGCTGGCTTTCTCTATTCTTGAAGGGAGATCGGGAGTTGGTCCTTCACAAGAACTGCGCACTGACGAACGAACTTGTCCGCAATCTTCTTAGGCGCTAATGGTTCGCCATTACGTTTGATTGCCTCGATATTATACTTTACGCCCTCCTTCAACTTTTTGTTCAGGCCTCGTTTCGTCCTTTTGCCTGAAGATTTGCTCGATCCGGATGGCTGAAAGAAGAAAGATCGATTCATTAATATATCTTCAACTCATTTAAAACATGTGATGATCACCAGATGCCTGCTTATATAAATATATATACCTCTCCGGTGTTGTCATAATCGTAGTTCATGACTTCATCAACTCGGTCGTCGCGATCGAATATCATATCACCCTCTCCGGTGTTGTTTAGAAATTCGGAGCCGTCATAATCTTCTTCATTCTGATCATCATCTGGCCCGCGTATTATATCGAACATGGTCTGTTCTCCCTCTCTGTTGGTATTGTCCGCCATAGCTTTTATTTAACTGTGCCAAAAGAAATATAAAACAATTTAGTATTCAAATTACATCGTCTCGAATAATAGATATAATCTCGAATACATCGTCTCGAATAATAGATATAATCTCGAATACATCGTCTCGAATAATAGATATAATCTCGAATACATCGTCTCGAATAATAGATATAATCTCGAATACATCGTCTTGAATAATAGATATAATCTCGAATACATCGTCTCGAATAATATATAATCTCGAATACATCGTCTCGAATAATAGATATAATCTCGAATACATCGTCTCGAATAATAGATATAATCTCGAATACATCGTCTCGAATAATAGATATAATCTCGAATACATCGTCTCGAATAATAGATATAATCTCGAATACATCGTCTCGAATAATAGATATAATCTCGAATACATCGTCTTGAATAATAGATATAATCTCGAATACATCGTCTCGAATAATATATAATCTCGAATACATCGTCTTGAATATTATATATCGAGTACATCACTGGCTAGGTAGCTAATAAAGATCGAATACTACAGAAGAATCTAGGACACTCGCGGTTCCTGCGGCGCGGGCGGTGGACACCCAAAGAGAAGGAACCCTCACAGGATCATAGCTGAAGTGAGATCCCTGAAGAAACTGCCAGGTATTAGAGAACCTGCCGCCCTCTAACGCAACCATGTAGCGATGGACGTGCTCGTCCTCCTCCCTGACACGATGACGTACCACCTCCGGTGGGGCCGGCTCCCTCCACACCGAAACTGGCCCACGCGAACGCCACCAAATGAGATCAGGGTCGACGACGGGAGCCGGGGCCGGGTTCCTCATCAAGCGGCGCGCCCCTCCAGGCAGCACCTCCCAGTGCCAACCCGGCGGAGCCCAGTCCCGGACATGGGTCAGTCGGACGTCGTCGCGGACGGGTCGACGGCGAGGATGCGGGCCGGGCATCGTCGAGAACAAATACTAGCTATATGCCCGCAAAAAGTAACATTTTTTAATGATTGGATTTTGATAACTAAAATTTCTAACATTTCTATATAACTAACATTTCTATAACATTTCTAATATTTCTAGAACTAAAAAGGAAAAATTTCTAACTTTTTTATAACTATTTCTATAACTTAAAAAAAGAAAAATTTCTAACAATTCTAACTTTTTTATAACTATTTCTATAACTAAAAACAGAAAAATTTCTAACAATTCTAACATTTATAACTATTCTAACATTTCTAACTATTTCTAAAAAACAGAAAATTTCTAACAATTCTAACTTTTTTATAACTATTTCTATAACTAAAAAACAGAAAAATTTCTAACATTTTTGACTATTCTAACAATTCTAACAATTCTAACATTTCTAACTATTTCTAAAAAACAGAAAAATTTCTAACAAGTGTGTGTGTGTGCGCGCTCACCGGCGAGGCGTGAGGCGACGGCGGGCGGCGACGGGGACGGCGATGGGCGCGGCGACGACGGGGATGACGACGACGGGGACAGGGACGGGGCGGCATTGACGGGGACGGGGACGTACGGGTCGGGGCGGCGACGACGACGGGGACGTACGGGGCGGCGACGACGGGGACGGGGACGACGCGGGACGGGCCGGGACGGGGCGGCGGTGACGACGGGGACGACGGGGCGGCGACGACGGGGACGGGGCGGCGACGGAGGCGGCGACGAGGGATGGAGACGTACGGGGGGCACGGCGGGCGACGGTGCAGAGGAGAAGAAGTAGATGAGAAACTGAAATTTTCGTAAGTGTTGTTTATATAGGAGGGGCCTTTAGTACCGGTTGGAGCCACCAACCGGTACTAAAGGCCTGTTTTGGCCAGGCCAAGCGGCGGGAAGCGACCCCCTTTAGTACCGGGTGGTGGCTCCAACCGGTACTAAAGGCCTCCCCTTTAGTACCGGTTGGTGGCACGACCCGGTACTAAAGGGGGTGCGCTGGTGCAGGTGCGGTGCGACAAGTTTAGTCCCACCTCGCTAGCCGAGGGGCGACCGCACTGGTTTATAAACCCCCGTGCGGTAGCTCTCTCGAGCTCCTCTCCAAAGCAGGCCTACTGGGCCTACATGTTCTATGCTGCCTTGTAGGCCTACTGGGCCTTTGCGGGCCTGCATCCTGGCCCAACAACAGGTTGGGTTTCTAGTCGTATGCCGGCCGCTTTGGCCTAGTAGGTGGGCTTTTTTTTTATTTTTTTTGCTTTATTTATTTTTGAGTTGTTTTTTTGTGTATTTAGAGTTTCTTTGTGAATATTTTTGCTTTAGGTACAAAAAATTACAAACTTTCTGTTAGTGCCCGTAGTTTTCAAATTTGAATAGTTTAAATTTTGAATTATTTGAAATTAGTGTGAATCACTAGTTTGTAAATAACTTAACTTTAAAAATCAGTAAAGGCATGAAAGAATTTGTTTGCACATAAAATTTCTTCGCGTTTCAAATGCCAAAACACATAATTAACTACCCTAACTATTACAGAGATTCCCTTCTGGGTGTGAAACACAGAAGAAAGTGATGATAGTGAAGCCGATCACATCCCAGATCTTTGGGTGTGAAACTTTTTCTTCGCGTGTGTCCCTTTGCGTCGTAACCATGGAAAATCTTCATCATTTAACGGGATGCTCGGGTCAATATTCACTGTGAATGGAGCAATTTCATCAAACTTTTCATAATTTTCTGACTTGTCTGTCTTGTCATCCACTCCCACGATGTTTCTCTTCCCAAAAAAACTATGTGCCGCTTGGGCTCATCGTACGATGCATTCGCTTCCTTATCTTTTCTTTTTCTTGGCTTGGTAGACATGTCCTTCACATAGAAAACCTGTGCCACATCATTGGCTAGGACGAATGGTTCGTCTGCATACGCAAGATTGTTGAGATCCACTGTTGTCATTCCATACTGCGGGTGTTCCGTTACCCCGCCTCGTGTCATGTTGACCCATTTGCACCGAAACAAAGGGACCTTCAAACCACGTCGATAGTCAAGTTCCCATATGTCCTGTATATAACCATAATATGTTTCCTTTCCCGTCTTGGTTTCTGCATCAAAGCGGACACCACTGTTTTGGTTGGTGCTCTTCTTATCTTGGGCAATTGTGTAAAATGTATTACCATTTATCTCGTACCCTTTGAAAGTCATTATATTCGAAGATGGTAACTGGGACAGCAAGTACAGGTCATCTTCAATAGAGGTGTCATGCATGGTACGTGTCTGCAATCAGCTGGCGAAACTCCTGATTTGTTCATGTGTAATCCAGTCATCAGACCGCTCCGGGTGTTTGGAGCGTAGCAAATTCTTGTGTTCATCCATATAAGGAGCCACCAAGGCGGAATTCTGTAGAACTGTGTAGTGTGCTTCAGTGAGAGAATGTCCGTCCATACATATTATTTGTTCCCCTCCTAGCGTGCCTTTTCCATCCAGTTTGCCCTTATGCCTCGATTCAGGAACACCAATCGGCTTAAGGTCAGGAATAAAGTCAATACAAAACTCAATGACATCCTCATTTTGACGGCCCTTGGAGATGCTTCCTTCTGGCCTAGCACGGTTATGAACATATTTCTTTAAGACTCCCATGAACCTCTCAAAGGGGAACATATTGTGTAGAAATACAGGACCCAAAACGTTAATCTCTTCGCATAGGTGAACTAGGACGTGCGTCATGATGTTGAAGAAGGATGGTGGAAACACCAACTCGAAACTGACAAGACATTGCACCAAATCATTCTCTAACCTTGGTATGATTTCTGGATCGATTACCTTCTGAGAGATTGCATTGAGAAATGCACATAGCTTCACAATGGCTAATCGAACGTTTTCCGGTAGAAGCCCCCTCAATGCAACCAAAAGCAGTTGCATCATAATCACGTGGCAGTCATGAGACTTTAGGTTCTGAAATTTTTTCTCTGCCATGTTTATTATTCCCTTTATATTCGACGAGAAGCCAGATGGTACCTTAATACTGAGCAGGCATTCAAAGAAGATTTCCTTCTCTTCTTTGGTAAGAGCGTAGCTTGCATGACCCTGATGTATGCCGTCTTTTCCGCGCATACGTTGCTGGTCCTCTCGTGCCTCAGGTGTATCTTTTGTCTTCCCATACACGCCCAAGAAGCCAAGCAGGGTCACACAAAGATTCTTCGTCACGTGCATCACGTCGATTGCGGAGCGGACCTCTAGGTCTTTCCAATAGGGCAGGTCCCAAAATATAGATTTCTTCTTCCACATGGGTGCGCGTCCGTCAGCGTCATTCGGAACAGGTTGTCCACCAGGATCCTTTCCAAAGACCACCTTCAAATCCTTGACCATATCATGTACATCAGCACTAGTACGGTGGCGAGGCTTCGTCCGGTGATCCGCCTCAACTTTGAAATGCTTGCCTTTCTTTCTTACGGGATGCCTGCTCGGAAGAAATCGACGATATCCCAGGTACACATTCTTCTTACAATTAGCCAAATATATACTGTCGGTATCGTCCAAACAGTGCGTGCATGCGCGGTATCCCTTGTTTGTCTGTCCTGAAAGGTTACTGAGAGCAGGCCAATCATTGATGGTCACGAACAGCAACGCCTTTAGGTCAAATTCTACCCCCATGTGCTCATCCCACGCACGTACACCTGTTCCATTCCATAGTTGTAAGAGTTCTTCAACTAATAGCCTTAGGTACACATCAATGTCGTTGCCGGGTTGCTTAGGGCCTTGGATGAGCACTGGCATCATAATGAACTTCCGCTTCATGCACAATCAAGGAGGAAGGTTATACAAACATAGAGTCACAGGCCAGGTGCTATGATTGCTGCTCTGCTTCCCAAAAGGATTAATGCCATCCGCGCTTAGACCAAACCATACGCTCCTTGCGTCATCTGCAAACTCCTTCCCGTACTTTCTTTCGATTTTTCTCCATTGCGACCCGTCAGCGGGTACTCTCAACTTTCCGTCTTTCTTACGGTCTTCTCTGTGCCATCGCATCGCCTTGGCATGCTCTTTGTTTTGGAACAAACGTTTCAACCGTGGTATTATAGAAGCATACCACATCACCTTGGCAGGAATCTTCTTCATGGAGCGCTCGCCCTCGACATCACCAGGGTCATCGCAGCTGATTTTATAGCGCAATGCACCACATACCGGGCAAGCGTTCAAATCCTCGTACTCACCGCGGTAGAGGATGCAATCATTAGGGCATGCATGTATCTTCTACACCTCTAACCCTAGAGGGCAGACAACCTTCTTTACTTCGTACGTACTCTCGGGCAATTCGTTGTCCTTTGGAAGCATATCCTTTATCATTACCAGCAACTTTCCAAATCCCTTGTCAGATACACCATTCTCTGCCTTCCATTGCAGCAATTCCAGTGTGGTGCCCAGCTTTTTCTTGTCACCTACGCAATTCGGGTACAACAATTTTTTGTGATCCTCTAACATGCGCTACAACTTCTTCTTCTTCAAATCACTTGCGCAGTTTCTTTTTGCATCGGCAATGGCCCGACCTAGATCATCAACGGGCTCATCTGATGCCTCTTCTTCAGCTTCTTCCCGCATTGCCGGCTCAGCTTCTTCCCGCATTGCCGGCTCAGCTTCTTCCCGCATTACCGGCTCAGCTTCTTCCCCCATTGTTGTATCATCATATTCAGGGAACCCATGGCCAGGATAGCTGTCCTCGTCCTCTTCTTCTTCATTGTCTTGCATCATAACCCCTATTTCTCCGTGCTTGGTCCAAACATTATAGTGGGGCATGAAACCGGACTTAAACAGGTGGACGTGAATGGTTCTTGACGTAGAGTAATTGTGACCATTCTTACAGCGAGCACATGGACAAGGCATAAAACCATCCGCCCGCTTGTTTGCCTCAGCCGCAAGCAGAAAAGTATGCACGCCCTCAACGAACTGGGGAGAGCATCGGTCATCGCACATCCATTGCCGGCTCATCTTCATTACACAACACCGAATAGACCAAATTAATACAAGTTCATACATAAAGTTTATACAACACTTAAACGCAACAAACAAATAACTCTCTAGCTAAAGCATTTAAATGCAACAACAAATACGATCAAGATCGCAACTAAGGTAACAATGGATCCAACAGCATAATGATACCAAGCCTCACTATCGATGGCATATTTTCTAATCTTTCTAATCTTGAAGCGTATTTTCTCCATCTTGATCTTGTGATCATCGACGACATCGGCAACATGCAACTCCAATTCCATCTTCTCCCCCTCAATTCTTTTCAATTTTTCCTTCAAATCCTCGTTTTCTCTTTCAACTAAATTTAACCTCTCGACAATAGGGTCGGCTAGAATTTCCGGTTCAACTACCTCCTACATACAAATATCTATGTCAACTTGATGGGCATAATTTGTCATAAACACGAAATGCAACTAGTTTTAAAAGAGAATATATATACCACATCCGAATCATAACAAGGACGAGGGCCGACGGGGACGGATATCAAAACCATGGCACTTATGTATAACAAACAACGTACGGGTAAGATAATTATACGAGTAACTATATATCCAAATCACACAAACATCAATTTTTATATAAAATTTCATGAACAAGAGGCTCACCACAAGGTGGTGCCGGCGACGGGACGGTGCGGGCGATCGACGGTGGTTACGACGGAGATTTAGAAGGCACTAAGTAAACCACACCTACATATGCAAACTAAGTGTTATTTTTGACCTCAAATTGCATATAAATTAAATACTAGCACACACACACACACACATATATCCTCCCAAATTACTAAACTCAAAAATCAATCACTATATAAAGCATTGCACGAGCTAATCTAGCAATGAGAGATGAAAGGACAAAGTTGCTAACCTTTGTGATGATTTGAATGGATGGGGGCCTTCAAATCTTGACAAATTTTGAGCAAAATGTGTGATGAGCTTGAGAGGAAGAGGGGAAGAACAGAGAGGAGAGGGGAAAGGGGAAGAACAGAGCGAGCTCGGGTGGACGAAGGGTCTATGTAGGACGACCTTTAGTACCGGTTCGTGCCAAGAACCGGTACTAAAGGGGCTGGAGGGGCCCCAGCCTGACAACATCCTGCCACCACTCTCATTAGTACCGGTTCGTGGCACGAACCGGTGCTAAAGGTTCGCCACGAACCGGTACTAATGAAAGCGGCCCGGCTAGCCGTTGGAACCGGCACTAATGTATACATTAGTGCCGGCTCAAATACAAACCGGCACTAATGTGCTTCACGTTTGACCATTTTTCTACTATTGACGAACAACCTAATTAATAAGGCTAATTAATTATGACCAAAGAGGGCAGCAACGCCATGGTTCCTTGGCGTTTTTATGATGGCCAGAAACGCCAGCGCCTTCGGCGTTTCTTATCTGGTCCGCAATGCTAGCTACCTCGGTGTTTCTTCTTTGATTAGAAACGCTAGCTACCTCGGCGTTTCTTCTTTGAGCAGAAACGCCACGGGCTATGGCGTTGCTAAAAGTGTTAGATCGTGAAATACTTTCACGTCGAGTTCATTTTGTGACAAAGTTCGTTCAAAGGGTCAGAATAGTGATTTCGTCCGTCGATCTCTCTCAACAAAAATGGTCCAAGTTTCTGCCTTTATATAGAAATCGAGACGACGACGCCGCCGCCGCCGCACCAAATCCCCAATCCCCCAAAATCCATCCCACTTTCCGCGGCGAGGCAGTAGCCAGTAGATCCACCCGTCGATGCCCGGCATCAAAAGGAAGGCGCCCGGCTCCGGCGATGTTCGCAATGCCGAGGCGGGCGAGGCGCCCCCTTCGCCGGCCGTCCTCGCTATGCAGCGGGAGAGGATCAAGTCGAACCTGCTAACCTTCCCCGAGGCGGCGGCGCTGGACGAGCTTCAGCTCTACCACGCGGTCGACAGGGTCATCAGGGAGTCCACGCCCTCCACCGCGACCCCGACCGCCCATGGCATGGTTCGCCTGGACGACAAGAGCATCATCGCCACCTTCGAGTGCGCCAACTGGCGGTTGACCTTCAGCGCTGATGACTACCCGCCCGCCGGGGTGGATTCGCTCGTGTGGCTGGGTGAGCGGAGGCGGATGCTGGACGGGGAGATGAAGCCGGAGAAGAAGAGGGACGACCCCGACAACTCGCGGTTCCTCGTCGCCAAGATGCGCGTCGACCTGCTCACCAAGGGCTACGTCGAGCTCCCCAGGCCGTACGTCGAGTACACGCCCCCGCCCCCGACGATCCGTGCACGCGGCCCGCCCAAGAACGCCACAGCAATGGTGGTTGGATGAAGGCACGAAGCAGATCTAACTATCTGTACTTGGAGAACCCATCTATGCAAGTTATTACTCTAACGTGTAGTTATGCATCTGTGTAAATGTCTATCGAACCATCTATCCAAGTTGCTGGCACTGTAATATGGTGATTAACATGCTTTGGTTGTTATTATAGGCCTAAATCAATTAATTAATTACACAATTGGGGGTTGATCTTTTGATTGTTTTTGAGCCGAAATCTTTTGATTTATTTTGATGGACGAAAAATACCTTTTTTGTTTTGCAGTTTTCGGAGTGTACTGAAGCACTTCTAATAAAAGGTGACAGCATTAGTAGCTTGTTCATCATGCCTCATGAAAGCAAATACTTGTTGACCGCCTTCACTGTCACAGAAAAAAGTAACCGGTTTTCTGCATATTAACCAGGAAATTCTTCTCTCCTTTTTTAATATATAAATCGAGATCCTCCAGGGCCGACTTAAAAAAAAGGTTGACCGCCTTCGAGTTTGCAACTAGTAAGAATATAACACGCTGCACATGCCGAGATGCCATTGCAGAACCATCAAATAGAAAGGCTCAAGATCTAACCAAGTCTATGCTAAATCACCCCATACTCCATAAGGCATTAACCAACTAATTTCAGATTTACACATCTAACTGTGCATCCACAAGAACCGCCGCCTATGCCTATTCCTTCTTTCCGATGCATATCACGCAGCATGATGATCTTGTACTACATTACAATTTTAGAAGGGCAGTGATACCCCAAGTCCAACAGAGTTCAAACCTCGGGTTTGACGCTTTGGTGTCTCAAAGAAAAAGGGAATATACTTTCAGTGGGAGGTGATGTTTTCGTGGATAGTGAGGCGCCTATGATGACCAAGTCAATAGTCAGCTTAGTCTCTTGGACGTACTCATAGGAGTATTGTGTGTGTGCACGCGCGCGTGTTTATAGATATGAATGCATATATGTGTTTGTGAGCTTCTGCGTTTGTATTGTGCTTCTCACAAAAAAAAACTGTAGTGTTCACCTTCCATTCATAAAACATCATGTATTTTGCTCCCGCCATCAAGTGTGAGAAACTATACAAAAGCATATATCCCTTAAGAGCGCCTAGAACTCATCTAGTTGAGACATGACTATGTCTCGTTTATCCAGGTCACTGGGCTATTGTTTAGTTGTAGTTGTCCAGTTTCTAGTTAGGCGCTTCCAATTACGCACGGGGGCATAGTGGTCAACCCATGCACATGCGACTAGTAAGAAAAAAAAGGTTGACACCAGTTGCATACGTGTTGCCACAATTGCAATGGTGCATGGGTGGTCACGTGCAATTCGCGCATGTGGACACTAGTTGCAATTGTGCATGAGTGGGTCACGTGCAATTCGCGCATCTGTGACTAGCAGGAAAAAAACAGCTGGACACTAGTTGCACACGTGTTGTGATGGTTGTAATTGTGCATGGATGCGTTGTGTTCAACAGGGCACACGCGTGTGACTAGTAGGGAAAAAGTTCAAGTTAACCCTAATTGCACTCGTTTTGTGCCCGCGAAGTTGTAGTCGGGTTACAACACTTGCACCTGCATGTCTGGTGGCATGCAACTGGCTGTTGGGGAACGTAGTAATTTCAAAATTTTCCTACGCACACGCAAGATCATGGTGATGTATCGCAACGAGAGGGGAGAGTGTGATCTACGTACCCTTGTAGACCGACAGCGGAAGCGTTAGCACAACGCGGTTGATGTAGTCGTACGTCTTCATGGCCCGACCGATCAAGCACCGAAACTACGGCACCTCCGAGTTCTAGCACACGTTCAGCTCGATGACGATCCCCGGACTCCGATCCAGCAAAGTGTCGGGGAAGAGTTCCGTCAGCACGACGGCGTGGTGACGATCTTGATGCTCTACCGTCGCAGGGCTTCGCCTAAGCACCGCTACAATATTATCGAGGATTATGGTGGAAGGGGGCACCGCACACGGCTAAGAATATGATCACGTGGATCAACTTGTGTGTCTAGGGGTGCCCCCTGCCCCCGTATATAAAGGATCAAAGGAGGGGTGCGGCCATCCAGGAGGAGGGCGCGCCAGGAGGAGTCCTACTCCCACCGGGAGTAGGATTCCCCCCCTTTCCTAGTTGGAATAGGATTCAGGAGGGGGAAAGAGGAGAGAGAGAAGGAAGGGGGGCGCCGCCCCCTCTCCTTGTCCTATTCGGACTAGGGGGGAGGGGCGCGCGGCCCAGCCCTGGCCACCTATCCTCTCTTCCACTAAAGCCCACTAAGGCCCATATACCTCCCGGGGGGTTCCGGTAACCTCCCGGTACTCCGGTAAAATCCTGATTTCACCCGGAACACTTCCGATATCCAAATTTAGGCTTCCAATATATCAGTCTTTATGTCTCGACCATTTCGAGACTCCTCGTCATGTCCGTGATCACATCCGGGACTCCGAACAAACTTCGGTACATCAAAATGCATAAAATCATAATATAACTGTCATCGAAACCTTAAGCGTGCGGACCCTACGGGTTCGAGAACAATGTAGACATGACCGAGACATGTCTCCGGTCAATAACCAATAGCGGAACCTGGATGCTCATATTGGCTCCCACATATTCTACGAAGATCTTTATCGGTCAGACCGCATAACAACATACGTTGTTCCCTTTGTCATTGGTATGTTACTTGCCCGAGATTCGATCGTCGGTATCTCAATACCTAGTTCAATCTCGTTACCGGCAAGTCTCTTTACTCGTTTCGTAATACATCATCTCGCAACCAACTCATTAGTTGCAATGCTTGCAAGGCTTATGTGATGTGCATTACCGAGAGGGCCCAGAGATACCTCTCCGACAATTGGAGTGACAAATCCTAATCTTGAAATACGCCAACCCAACATTTACCTTTGGAGACACCTGTAGAGATCCTTTATAATCACCCAGTTACGTTGTGACGTTTGGTAGCACACAAAGTGTTCCTCCGGCAAACGGGAGTTGCATAATCTCATAGTCATAGGAACATGTATAAGTCATGAAGAAAGCAATAGCAACATACTAAATGATCGGGTGCTAAGCTAATGGAATGGGTCATGTCAATCACATCATTCTCCTAATAATGTGATCTCGTTAATCAAATGACAACACATGTCTATGGTTAGGAAACATAACCATCTTTGATTAACGAGCTAGTCAAGTAGAGGCATACTAGTGACGTTTGGTTTGTCTATGTATTCACACAAGTATTATGTTTCCGGATAATACAATTCTAGCATGAATAATAAACATTTATCATGAAATAAGGAAATAAATAATAACTTTATTATTGCCTCTAGGGCATATTTCCTTCACTGGCCCCAACAACTTCACTTCAGACCTCAATTGTAGTAGCTTCGTGCCCGTGGAGTTGCAGTTGGGTTACAACGTTTGCAGTTGGATGTCTAGTGGTGGACATGCAACAGGTCCCGACAACCTCCCCACCGACCCCAATTGCAGTTGCTTTGTGTCAGTCTAGTTGCGGTCAAAATACAATGGTTCTAGTTGAATGTCTAGCCTGACAACTCACCCTTCGACCTTAGTTGTAGTCGCTTTGTGCCCATGAAATTGCAGTCGGGTTATAACGCTTGTAGTTGCATGTCTAATGGTGGATAGGCAACTGGCCAAACTACCCCTCTTGACCCCGGTTGCAGTCGTTTTATGCCCATGCGTGAATATTAAGCTAAAAAAATGGAAACAAGCAATTTTACAATCCTTGGTAATAAATGTATATTACGCTACAAGCAAAACGAATATTCTAAAATACGAAAAGGGAAAAGAGTGAAGACATGACTAGATGCTCAAAGATGGACAAGATCAACCTGCAGTTGGTCTCTGCGCCAATGACGCAATAGGTTATCTAGTAGTTTGAAAGAAGGACTAGATTACCCACCTAGACTAGAGCAGCAACAAGAGATGATCTTTAGTCTTGTTATGCCTCTAAATCTAAAACTTCTAGAAGCTTCTTGAAGAACTCCCTCTTGCCTTGCTCTTTGAGAAAGTTGTCAATAAGTTCAAACACTTTGTTTGCTTCTTCATGAACTTCTTTCTCGCCATGCTTTGCAAGAACTTTGTTGAGAGCAATGATACGTTCATTTTGCATCACCATTTCTTAGTATAAATTACTCATTTTTATACATGTTTTATAATATCACATAATTCTCATACCTTTCTATCTTATTTTGCATATTGTACCGGAGGAGAAGAAATTGTCGTTAAGTTGTAGAAAAGCACTAACATAAGGAAGAGTGAACAAAATATATTTGCGGAGCTAGAAAGAAAATGGAAAAATAATTAAAAATTTCTCATGGGAAGAGAGTCAGGGGCATACATGTGTCGAGGAGGCCCCTATGGGGCCCATCCGTCCAGGCCTTGGGTCGTGAGACAACGGCGGGTGGGTCCCACAGGGAACCCCTAATCCTATTTTACCCCAAAACCCTCAGTTCTATTTTACCGGATTTTTTCGCCGCTATCTTCGAGGCGGAAACCGAGCGGAGCAGGTTTTCCTCCCAAGGGTTGATTCTCTAGGAT
The DNA here is from genome assembly GCF_003073215.2 of Triticum urartu. NCBI lineage: Eukaryota > Viridiplantae > Streptophyta > Magnoliopsida > Poales > Poaceae > Triticum > Triticum urartu. Next base: position 530,701,352 of record NC_053027.1, on the reverse strand, counting down.
CCTTCCTCTTGGGGTGGGGAATCAAAGCCATCGACATCACCAACACTCAATTCATCGTTATATCATCATCACCACACGAACCACTCCAATCATCATCCGTCTCCAACCCTACTTTTCAACCTATGAACTATTACTTCAGATTAGTTGATGAGATCACCTCCGGGTATACATTACTACTTGCATTTGATGCTTAGAGGATTAATCGGTGAAATATCTGTATGTTATTTTTTTTATCATATCATCACCTCCACTGATCATGTCTATATGATGTCTTCTGAGTAGTCCGTTAGGTTCTTGAGGACTTGGGAGAAACCTTGTTGTTAGTAACCATGTGAAATTAAGTAAAGTTCAATGTTTTGATATTATGTTGTGGCGTAACTCATGTGTGAGCCTCGACTACATATCACTTCACTTTATGGCCCTAGAGGAGGCATTGTGTAATAACTTTTGCCTAGGATGGCTGCTCGGAACAGATATTACCGTTGCCTGAGTTTGCCTACCGATGTGTAATAACGTTGGAGCAGACCGAATTCGCCATTGAGGATGCGCTGGTGGAGTTCGGTGTCGCACAAGTAGAGGAGGCGGCAGAGCAGCAGACCATCATTGAGTCCATCCAGCCGGAGCTTGAGGGCGAGGGAAGCCGCCGCTACATCCACGAGGTGGACATGGCGCGTGAGGAGCTCATTGCAGTCGAGGAGACGATAAAGACGCGCCGGAAATTTGCCTCGCTGCCAATAACAACAAGGTCGACGGCTTCTGCAAGGGCGTCATCGACATATCTGATGACGAGTAGATAGTCTAGCAATGTACATAGATGAATTTTGTGTTGCATGTAGTAGTGTGGATATGAGAATCGGGAAATGAAGACTATGGTTGCAGTGTCTAAGCTGCATGAGAGGTCATATATGTCGCTCACGCGACAGCTCGAGCTCCTTCACACAAGGTGCCCCCCAACTGGGCCGACCTTAGTTTGAACTTTGAACAGCGAAAATTTCCCAAAAAGTGAGCGTGCGTGCCTAGCCTTCGTATTTATTGGCCAAAGATTTAACTAATAAAATGTCAATGCATGTATACAAAAATTATACCGGCTGATTCATATTTGAACATAGTTTCAATGAATATTATTTTGCTATGTATAACATATATTTTATTAGTTAAAATCATGGTTGAAATATGACCCTAAATACAAGGGGGACTAAAAAAACCAGGACAGAAGTGGTAATAGGCAGCGCGGGACATTTTTGGAAACTTCAAAATAATTATTTTTCTTTGGAAAAGCGATTACTTTTTGGAACACAAACCTTTTTTAGAATTGTGAATAAAATTATAAAATCTCAAACATTTTTGAACATGTAAATATTTTATGAAAAATCTTGAATATGTTATGAAGACATGATTTTTTACTCTTTGAACAATTTTTGAAAAAAGGATTTATTATAATTCTGAACACAATTTGAAAATGCGATCCTTTTTTCAAATTTGTCCTTTTTAAGCATGATATATTTAAATTTTTGAAAACAAGAACATTTAAAAAATGTTTTAACATTATTTTAAAAAGTCTTGACCAAATTTGAAGATTTGTATAATATTTTTTGATAAAAGTGAACAATTTTAAAATCCTAAAATATTAGACCGCAAAGAAAATTTGAAACTTTTGGTTATTTTTACTCTAAAAAAGAACAATTTGCCAAGATTCGAATATTTTTTCAAAAATTGTTGAATTTATGAAAAAATGTGAGAGAAAGAAAAAATAAAAAGAAAGCAGAAAAAAGCAGGAATATGAAACTACTTTTCGTGATGGATCAAATGATATAAATTTCTTATTGTGAATGTTGATATATCTCTACTCCTAATGGACGAGTTGGTTGAATAGTCCCACCACTTTCGTCTGGTTTTTTTTCGTCTGGTTTTTTCGTCCCCTCCCCCACCCCTTTTCTACGGGTTTATTTTCGTCTCCATTCTTTCCTTGTAAACCAACACTTTCCTAAGATACAAAAGATCACAGGTCTAACTTTCCTAACTTACCTAAATCAACTGATTCCTCCCATCAATGCAATTTACTTTAGGAAATAAAATAACGAATTTTAAGGAAACAAATAACGGAATTTTACCCACGATCTATTTAAACCAAACTTATATGCCAATAAGATCAATTTTCGGTAACTTTTATATGGAAAGGAATAATTCATGATCAATCTTTAATCAAGCATAAAAAAATGGGGTAGTATTTGGTAACTTTTATATGGAAATGGATAAATCACGATCAATCTTTGATCTCTACTCCTAATGGACGAGTTGGTTGAATAGTCCCACCACTTTCGTCTGGTTTTTTTTCGTCTGGTTTTTTCGTCCCCTCCCCCATCCCTTTTCTACGGGTTTATTTTCGTCTCCGTTCTTTCCTTGTAAACCAACACTTTCCTAAGATACAAAAGATCACAGGTCTAACTTTCCTAACTTACCTAAATCAACTGATTCCTCCCATCAATGCAATTTACTTTAGGAAATAAAATAACAAATTTTAAGGAAACAAATAACGGAATTTTACCCATGATCTATTTAAACCAAATTTATATGCCAGTAAGATCAATTTTCGGTAACTTTTATATGGAAAGGAATAATTCATGATCAATCTTTAATCAAGCATAAAAAAATTGGGTAGTATTTGGTAACTTTTATATGGAAATGAATAAATCACGATCAATATTTGATCAATCATAAATCATTACTATTATATGAGAATGGGTCATTTGATTCCTCTCTCGAAAAAGAAAAAAAACAGTACGCCGCCAACTCCTCTCTCGATCCTATCCTCCTTGATATTTTTGCTAGGTTGTGGCTATGGGATGGCGCCGCCGCCGCCGCCATCACGGGACCACAGTTCCATGCCTCCGCCGTCCAACGTCTTGCCCCTTCCCGTTCTAGGGCTTCCACAAGTCAACATCGCACCTCCTCCCCACCAGAGAACATGTAGCAGTAGGAGCAGAGAGGAATCGGGGGCAGGGTTCGCCAGAAGCACCTCCCTGGGACAATCCCCATGGCGACCAGGCGCATAACCAGCACGCGGCAGTCGCTCCATGGCCAGCCAACAGAGGTGAGTCGCCTGTCCGCCCATCAACATAATCTCTCTTTCTCGCCGCGCTGCATGGGAAACGACCGCTCTAGGGATTCTCGATTCGGTCCTGGCTGCGCCGTTAGGTTTCTCACGGCTTTGTTTCAGTTGAGTTCTGATGTTCATAGTATAATTCGTCAAGACCAAATTTTCATTAATAATGTTTCCAACCAGGACAGTCTGATGCGAGAGAGTTTCTTGCCCGATTCGTGTGTCAACTAGCAATTCCTTGATCTTTACTCATGTTTCTCGTTCGTGATGTCCAGGTGCCGCAGGCCCGACAGGGAAGCAGAAGGACGCCGGCGCCAGCGCTGGCCTCCCCTGTGTGAGAGGAAACAGACGGGTGCTCGGGGACATCGGCGACGTTGTCCACGTGAACGTCCTCGACGGGTAAGAAAATCAGCGCAAGGATCGAATAATGTTCTGTTTTTTTGTTCTTCCGTTCTTTGGACTGAACTGAATCTTGTCTTGTTCACTGCAACAGCAAGATCCAACTGCCGACGGGGATCAATCACCCAATCACCAGGAGCTTCGGTGCCAACCTCTTGAAGAAGGCTCAGGCCGATCCATCTAAGGTATGAACAACACCCCCTTTTCCGCTCATACAGGCTTTCGAAAGCAATTTCCTATAGATGACATCAACATTTTGATCCTGCACTTGCAGATGACATCAACATTTTGATCCTACACTTGCAGGAGTTCTTGGGTTCTTCTTAATTTACCATTGCTAGAGGAACTAGACCAATACTCTAGGTAGTATCGCTAATAGAGTGGTGCGTTAAGTGGATGAGCAGGATAGGTAGATAACTTACTTTGCAAGAAAAATTCTAGGTGTGAATGCACTGTTTTGTTGGGGTTTCAGCATTCAACGTTTTCATATTACCATACATTATGTACTTAGATATATATCTCAATACCATTCATTCCTTGACTCTAATGGCGGGGTTAGTGTGTTTCCTCTGCGACCAATGCAAGGACTGTGCTGGCCATACTTCTTAGATATCTCACTACTAATGCAATGCATCTACTCGAGGCAGGGGTGGCACTGTTGCCTTGAGGATGTCTGATTGGAGAACACCATCATCCTCCCCTTGGTCTTTGATGTCTTGGTAGAGTGGTGGATCACGAGCAAGGTCCTCATTTCAAAGAAGAAGCGGTGATGTTTTGATTCTATGGTCATGTTAACCGTCTGGAGCCTTTATTATTTGCCAACACTAATATGTGACCACTCAAATCTTATCTGATATGCTTCTTTGGAAGCTGGCCAGAGGAACCGGAGTTGCTGCATGTGGGAGTAGTTCCATTTGTATCTAGGAGTGATGTATTATTGGTGTTCCTATTATTACGACAGCTCTCTTGTAACATTACTTGCTTTCTCCTTCTATAATAAATATTGTAAGCAATTTGCGTGCTCTAAAAAACAAGGTCGGGTTAGTACTCACCTCGTCCTATAAGAGGCTATTGTGTATGCACATGGTTGACTTGGCAGCAGAGACTCATTAATTCAGTATCAATGTTAACTGTGCCTCTCTGCTTATTTTGAACACTCTGCTTTTGAGTTGCATATAGTTTATGTTCGTCAATTAGTTGACAACCTCACACCTTAACATAGCTGAGAATTATTATTGTGCGTATAACTGGACAGAAAATTAATTGATGCAGACTTGGAGATGGTGAAGAAGTTGGTTGGAAAGAGAAAAAAAGAAGCAGGCTGGACTTAAGGTCGACAACTTGATGTGCATGAGGAGTAGGCATAGGCGAGCATGGCTGCACAGAGCAGTGACATTAGCCGGTGACCGGCCAGCACGGCCTCGACGAGGATGCTCCACCCCATGCTTGCCATTGTTCTGCACCACCGAGGTTTTGTTTTTCCCCTTCTCTTTCCTTCCTCCAATCTTCAGTCGAGTTGGTTGAACAGAAACAAACTATCTCTTCTATTTGTAGATGAAGAAGTTGTCTGGCTTACCAGCCGCCTGAGCACCCAGATCTTCGCGCCCGACTATCGAAGAAGCCTTGGGCTGATTAAGCTATCCCAAACAAGGTACATACATCCCCGTTGGCCAAGGTTCACAGATTTTTAAATTAAATATGTGCTAAAAATTCACCATTATATCTGTGGTTATCATCTGAAATTAAATATGCAGCTGTGACCTACTCCCTCCGTCCCAAAATAAGTGTCTCAACTTTAGTACAACTTTGTACTGAAGTTAGTAAAAAGTTGAGACACGTATTTCGGGACTGAGAGAGTAGATAATATTCAGAGACTATTTCTCACTATTGTCCAAAATTTGTTTGAGAGAAGTAGTCCAAATTTTGTTTGAGAGAACAGAAAGCTTATAGTCATCACGAGAAAACAGTTGTCGTGGATGTTGATGCTCGAGCTGATAGGAGAAAAATAGTTGCTTTTATCAGAGGCTACGACATACCTGGGCAAGCTTCAAACTTTACTATCCAAACTTTGTTGTAAGTGTCTGACTCCTTTGTCGTGTACTTGTGTATTTTTGCAGCTTCTCATGTAACAGCTATTGGAGTCTATTTTTTTACAGGAGTAGGAAACTTATGTTATGTTTGGTTCTTAATCACTGCAATGAGATCATAATAGACAGGAAGAATAGTTACATCTTCTCCTATGCTTAGTGTTAATTTGAATTGTTGTTCTGAAAGTTTTATTTAGGGAAACTGAAAGTAATTATCCTTGTCCTCCATTTGCAGTCAGATGATGCCCGCGGCCCTAGGGAACCATGGTATGACTTGCATTCAAAAATTGATGATCCAACAGCTTATGATGTTCTATAGAATTTTCAGGAGCGTTGGTTGAAGGCATCGAAACGCCATGGCAAATATCCTCTGAATATTCTCGAGATGAACCCATGAACCAGATTTGGAAACATTTATGGATCAATAAATCTTAATATTTGATCCACTATTAGCTAATAATTGTTATAGCTTATGATCTTATCGAGTTTAGGGTCGCTTATTATCTTATAGCTAAAGACACAAGCTGTTGAAAAATATCGTGGAAGTAAGTACTTTTCTTCCTCTCCACTTTCGTCGGTGACAAGTTCAGTTTTTTTTGTATTGATGGATCAAGTCGTGTTGGTTTAACTTCATAGTATAAGGAACTTGCAGTTATTTTTTGTTCATTATCTTATAAGCTACATAAAATAGCAGTATCATCTTGAAGCTGGTGATGGATTAGTGGCCCCAGGTATTCCTGGTAGTGCAAACATATATTCATTTTTGTGAACTGAAAATGGGGGATATAGTATGTGTGATGAGTGGGATGGGAAAGGTTCAATAAGGCCTTGTACAATGGGAGGTGCTTAGGAGAGGTGCTTAGAGAAATAAACCAGGATTTCCTTAAGCACCGGTGCTTATTTGTACAGGGTAGACGCTTAACTAAGCGTCTCTTCTATAGAAATAGGCACCGGTGCTTCAGAAAAACCTAATTTATTTTTCTAAGCACCTCCCTAAGCATCTCTCATTGTACAAGGCCTAAGGAGACATGAGTAGATTGGTTATCTGTACCATATCAACATAATGTACTTTTAGTTTTCAAATTCTGATGTGAGTGTACGACTGACCCGTGTCATATTGGGTATAAAGAATTTTCCTTTTTCATCATGCCTCCTTGTACATGTTCTTTTGTGAGATTAAGAAAGAAAAAGCAAAATGGTTCAATTGCATAGGATGCATAAATACAACATTTTGCAACTGAATTAGTTCAGTGTTGTTTTTCCGTAAGAATAAACACAATATTTTGTAGGTTATGTTAGCTGGAATCCGGACTGCATGCTTAGAAATTGCAAATTTTTTAAAAATTAGATTAAACAAATATAGTTGAATCATACTCCATATTACTCAGTGAAACGGAGGCACGGTGGATTCACTTGGCAAACTCTGATCTGGTGTTAGAGCGAACACTCTCAGGACGGGGAGGTGGTCGGACATCACTAATGCCGCCACGGCCAACGGACGAAGAATAGAGTTCCTTTCTGCTTTCCCGTGCATGGATGAATGATTGGAGGAGGAGAAGGTGAGCTTGCTTGGAGAAGTATACATGATGAGAGCTATATGTTTGAATAATGGTATACTATATGTTTTATTGTCCTGTGGCCAATTTGAATTGCACACATATCACCCGTTGAGGGGAAAGGAAAAAAAAGTAACACACATGATCGGCTTGCCTGCTCGCCTTCTTCTTTTCTCTTCTCTGACGGTACCATCTCTCCCATCACCAGTCCTCCCGGCATCTCCAATGCGGCAAGAGATGAAGATGGACGTGCCGACGCGCGTCGACCACCGCAAAATAGGCCCGGTTGATCTTGCTACATACAAGAGCCCCCGAACTTCGGGTGTTTTCGCGCTCACGCATGAGCTTCATGGTGACGTCGCCAAGCAAGAGAACTAGAGGAGATCGATGAACGAATCGATGCACATTTCCCAATTAGAATATTTATTTAATTATCCTATATTTTGTTGTTTCGTGGCAACACATGGGAATTCGGTTAGGTTGATTAAGATCTATTTTTGTCTTACGCCTTTTTATTAGGTTGATTATGATCGTTTTTTGTCCTACCTGTTGCAATAGGCATTGGAGTGGGATTTGGGTAGCATTGTGTTTTTCTAAGGAAGGCCATCATGGCTCTCTTGCATTATTTATGAGATTACATCAAAGAAAGGGGTTCATCGACCCAGTACGATGTTTTCTTATAATTAAAACAAAATACAGCTAACTATCGGATCATATGATTTACTTCACTTTGAGAGTGCTTTAATTTTCCCTCCTCATTTAATTGTCAAAACTTAAGCATGTTAGAGAATCGCAATGGTTAATGGGAAGGTGGGATATGCGAGAGGCACTTTAGCACTTGTTGTAATGTGCTCGTGGTATTTCTCGCCTTCTACCCATAGTAACACATGAACAATTCTTTATTAAAAAAACACATGAACATTTCTTTGTCATAGTAGACGCATGGTGAAAGTGAGGTGGGTTTTGAAGGAGAGGGCTCCAACGAGAAATGTCCCTGTGGTGGGAAACCGAGCCGGAAGAGAATGGTCCTGTAGGAAAAGAAAAGGGTGAGTCATGGGTTGGTTTCCTTTTGTGTTGGGCCCGCGTGTTGGAGACAACATGTCGGATAGTCCGGACAACCACATTTCTCTCACACATATGGTTTGGATTTGGGGGATCCCAGACAAACGGTTCAATTTTGGCGAGCCCGCTGGGCATCTGTACACGTCCGGACGTACGAGAGAAAAATGAACTTCGACCTTGAAGACGACCTTAATCATTTATTTATTTACTTATATGCATTGTAGCCCGTAGCAACGCACGGGCATTCTACTAGTTTTTCTAAAAACTCAGTCAAACTTGCACTCATTTGACTTTTCAAAAAACAAATACACGTTATATAAAGGAACGGAGGGAGTACAAAAGAAAACAAAAGTTCTCAAAGCCGTCTGGTTCACACTTGAGATGGGTTGACCTGTGTGCTCTCACGAAATCATGTGCATTTGTCGCAACCTGCTAGTTTTTTCTTTTCTTGTAGATTTGTTTATTCAAAACGATTTATCTCTTAAACCATGCATTCAAATTCTGAACCATTTCACTGTTGAAATTTTCACGTCAAGATATTTGAAATTAATAATAGGTTGCGACGAACTTTTTTTAGAACCCACCCCTCCTAAAGAAAGAACAAAAAGCAATAAAGAAACGAAAATAAAAAAATGGCAACAAAAAGGAAACAAAAGAAAGAGAAAAAACCAAAGCCGAAAGCATGGTTACGGTTTTTTCACCCTTTTCCCTTTTTTGGGAAGCACAACTCGCGAAAACAAATTCATGCCTCTTATGGAAGCATATTTTTCCCTTTTTAAAGAAGCACATCACATTATTTTTCTTTTTCTAGAAGCATAGTTGTGCTTCTCACATAAGAAAATCTGTGCTTTCAGGAGAAGCAAATGTGCTTTTTGTGGAATCATAGTTTTTAGAAGCACATCAGTGAAGCAAATTAGTTCCTCCACGAGAAGCAAATATGTTCTTCTCATGAAAGCACAGTTTTTTCTCTTTTCAAGAAGCACAATTATGCTTCTCAAAAAAGTAAATTTGTGCCTCCATGATATTTGCTTCTTGTGGAAAGCACAAATTTGTTTCCCCTTTATGTGCTTCTCGTGCAAGCACAAATTTTTTTATGCAATATTTTTCCATCCAAAACCTAGGAAAAGCCGAAAGAAAACCAAAACCCCCAAAAAAATACTCATCCGAAACCTAAAGCACGTACAAAAAAGTGAAAAACGAAATCCAGGGAGAACGCTCAGCACGCGACACGTCGTGCCACTTGACTTGACGTACTCCCAGTCCACCAAAATTGACCCCAGTCCCTGCAAGGGGTAACCTTCACTTATTTTTCTATTTTTTTATTGAACTTAGGGCCCATCGACTTCAATTTACAGAGAATTTAGATCGTGGGCCTGGCCCAGCTGCAGCCTGGTCAGGGAGTCCATGGCGGCGACGGACTAGAGCAGACCACCGACACCGAGTCGACCTCTCTTCGAATAAAAAAAGGTCCTAAGTTCCCGGCTTAATATAGATCGAGACGACACCGCCGCCTTCACCGCCCCAAAATCCCTCCCACTTTCCGCGGCGAGCCAGTAGCCAGTAGATCCGCCCACCAATGCCCGGCATCAAAAGGAAGGCGCCCGGCTCCGGCGATGTCCCCGACGCCGGGGCGGGTGAGGCGTCGTTCCCTTCGCTGGCCGACCTCGCTATGCGGCGGGAGAGTCTCAAGAAAAGTCTGCTAAGCTTCCCCGAGGCGGCGGCGCTGGACGAGCTTCAGCTGGACGATGCGGCCGACAGGATCTTCAGGGAGTACGACCCCTCCACCGCGACCCCGACCCCCGAAGGCATGGTTCGCCTGGACGACGAGACCATCATCGACGCCTTCAAGTTCGCCAACTGGTTTTTGACCTCCACCGCCGAGGACGAACCGCCTGCCGGGGCGGATCCGCTGGTGTGGCTGGATGAGCGGAGGCGGACGCTAGACGAGGAGACGAAGAGGTGTGGGCCCAACAACTCGCGGTTGGTCATCGCCAAGATACGCGTCGACTTGCTCACCAAGGGCTACGTCGAGCTCCCCAGGTCGTACGTTGAGTGCATCCCCCAGGATAGATGAAGCAGCTATGCAAAGTATGATAGATATATTGATATAGATAGGCAGATACTTTGTCTCATAATATAAAAGCGTTTTTTACACTACACTATTGTCAAAAAACACTCTTATATTATGAATCGGAGTGAATAGATCACAGGATGATAGGTACTTCCTCCGTCTCAAAATAGATGACACAACTTTGCACTAACTTTGGATTAAAGTTAGTACAAAGTTGAGTCATCTATTTTGCAACGAAGGAATTGGTGTGATAAATATAGATACAAAACATGAGGATCAGTGTGTGCTTGTTCATGAATCGGATTCCTTATTCTGCAGCACTTTGTGAAAAAAAAAACATATGTTTCTTTTGATCCCTAGTACCTGCCAGTGCCATGGCTATTGCAATTTATATTACATGTATGAGATTCTTGGCAGTTTATACAGGTCGACTTTATGTAGAATTTTGGCTCTTGAACCTGAAAGCTGAAGAATCTCATGTGATTAATTTTCCTCCACGTGAATCTGATTCCTTATTCTGCTGCACCTTTTATGAAAAATAGTATGTTCTGTTTGATATCTTCCATGAGTAACATGGCTATTGCAACATACTTCCGCCGTCCGAAATTACTTGTCGTTCAAACGATGCTAGATACATCCGTTTGAGTAACAAGGAGTATATTAAATTGGTACGGATTGACTTTATCTAGAATTTTAGCTCCTGAACCTGAAAGCTCGCCGCCATTACTGTCATAAAAAAAGTTTGACCACCCTCCATTTTGTAATTTGTCAGAAAATAACACGCTACTTTTTACATGCCGAGATGTCACTGCAGAAGCATCAATTAGAAAGGCTCAAGATCCAACCAAGCCTATGCTAAATCCCCCAGTACTCCATTAAGGCATTAACCAACTCTTTTCAGATTTATACATCACACTGCATTCACAAGAGCTGCCGCCACGTATGCCTAATCCTTCTTTCTGATGCATATCAGGCAGCATACTGATCTTGCACTACGTTACAATTTTAGTGAAACCGCTGATACTCCTGAACTGCCAACACCCAGGGGGTTGGAGTTCTAAGATCTCACATGAGACGATTATCTTTGGTCAGTTGTTCTGGGCGGAACCGTCGGCAGTTGAAGAGTTGTTAACCAGCTAATACACACCACCAGATGAACCTATTCTATCCCTAGAACAGTGGAATCAGGCGCACGCGTAAGCGACGTCGCTCGTCCTTTTTTAAGCCAACCGTGTGGCAGGGTCGTCCCCATTCAAACTCGCCATCCACATCTGGCAAGCTTTGCTCCCCCATCGCCGGAAACCCTAGCCATCAGAACCTCAGCGAGATGGGGCTCTTCTCCGGCGCCGGCAGCAGCAAGGCCAAGGGCAAGGCCCCCGCCACCCCTTTCCCCGCAGAGTTCCTCCCGCCTCTGCCGGCGCCTCGCCGGCAGAGGCAGCGCATGAATGTGACAGTGCACCAAGCGGAGTGGCACTGGCGGCACCGCCAGCCTCTGCCATACCCCGACGTGACCCTGCCGCACGACTGGCATCTGGATCCAGATAGGATCCCAGTGCCGGCGACGCTGCGGACGGCTAGGGCTCACGCGGAGGAGGTGCGGTGCCGGCGGGCGCTGCTGACGCCGGAGCAGCACCGCGAGCCGGCCTACGCATCCGACTCGCCCAACTGGGTGAGGTGGTTCGCCTTCGAGCACGAGGAGGCGAGGCGACGGGGCGTGCGCGAGGTCGACCGGAGCGAGCCGCCGCCGCCGCTCATCGTCCGCGAGGAGGACCAGGCGGCCGAGAACGCCTACCAGGTGGCCCTTGCGGCCGTCTACCAGGAGATCGAGGAGGACGAGCGGCGCAGGGCGGAGGCGACGGAGGAAGAGGAGGCTTGCTACGAGGCGGCAATGGCGCAGGCACTTGCCCTCCCCGCGTCGGGCGACTGTGTGGTGCCGCCGGTGGCCTCGCCGTCCCCTCGCCGATGCCTCATCAAGTCAGAGAAGCAGCTGGAGCCCGAGCCCGAGCCGTCCCCCATCGAGCGCTACTCCTGGACGGGAGTAGTGCGTGAGTGGGTACGCGCGCCGCCGGTCTGGATGGGGGCGACGCCGGCACAGAAGGCGGCATACCTCGAGCACTGGCGCCAGATCCGGGTGGCCGAGGAGCGCCGCGACGGCGAGTACCTCGAGATGCTCGAGCGCGACCTCGAGGAGGAGCAGCGCCAAGCCGCGGCTGCAGAGGCGGCCGCACAGCCCCCCGCGCCGGCACCGCCTGTGCCCGACATGACCGCGCTCTGGAACACAGCGTTCTCCTGGGCCGGGCCGGCGCCGACGCTCGACCTCACGGACCCCGAGGACGACGACGACGCCACCGCCTAGGGCAGCGCGCTGCCTCGTAGTTTAGGCTCTTTTTAATTTTTTTAAATGCAAATATAGACACGTGGACTCTCGCCGGCCTTTGTGGCCAGCTTTATGTTTTATTAATGTTGTTTTTCTTTTTTAATATGCATGCGTTATTTTTTTTCTAGCACCGTTAAAATGGGCCCAAACGCGAAAGCGGACATCCATGTCCGCCTGGCCGACCGAAACAAACAGAAAACAAACAAAAACGCCGTCCGTTTGGGTCAGCTCGCTGGAGTTGCTCTAACATGAGCCGAAATTACAACTGGGACCGTCAATGCACCAGAGTGCAACACACCTAGGTAGACCAGACGCACGTACGAAACCCACCTCACCATGCCATGCTCATCCACTCCTCTGACCTCGCTGTTGCAGTACGGGCCACACCGACACGTGGCCTTCGCAAGTCAAAAAGAGCCAAAAACAACAAACCCAGCCATCTAATCACCCAAGCCACTACAGAGCACTCAAGAAGTCAGTTAGATAGAGCACATGTGAGTACACCACCAAAAATCCTCATGTCGTCCTTGCTCATTCAAAAGCTCAAAAGACAAACCAGGACGAGCACGCGACCTGCTCATAAGAGGTAAGGCCAACTCCATCGTACGACCCTATCCTGTCCGGTCCCGTCTGTTTGAGGTAAAATAGACAAAGGAGGCGGCCCAACGTGCGACGGCCCGAACCCATCTTGTCCGTTTTGTGTCCGGGCCGACCCATTTCAAGCACAAACTTGCGCCGGGTTTGGGTCGTGGCGGACACCAAACGGACGCGCGCTCGTCCGCGTCGGGGCCGCGTGGCAGGCGGCCACCTACCTCCCACCCGCCCACATCAATGCGCACGGGCGGGCGGCCCCACCTGTCATCCGCACGTCGAGCGGTCGCCGTCCTTCTTTAAGTGGGAAGCATGGACGGGTCGTCGTCCACACTGCCTCATGCCACCCCGTAGCCTCCTCGAAACCCAACAGCGGCGACCACGTCCCAAACCCTAGTCTAGACCTCGCCGGCCGGCCGCCCGCAGCCATGGGCCTCTGGAACTACGTCCGCAAAGGCAGGCACGACCGCGAGGCCGGCTCCTCGTCGGGACGCCGCCGCGGCTCGGTGAAGAAGGAGGAGCCCGCCTCGCCATCGCCACCACGCCAGGCCCCCGCGCCGCCCGGCTTTTCTATCGCGCCCACGTCCGCCGGCGAGCGCGACCGGCATTACGTCCGGGCGTCGGTCTGCCGCCGTTATTGGGAGACGAGGACGCCGCTCCCCTGGAGCGACGCCCATCTCCCCAATGACTGGCACCTCTCCGCCGACCGGGTCCCCATCCCGCCGGTCCCGAAGAGCGGCCGTGCGCGCGCCAGGAGATCGAGCGCCGCCGCCGCCTCCTCGCCGACGACCTTTTCTATGACGCCAGGTACGCCTCCGACTCCCCGCTGTGGGACACGTGGTTTCGTGACGAGCACGACACCAGGCGCACCTCCTTCGCCGGCACCTCGACGGGGCCGCGGCGGCCACGGGAGCGCGCCCAGGAGCGCGGGCGTAGGCGGGTCCGCGGCGTCACGCCCACGTCGTCGCCGTCTCCGTCGCCCCCTCCACCTCCTCGCATGACAGACGAGGAGGAGGCCCGTCTCCTGCAGCGTGTCATGGACGACTCCATGTACACGCACGACGAGCGGCAGTGGGACGGCCTGGAGGAGGCCATGGCCCTCTCTGCCGCCGGGGACGTCGCCTTCCCCGTCGAGGAGGAGAGGAGGGAGGACCCGCCGGCCGTGTTCCAGCAGCTGCTGGGCCAGGAGTGGGGCTGGTCCTGCACTGCTCCGGAGATGGCCGCCGGCGTGGGCGTGAACTGGTGCCCCACTCCGCCGCGGTCACCGAAGCGGGAGGCCTCGCCACGGGAGGAGGTGGTGCAGGCACCTCCGGCCGTCCAGCCGGCCCCCGTCCACCACGCACCTCCGGCTCACCTCTGGACGCCGCCGAACTACGTCGACCTCATCAGCGACGACGACGACACCGGCGGCCAATGAAGACGACGACGGCCACGGCACCGATGGGCGCGGCAAGAGCGCGCGGGAGGAGTTTTTTTATTTTCTTATTATGTTAATTATGAATCTGAGCCTTTTAAGTGGCCGTTGAAACTGGGCCGTTTTGTGGCCAACCCATATATGTGTTTTATGTTTTTTTAAAATGCGTTTATTTGCTTTTTTAGTTATTTAATTATTATTTTTAATCCCGTTCACCCCGGACACGATTTGGGGTGCGGCCGCGCGGTGGGCGCACGCATGACCCAATGAACACAGCCGGACACGGGCGTACCCATCGGCGCCCCAAAAGGACAGATTCGGGCCAATCCGGACGTCCGTTTGGGGTCACACGGTGGAGTTGGCCTAAACATTGACGACCCAAATGCCAAAGCCACATGCACGGCCTGCCCTCTTGCCCCTAGACCCCGGGCCCCACACACGCGCGGACCCAACGCTCATACACTCAAACAACCGCCAGGCGGGTGAGAGCAGTGCGAACGGCCGACCTATTGACGAGGGGTAAAACCATGAGCAGTAAATTCATCGGATGACCATAAAAATCAAAGCGCGAGCACAGCACCCTGGTATGGCCGGGTAGCCCAGGACCTTTTTACTAGTTGGATGTCTTTGTGAGGAAGCATGAGACTGTGAAGTGGAGTCATATAAGCTCTGAGTAATCACATAGATGTAATATAAATTGGAATAGCTATGTCACTCATGGAAGATATAAAACGAAAGCTTTCACCTTCAGGAGCTAAGATTTCTATACAGAGTCAGACCCGTGAACTGCCAGTACATCATATATTTTGCTTGAAAAGGCAAAACTGGAAGAATGTTGATTTTAACAAGTCAAGCTAACATATCACGGCAGATTTAAAGATGCAAACTTGATACATTAAGTAATTAACGGTCAAAGCAAGCCAAAACAGAAGCCAGGGAGAAGGATTTTATAAATGACATAAAACATGATTGACAAGGATGTCAATTGTGCATATAGAATTCTCACACATGAAACAGACAATTTCCAATGTCACACCGGAAACACATTTCGAATCCTTCTTATGGCATTAGCTGCTCCATGAAAATGACAATACTCAAATCATACAGTTTATTTTGCATAAATGGCAAAACATGGTTATTATAAGTAACCAAAGTCAACAGGACGGTGAATGGGACCAAGCCCAACTTTTTCAACTCATAACCAAAAGCAAGCTATAACACAAGCGAAGGAGTATAACATGGATATTACTCATGCGCGTACAATTCTAGCACAGGAAACAGACAACACATGTCAAGCACATGCCCTGTTTCAAGCCTCAGCAAAAACAAAACAATACAAAACAAAATGTTCTGAAATGTAACACAATCCATGAGAGAAGGACACATAAGCATGCATAAATTTCTATGGGCATGAACAATTGACCACCACAAGCGCACAACCCATTATACCCTAGACAAACAGATATCCTAGAAACCTCCCCTGTTAAGTTTTTCCGAATTGCTAACAAACACGAATCGTCCATATGACAAAGAGATATAGAAAAGCATAGGCGAAGTGAAGCACATCTGGACTTGGTAACTCAAGACAGATTGTAGACAGATTGTTCAATAGACACTCACAGAGATGAGCTGCATAACTTAGTTCTCTATACATATAGAGTAGACTTAACTTGATGAACATATGACAGTGCCAATTACAGTAGCAGTAACTTAGACGGGGTGGCGCATATAACTTCTCTAAAGTATAGATAGGTGGGCATAGGATGAAGACAGGTGCACGACACGAGGACGAATCCACCACCAGGTGTGATTAGGTTCAGGACATGATGATGAATCCATAGAAGGGGAAATGCTCACAAATCGTACTGGAACACATTTAGCATCCTTTTTATTAGTTCAATGGAAGACGCTGATACTCAAATTATATATGGTGTATATTTATGCATAAAAGGCAAAACTAGAAAATTGTTGATTTAAAAAGTGGGAAGCTGTTAACAGATCACGGCATATTTGAAGATGCAAACTTGACACAGAGCGGTACATAGGACCAAGTACAGGTTTTTCATTAATCCATCCATAACGAAAAGAAGGCCATAAGGTGTGTAAACATGGTTGGCATGGATATCACTTGTGTGCCCATAATGAAACAGAAAGGCAACACATGGTCATGAGACAAAGCACATGTAAAACCTCAACACAAACAGAAAATAATAAACCTAAATGAGAAGGGCACAGCCGCATATAGAGTTGGTAGTAAACTTGGATTCCAAGATGGTTCAACAAACACTAAGACTGCTACATACACACTGTAACAGTACCATGAACTTGGATAACCTAGTTCCAAGTATTAGAGTGCAAGCACTTGGATAGATGGTTCAATTAAACACTTGAATAGATGCATAACTAGACATTACAGTAACTTGCATAGATGGGGCTGCTGCATAACTTAGTTCTCCGCACATTGATAGATAGATAGATAAATATGATAAATATAGGTGCAGGGCATGAGGACGAATCCACCACCAGAAGAGCATCCGTTGCATAGCCGCTTCATCCAGCCACCACTGATGTCATGTTCTTTGGCGGGCTGATGGTAGAGCGTCTCAGGGGCGGGGGCGGGTTCTCAACGTACGCCTTGGGGATCTCGACGTAGCCCTTGGTGAGCAAGTCGACGCGAATCTTGGCGAGCAGGAACCGCGAGTTGTCGGGGTCAACCCTCTTCTCCGGCTTCATCTCCTCGTCCAGCATCCGCCTCCGGTCTTCCAGCCACCCAGGCGAGACCAACCCGCTGGGCGGGTTGTCTTCGGTGGTGGGGGTCACAAACCACTTGGCGCAGTGGAAGGTTTCCCTGATGCATTCGTCGTCGAAGCGAAGCATGCCTTGGGCGGTCGGGGTCGCGGTGGAGGGGGTGGACTCCTTGAGGATCCTGTCGACCGCCTCGTACAGCTGACGCTCGTCCAGCACCGCCGCCTCGGGGAAGGTTAGCAGATCTGACTTGACTCTCTCCCGCTGCGTAGCGAGCAACTTCGGCGAAGGGGACGCCTTACCCGCCCCGGCACTGGGAGCATCGCCCGCCGTGGCCAGGCGCCCCTTCCGCCGACTGCGCTTGGTGCCCGCCATCGTCGGGTGGATCTCCTGGCTCGGCGCGAAAAGCGTGGTGGATTTTGGCGGTGTCGTCTCGGTCTATATAAAGCCAGGAACCCTATTAGATCGACTCGGTGGGCTGGTCTGGTCCATCGCGCCCTGGACTCCCGGACCGGCTCCACCTGGGCCAGGCCCACGATCTACATTTTCTTCTATGTACCCCCTCCGTCCGGAAATATTTGTCATTGAAATGGATGTATCTAGATGTATTTTAGTTCTAGATACATTCATTTTCATCCATTTTGATGACAAATATTTCTGGACGGAGGGAGTATTCTGCACAAAGTACCTAGTTCTCAAAAAAAAAACTGCAGAAAGTATCAACAAGACCATTTGATTTTAGTACCGAAGGTAAAAAATCCCACTTCATTAACATAGTTCATCAGGCCTATTTCCCTTGGCAGTGTGCTATATAAAATAGCATCAAAAGTTATATCTAACAGGTTCAAAATAGTATTACCTGACCTCAAAAAACAAATCACCTTTTGTTCCCGGCAGGCTTATCATAGATAATATAATTTCAGCATATGACTGCCTTCATTTTATAGAAAGAAACAAAGCAATGAGGGACATGTATTGTGCATTGAAACTTGATATGATGAAGGGCTATGACAGGGTGGAGTGGGATTCTTTACAAGCCATAATGTTGAAACTGGGATTCACCGACAGATGGGTGAACATAGTACTGAGCATAGTCAGGTCAGTGAAATTTTCAGTTTTGTTCAATGTAAATAGGTTACATGAGTTCACACCTTCACATGGAATCCGACAGGGAGACCCAATATCCCCATATTTATTCTTGATAGCAGCGGATTGCCTTTCATGCCTTTTAAAGTCTATTGACAAGTCATCCAACCTGAGTGGATTAAAGGTGGCTCCCACGGCACCACCTGTTAACCATTTACTATTTGCAGATGATAGCCTACTGTTCTTCAAGGCTAATGCAGATGGGGCTGATAATCCACAAGTATAGGGGATCGTTTGTAGTCTTTTTCGACAAGTAAGAGTGTCGAACCCAACTAGTAGGAGCTAAAGTTAGAATTTATATTGTCTTCAAGTTCTATCCATCATCGATAAAACTCTACGCACACAAACATTTGCTTTACGTAGAGCAAGAATAAAACTACTTTGTAGTGTAAAGGGATAAGCTTGCAATATAATAAATAATTAGTTGTTTAGTAGAAAGCTTTTTGAAGAATGACGAGAAAGATTGTCCATGGTTAATTGAATATAACATGATGGATACTTATCATATGCAATGAGGGGGGAGGAATACGCTAACATACTTTCCCTACTTGAATCATATGCATTTATGATTGAAACTCTAGCAAGCATCCGCAACTATTAAAGTTCATTAAGGTAAACCCAACCATAGCATTAAGTAACAAGTCCCCTTTACTCTCATACGCAACAACCCCCTTACACGGGTTTAACCTTATGTCACTCTCGCAACCCACTATAAGAGAATCATGAACGTAATTCAACACCTTATAGAGGGAATTCCCACACGTGTGCGCGACACGTGGGGGGAGGGACGCCATAGGACAACACCATATCAACATACAACTCATATCATGATATCAATCACACCATACCACAATTAACCCGTAGGACAAAAGGAATCTACTCAAACATCATAGGATGGAAACACATCATTGCATAATAATATGTGGCATAATACACCATGTTAAGGTACAGATTACGGTGAGGAGAGAGGGAGATTACACCGCTATAAGGAGAGGGAGAGAGTTCGTGATGATGGCAGGGAAGTTGTTGGTGTAGATCGACGTCGCGATGGTTCTTCTTCGAATATGTTTGCGTCTTCCATGAATATTATTTGAGTCTTCTTTTGATCTCTTATATGCATGATTATTTATAGCCTCGTATTTCTTCTTCGAATTTTTTGGTTTAGTAAGCCCAACTAGGTCAATTTTTTTTGCCATGGGAAGAGGTGCTTTGTGATGGGTTCGATCTTACGGTGTCCTCACCCAGTGACAGAAGGGGTAGCGAGGCACATATATATCATTTCTATTAAAGATAACAAGATGGGGTCTATTCCTACATGAATAGATCTTGTCTACATCATGTCATTGTTCTTATTGCATTCATTATTGCAGGATGTTGCTAACGCGACACTACATCACAGACTCTTTGATGAAACTATGTGCGATTGATACGCCTCCAACGTATCTATAATTTTTTGTTGTTCCGTGCTGTTATATTATCATTCTTAGATGTTTTACGATCATTTTATATCATTTTTTGGGACTAACCTATTGGCATAGTGCCCTGTGCTAGTTGTTGTTTTTTGCTTGTTTTTTACTTCGCAGAAAATCAATACCAAACGGAGTCCAAATGCAGCGAAATTTTTTGTGGATTTTTTGGACCAAAAGACACCAGATGGGCCAGAGAAGGACCTGGGGGTGCTCCGAGGGGAGCACAACCCACCAGGGCACGCCTGGGAGCCCAGGCGCGCCCAGGTGGGTTGTGCCCACCTCGGCCGCCTCCCGCACCGCCTCTTTGCTCTATAAATACCCCAATATTCTAGAAACCCTAGGGGAGTCGACGAAAATCAATTACAGCCGTCGCAAGTTCCATAAACCATAGATCCAATCTAGACACCATAACGGAGGGGTTCATCATACTCATTGGTACCTCTCCGATGATACATGAGTAGTTCATTGTAGACCTATGGGTCCGTAGTTAGTAGCTAGATAGCTTCCTCCCTCTCTTTTGATTCTCAATAGTCTCTTGGAGATCTATTTGATGTAACTCTTTTTGCGGTGTGTTGGTTGGGATCCGATGAACTTTGAGTTTTATGATCAGATTTGTGTTTTTATCCATGAAAGTTATTTGAGTCTTTTGATCTCTTATATGCATGAATACTTATAACCTCGTATTTCTTCTTCGAATCTTTGGTTTAGTTGGGCCAACTAAATCGATTTTTCTTGCCATGGGAAGAGGTGCTTTGTGATGGGTCTGATCTTACGGTGCTTGGTCCCAGTGACAGAAAGGGAACCGACACGTATGTATCGTTGCTATTAAGGATAACAAGATGGGGTCTATTTCTAAATAAATAGATCTTGTCTACATCATGTCATCGTTCTTATTGCATTACTCCGTTTCTCCATCAACTTAATACACTAGATGCATGTTGGATAGCGGTCAATGTGTGGAGTAATAGTAGTAGATGCAGACAGGAGTCGGTCTACTAATCTTGGATGTGATTCCTATATAATGATCACTGCCTGGATATCTTCATGATTATTTGAAGTTTTATCAATTTCCCAACAACAATTTATTTACCCACTGTATGCTATTTTTCTCGAGAGAAGCCACTAGTAAAATCTACGGCCCTCGGGTCTCTTCTTGAATATATTTGCCTTCGCGACCTATTTTTATTTGCTTTTATTTTTAGATCTATTAATCCAAAAATACAAAAATATCTTGCTGCATTTTTTATTTGTTTATTTTATCTCGCGTTCCCGCAAGATCTATTTATCCAATTTACTACAATTTTACCTATTTTTTTACCCCGCAAGGGGTTGACAACCCCTCTCTTACGTCGGGGTGCAAGTATTTGTTCTTTGTGTGCAGGAGCTGTTTACATGGTGTTGCATGGTTCTCCTACTGGCTCGATAACCTTGATCTAATCACCGAGGGAAATACCTACCGTCGCTGTGCTGCATCATCCCTTCCTCTTTGGGGAAAAACCGACGTAGCTCTAGCCGCAATCAAAAGGAATTTCTGGCGCCGTTGCTGGGGAAACATCATCAACATCTACCAGGTTCCTAATCACAAATCTCATCTCCTTGCAATTTACATTATTTGCCATTTGCCTCTCGTTTTCCTCACCCCCACTTCACAAAAATTTGTCGTTCTATTCGCCCTCCTTTTTGTTCACCGTTTTCTTGCCGGATCTATCCACGTTCTTGCTTTCTAGTCATTATGGCTAGCATGATTACTCCTCCTTTGTCACCAGATTTTGAAGTTTTATACTTCAAGCAACGAAAAGGAGAAAATTTGAAAGATGCTTGGTATAGGCTAATGGAATCCTATCGTATTTGCAACTTAAAGGGAGACACAAAGATTTTGCTTCGTAATTTTTACATAGGATTGGCTTTGCATCGTAGACAACTCTTAGATTTTGCTGCTAAAGGGAAATTTATTGAGCTTGATGCTAATGCTGCCTATGAAATCTTAGAAGGAATTCTGGGAGTTCCACCTCAAAAGAAGGGGATTTCATTCACCCCAGAGGGAGTTCAAATATTGGACAAACTTTGTGATTTGCACAAACATATGGTTGAATTGCAAAAATATAATGAACCTCTCAAACATCTTAATGGTAGTATCAATCGCTTGAATACTTTGATTACCCTTTGTAATAAACGATTGAATATTTTAGATCTCAAGGTGGTTTCTTTTCCGGAAAATTTAGGGAAGCGCAAAGAGCCTACCGGATTTGAAAAAGCCATTACTAAAGTGCCAAAGACTAAGATCACAATACTTAGATCCTTTGCATTATGCCTAGCTAGGGGCATAAAATGATAGCGCTTGTTGGGAGGCAACCCAATGAATAAATTTTATATTTGTCTTTTCCTTTCTATTCTTGAGTGTTTGCACAATTATGCTACTGTTATGATTGTGTTTTTCATGTTTTAGTTAGTGTTTGTGCCAAGCAAAGCCTTTGGGATCATGTTGGATGATAGTTGATTTGATCTTGTTGAAAAACAAAAACTTTGTGCGCCGGTCACAGAATTATTAAAAATCACAGAAGCTGATAAAATTCTGATTTTTTTACAAAAGATCGATATATAAATTGCCTATGTTTTCCTATTTTTTCAGAATTTTTGGAGTAACAGAAGTATTCGAAATATCCAGATTGCTACAGATTGTTCTGTTTTTGACAAATTCTGTTTTCTTTGCGTTGTGTGGTTGTTTTGATGATTTTATGGTTTTCTTTGAAGAGTCTTTGCCATAGAAAAGTCCGAATACAGTAGATATAATGCAAAAATAAAATATGAATGGATTTGCAACAATACTTATAGTAGTGATTTGCTTTCTTATACTAACGGATCTCACGAATGTTTTGTTGAGTTTTGTGTGATTAAAGTTTTCAAGTTTTGGGTGATATTACGATGGATGAAGGAATAAGGATTAGCAAAAGGCTAAGCTTGGGGATGCCCGAGGCACCCTAAGATAATATTCAAGAAGTATCAAGCAGCTAAGCTTGGGGATGCCCCCGAGTGGCATCCCCTCTTTCTTGTAACAACCATCGGTATTTTACTTGGAGCTATATTTTTATTCGTCACATATTATGAGTTTTGCTTGGAGCGTCTTGTATGCTATGAGTCTTTGCTTGTTTTGCTTTTTATTTTTAGTCATGAATCCTTGCTGGACACACCTATTTGAGAGAGCCAAAATTATGCTATGACTTGTTAGAATTGCTCTCTATGCTTCACTTATATCTTTTTGAGCATGGTGTGCTTTGTTATTTTTGAAGAAATTATCTCATGCTTCACTTAGATTAATTTGAGAGAAAGAAATATTATGCTCATGTTCTTCACTTATATTTATTTGAGCTTATTAAAAAAGCAACATATGAAACTAGTCCCAAAGTGATAGATATCCAAGGAGGATATAATAAAAACTTTCACGAAGATCATTGGACAAAATAAACTTGATTCTTTGTAATAGTTTTGATATATGATGATAGTGATATGTGAGTCATGTTGATGAGTAATTATGCTTTAGTAAGAATATTGGTGTTAAGGTTTGTGATTCCCTATGCAAGCACGAAAGTCAATAGTTATGCAATGAAATTATATCCTACTTGTGGTGCATTATTCGGTGTTAGTTATGCTTAATGCTCGCTTATGAGATTTTTTGTTTCTTGGTTGGATGCTTCTCAATCTTTTGCTAGCCTCCATTTGCACCAAGTATGATCACTACTTGTGCATCCAAAATCCTTTAAACCAGTTTTTGCCACATGAGTCCACTATACCTACCTACATGCGGTACTCTTTTGCCGTTCTAAGCAAATTTGTATGTGCCATCTCTAAATTTCAAAATAAACTTCTCTTTTGTGTGCTCGTACTGCTCATGAAATGGTAGGGGATGGCTAATATATTTCCATGCTAGATGTGTTATTCTCAAGATGAGTGTTTATTCACTTGTCATTGCATGAGAGTACGACAAAGGTATTAGGGATGCCCAGTCCCGAAATGAAAAATGAATTTACTTTATGTTGTCAAATAATAAATTCCTTGGAAAGTGCTGGTATGGAAGGCACCCGTGGATACGGTTAGCCATGGAAAGTGAAAGTATGGTGGAAAAAGGAATAAACTTTATTTTCTGTTTGGGAACCGCCTATGATATATCTAGCATGGAAAGTATTGGGAACTACTCGATCATTTTTGTTGACAGGAAAAGCATGCCACCCAAAATGTTTTATCTCTATCTTTTTCGCTTTCAGCTTTGGCACCTCTACAAATCCCCATTTCCCCCTGCGAAGGGCCTTTCTTTTACTTTATGCAATTTTTATTTTTACTTGAGTCTCCATCTTGTCTTATAAAGCACCAACTAAGGGGCACTATGGTCGTACTTGAGCATTGGGTGTGGCTAATATACAAGTGTGTTTCATGAATGGATCAATGATAAAGCATAATGGGCTAGGGATAACTTGATTTAGTGTTGATATTTTGAAAGACATGGTTGCTTGTTGATATGCTTGAGTATTAAAGTCCTCATGTCAAAACTAGACTGTTGCTTTGAACCATATAAAAGTCCAAATGTCCATGCTACAAAGAAAAGAATATGTGATGAACATGTTAGGCACCATTCCACGTCAACTGTTTTTATAATTTACCTACTCGAGGACGAGCAAGAATTAAGCTTGGGGATGTTGATACGTCTCCAACGTATCTATAGTTTTTGATTGTTCCATGATGTTATATTATCATTCTTGGATGTTTTACAATCATTTTATATCATTTTTTGGGACTAACCTATTGACATAGTGCCCAGTGCCAATTGTTGTTTTTTGCATGTTTTTTTACTTCGCAGGAAATCAATACCAAACGGAGTCCAAACACAGTGAAACTTTTTTTTGGTTTTTTTGGACCAGAAGACACCAGATGGGCCAGAGAAGGACCTGGGGGGCTCTGATGGGAGCACAACCCATTAGGGGTGCCTGGGGGCCCCGACTCTGTAGCGACCCGACCCGAATGGATCAAGTCTCTATGCTTAAGTGTCATCCCTGGATCGGTATGCTGACACACACAGTACTCGAAGGATTTATAATAGAGGTAAATCACATGTATAAACTAACGTAAATACTATTACCTCAATCCATATAGCAGAAGCAACAAGGTTGTGGATTCCCATCAACACCAACGGCAAAGTTGAGTGTAGAAATCGTAACCCTAACGTATCACTTACTCGTCGTAAGAAACCTGGAACATGAGACGTTGCAGCCCGAAACGGGTCAGTACATTGAATGTACTAGCAAATTCACACCATAGAGTGTGATGAATAAAGACTATCACTACATGCATATTTGGCTGGTGGAAAAGCTCTATGGTTATAAGGGTTTTGCGTATAGCCAATTTTTTCCCTACTGCAAAGGAATAAATTTATTTAACTATCATGGTGGTTGTTGAACATTGAGAATGGTTGACCGCATTCTCAATCCCAATTAAGTAACATCATTAAACCCAACAATATTCATTTAAAGTAACGTGATGAGATCAACAGGATAATCCAAGAACTAGATACTCAATATGTCCATAACCGGGGACACGGCTAATCATGATTAGTTTGTACACTCTGCAGAGGTTTGCGCACTTTTCCCCACAAGACTCGATCGCCTCCGTTTGGTTTCTCGCACTACATGGTGTTTGAGAAGACGGATGACCGAGACATAGCCTTTCAGAAGCGCTAGCACCTTACGATCGGGTAGACCGGTACACCTACATCCCCTACATCTGCTAGTCTACCACTGTAAGAGTTCGCACAACTTAGTCAACTATGCCAGAGCCCATAATGGCTTGTGGCTGCACACGGAAGTTTCTAGCATGAAAGATCTTATGATCCCTTTGAGCCTGGGTGGCGGTCCAAAATAAAAACAGGCAAGTCCTGATAGACATCAGGTGCCTCAATCCACCCAGATGTGTGTTTAAGTTGCCACCTTAGATAAACCATTAAAATTATCAACTCACATCTGTCATGGATATCACTCACCCAATCCACGGTCTACTAGCATAGCATGGCATAATAAGCAAACGTAGAAGTAACTCCCAAAGGTTTCATAATAACAGGTAATAGGTACTACCTCATCTACTTCCCATCCCACAATTTAATTAGATCCTAATCATGCAATGTGAGAGGATTGATCTAATGCAATAAAACTGGGTATGAGAAAAGGTATGATCAAAGTGTGAACTTGCCTGCAATGTTGATGAAGATGATTCGCACTCAAAACTCTTGATAGTCTACTCGTCACACTCCGGTCAATCTATCGTAAGCAAGCAATAGTAACCACACATAAGCAATCACTCAAAAGATCAGAAAGCAGAAGAAGACGATTCGGAAAACATCAAAACCAAGCAAATAACTCTTGCAACATAAAACAATTTCTAACAGTACCAAAATTATGTGAATTTGGCCTTATCAGAAGTTTAGGTCAAGAGCTTCGATTTGCAAAAAGAATCAACTCAAACGGAGCTACGAAACTCAAGTTATGATCAAACGAAGTTTGAATTCAAATCTGATCTAATTCAAATTTTAAACTTTTCAAAAACATGTTTGAGTTGGATTAATGGATAGAGGGATCGTAACGAAGACGTGAGCGTTGGTTTCGTTGGATTTGGACAACGAGTAAAAAGTGTATGATTGTTTGAAGTTCAGGGACTAAAAGTGATAGAGAAAATCCTCACATATAGGTCCCTGGCCGGAAATAAAACAGAAAAAGAAAATACTAAATTACGAACGTTCGTTACCGAACGCTAACGAACGAAAATCGTTCGCTACCGGACCCTAACTAACGAACGACCACTAATTAAATCTAAAAAAACCCGGCTAAATGAAAAAACCCAGGGAAACCAAATAAAATAAACCGGACCGGGCGGTTTATTACCGGTTCGGTGGTTTTCTTTTGAAAACCGGCGACGGCGTTTTCCGGCGGCAGCGGCGGTTACCGCGGCGATCGCCGGAGTCGGGAGGACGACGGCGGCGGCTCCGGTGGTCGCGGAGGGCAACGAGGAGGTCGGGGAAGGCGGCGTGCGGCGAGGAGGATGGCGGCGTCGGCGGCGGTCCACGGCGACGGAACGGAGCGGCAGCGGCGAGCGGATCTCGCTGGCGGTGGCGGATCCCGGCGAGTGCGGCGGCGGCGGCGCTGGATCCGCGAGGGCGGCGCGAGAGCGGCGAGGAGGAGAGGGAGGGGTCCGGGCGGCGTCTTTATAGGGGAGGGGTGGCCTCGGGAGGCGTGGGGAAGGGGTCAAGGAGGCGGCGGTGGCGGGATCGAAGTCCCGATCTGGAACGGCGGCGGCGTTGCGTGCGGACGCTGGAGTCGGGGACGAAGGCGGCTGGGCTGGGCCTGGCTGGCTAGCTGGGCCAGCCCAGTTCGGCGGAGGGGAGTATTTTTTTAAAACATTTTCCAGAATGCGATAAACTGAAAAACAAAAATAAAATAAAACTTTATATAGGCATATTATATATCAAAATTTTCAGAAAAAGATTTTCTACGACATGAACATTTTTCTAGAATTGAATAAAATACACACAAATTCTAATAATTCAAAGAGTGCTACTGGTCTATTAAAATCCAACAAAAATCATTTTAAAAATACCAAAATGATTTCAAATTAATTTTTCTCCAATTTTCTATTGTAGGGAATCATTTTACCCTATTTTCCATATATTTTATTTTTGGAGAAAAATAATTTGAATAAAACTCAAATAACTCCAAATTGAAAATAAATTCAAAAGAACTTTGAATTTAAATCTTTGAACTCCCAACTCATATTTCATATAATTTGAAGAAGTCATTTTATCTTCTCTCGTGAAAATCATTGAGTTGCATAAAGTTTCAGAATTGAAAATATTTTCAAATGAAATTCAAATATTTTCAACAACCCTTGTCATTGAAATAAACGGAAGAAGTCATGTCATCTTCTCTCCAGGGTTTCGTATTTGAAAAGAATTTGAATTCATGGAGATCAGAAAGCAAATATGAAAGTTTTGGAAAGTTCTTTTATTCCCTCTCATTTAACTTTCAAAAAGTTTCAAATTCACTCACTTTCAGACAATCAATCAAACAATCAGTCAAATCTATCTATTTATTATAACATTCCAAAATTTAGAATTTTGGGATGTTACAAACCTACCACCCTTAAAATGAATCTCGTCCTCGAGATTCGGAGAGGCTAGAAAGAAAAGGTTAGGGTTTGGGGGTCTCCTCAAATTCCATCAATCATCACGGGGTCTGGGGTGCTACCACCCTTAGAAGCATGGTTACAGCTCCATCGAAAACTCATATACTTCATCCATATTGTTAACAGTGTCGGTCTTCTCAAATCCTCGGAAAATTCCTTCTCTGGCTCTTCCAGTAGTGGCATAACCTTTTCCTCAATTCTTCTGTCCTTTCCTCTTGGTAAGGTTATTCCAATACTGGGTCTCCTTAGCTGACGGGTCTGGCGCCAAAACTAAACAACTATCGATATCTCATGGTGGTCAGCAATTTATGGTTTCTTCTGCAGGAAATGGGTCTGGGTGATCCTCACCGTATAACCTACGGTTGGAAAAAGCTGCCTTGTACAAGGAAAAAAATACCTATACCATTCTAAGGCTTAAACAAGGTTTTGATCGTCGTCTCTCCACTATAGGTAAGTCACTCAGATTTACCATCCCATATAGCAAGGCGAATAATAAGAGTAAGTCGGTATGGTGATCAATCCATCCCGCACCCAAATCATTACCATGTATACAGTTTAGCGAATCTCGCATTCTAACACTCGGTCATCCTCACAAGCATTGCAGAACTTCTCTTGTCGACGAACCAAGGTTCGGATAAATCCATAGATTCTGCAAGCCAAACAACCATCTATCGTTCCTTCACAACTCTCAGGTTTTGCGTTGCTCCTATCGATAAGGGCATATCCAATTCCAGGGTTTTTCCTTCAGCAAGAGTGTGCTTGCTTCTTGGCAGGTCCTGGGGCCTGTGGGTTATGGCCCATCTCATCACTTGCAAACCTTGAACTCATCATCGGGGCAACTGATCGTTATTCCAACATCCAACTTCCTAGTATTCTTAAATCCATCCAATTGTACTGTCTTCTTCCTTCTATTGGCACCAAACCAAGACGTGAGTACTCAGACTTGTCATGGGGTTGCCATTGCTCCATATTACCAACATCATACCTCCTTTATATCCAATAGTAATTCATCTCTTCATCCTCATGGGATATCCCTCATACCGAGATAAAAACTTATACTTATGAAGTCCATACTCTACTTCGTGGAACATCATTATCCTTTCCAGGGTCAAGCGTCCTTACAGGGGAATATTGGCCATCTCTGCATGGCACTTCTTCAACTGGGAAATGTGAAACACATCATGAACTCCTGACAGTCCTTCGGGTAACTCCAACTTGTAGGCCACTTCTCTCATATGCTCCAAAACTCGGTATGGTCCTACAAATCTCGGGGCTAACTTTACCTCAACTCCAATTTGATTAACTCCTCGCAGAGGAAACACATGAAGACATGCTTTGTCTCCAATTTCATAGACTACCTCCTTGAGTTTTTGAGTCTACATAACTCTTCTGCTTGGACTGAGCTACCTTCAGTCTATCTCGAATCAACTTAACATTCTCTTCTGACTCCTTTGATCACCTTTGGTCCAAACAACTGTCGGTCTCCAACTTCATCCCACATACTCTTGGGGCATCACACATATCGAGACAAAACTCATATTCATTTTGTCCGAATTCCACTCAGTGGAGTATCCTTATCTTTTCCAGGGGTCAAGGGTTCTTACAGGGTACTACCACCCTTAAAATGCACAAATCTTCCATAGACCATATTTCTCTTATCCTCAAAATGGTCAAAATCCTTCTTCATAGAGTAATAACTCATAAAATCCATATCAGTACCAATGATGCTACTTTATTCATTCTCAAATGATTACAATCTCTCGCTTCTCCATTGCATGTCTCAACTCAACACCTCAATATGAAGGGAAAATGTTCTCACTACTACTACTATATTTCTTCTGTTATAAACTCAACTATTTATCACAAGTCTCCTTCTCCTTCGGACAATCTCTGGCAAAGTGCCCTGCTTCATTACAACGGAAACATATTACTTCTGACAAGTATCGAGGTTTCCTTTTTGGGCAACTGCTGAGGTAGTGCCCTGACTCCTTGCACCTATAACATGTGATATGACTCAGATCCTTCCTGGAATCCAATCTGCTTCTCTTCCTGGACCTTACCATGCCAATCATGGCTTCTATTTCTCTGGGTCATATTCTACTTCCTCTGTCGGGAATTCTACTAGATCCCCATTCAAACAATTCTGGGAGATGTGTCCTTCTTCTCCACATGAATAGCATGACTTAGTGCAGGGTTTACTCGGGTCTTCTTTAGGTGTGTCCTCCACCTTTTCCTTCATCGAGGTTTCTTCTAAAATTCCATGAGGGCTCCTTTCATTACTTCTTTCCTCTGCTGGGTGGTTCGTTGTCCATGGGGTAATGTGACACTGAGCAGGATAGTGGGTAGTCCCTTCACACAAGAAACAAGTAATTTGCCTTGTTGGGCATTCTTCAACTGGGTGACTTCCTTCACAATTAGGGCATTCATCCTTGTGTTCTTTATGGGTGTGTCCTATTTCTCCACAAAGCTTGCATGCACAAGGTTTCTTCATATCCTTTCCATAAGGTTTCAACTTCTGGGACACAAACTGAGACTTTAGCAAAGTCAACTTAAATTCTTTCCAAGTGGTTACTCCTTGCCATTCATTGATGGTTTGGTACATCCTCCACCAAGTAGCAGCACCTCTTTCAAAGCATTGAAGAGCATGCTGGGCCATATCCTTTCCGACTATAGGGTTGTTCTCCATATGATCCTCCATGTTCTGAATCCATCGGTCTGTCTCCAATTGACTCATCGGTCCCGAAAATACAAGCTCACCTCCATTCATCCTCTATTGGGTCCATGGGTTTTGGGGTGAGGTAAGAGAGATAGAGAGGGATGCACACAATACAAACAATTTTTTTGAAAAGATAGATTTTATTTGTGGCTGTCGAAAAACATCAAACAAATGATAGCTCACAATCGTCGCATCTAACGTAGGTGTATAACAGGGGTTTGGTCTTCTAAGGTCAATGTCGCCAAAACTCTTCAAGTCTTGTTCATGCCTCCAATGGCTTCTTCCGATCATGCTTGTCTTTCTCAAGTTCTTTTGCCAGATCATCTCTATTGACGCAAAGTCTATCGTGGCGTCCTTCAATATTTCTGGAGTTGCATTCCAAACTTCTAGGTTTCAACATCCTTGGCATGAACCATGTCCTACTGTCCTTTAGTTCCTGACGAATCTCCGGTATCTCGAGGTTCTGCTCCTCCAGCTTGGCTACTTCAACTTCTGGGTCCTAAGTTCTTCATGAAATGCTTCCTTGTCTAATACGGCTTCATGGAGCTCCATTTTAAACTTCTTGATGTACTACTCCAGATCCTGGTGATACACCGGCTAAGGTTAAAACTTCATCTTGCTGATAGGTGCTCCATCAGCCTTCTACCATTTAATCCTTCCATGCATATGCATGCTTAACTCAGCACGGTGACAATAGCATATGCGGGTGATAACCTCATGGATAGCCGTGGTTGTCATTTCCATGAGCTATCTCTCCATAGTTGATATCTCCTACCTTAGGGTTTTCCTTGACAAATCCTTGAGTTCTTAACTCTACATGCTCTGGTCTTTCTCCAACACACCTTGATCTCGGGTATTGACAACTTCCGTTGTCTGCCAAGTTCCATAAGGGTAGCATTCCTAGGTCATATAAATCTGGGGATTCTTCAGAGCCTTCCAATTCTACTAGTCTTCGGAGTCTTCAACCGTTGTAGTTTCCATTATTCAGATGCATAGTAAAATCCTCATCATTCCAAAACGGTCTTAGTTGTCCAATATCTTGTACTTCTTGGAGTGGTCTCATCAGTCGAATCTTCGTGTGGTCAAAGGGGGAAAAGGGGTATAGTCTCACTAAAGGGAAATTTGAATAAAACTCAGAAGAGAAGAGAGGTAAAAGATCTTTTTGAAAGGGAAAGTTCTAGAGAAAAATCTTTGCTATGGGCTTGCCAGTTTCTAGGGTCATGTCCTACAGTCAACATGTGCTCTGATACCATCTTGTAGCGACCCGACCCGAATGGATCAAGTCTCTGTGCTTAAGTGTCATCCCTGGATCGGTATGCTGACACACACAGTACTTGAAGGATTTATAACAAAGGTAAATCACATGCATAAAGTAACGTAAATACTATTACCTCAATCCATATAGCGGAAGCAACAAGGTTGTGGATTCCCATCAACACCAACGGCAAAGTTGAGTGTAGAAATCGTAACCCTAACGTATCACTTACTCGTCGTAAGAAACCTTCAACATGAGACGTTGCATCCCAAAACAGGTCAGTACATTGAATGTACTGGCAAATTCACACCATAGAGAATGATGAATAAAGACTATCACTACATGCATATTTGGCTGGTGGAAAAGCTCTATGGTTATAAGGGTTTTGCGTAAAGCCAATTTTTTCCCTACTGCAAAGGAATAAATTTATTTAACTATCATGGTGGTTGTTGAACATTGAGAATGGTTGACAGCATTCTCAATCCCAATTAAGTAACATCATTAAACCCAACAATATTCATTTAAAGTAACGTGATGAGATCAACAGGATAATCCAAGAACTAGATACTCAAGATGTCCATAACCGGGGGCACGGCTAATCATGATTAGTTTGTACACTCTGCAGAGGTTTGCGCACTTTTCCCCACAAGACTCGATCGCCTCCGTTTGGTTTCTCGCACTACATGGTGTTTGAGAAGACGGATGACCGAGACATAGCCTTTCAGAAGCGCTAGCACCTTACGATCGGGTAGACCGGTACACCTACATCCCCTACATCTGCTAGTCTACCACTGTAAGAGTTCGCACAACTTAGTCAACTATGCCAGAGCCCATAATGGCTTGTGGCTGCACACGGAAGTTTCTAGCATGAAAGATCTTATGATCCCTTTGAGCCTGGGTGGCGGTCCAAAATAAAAACAGGCAAGTCCTGATAGACATCAGATGCCTCAATCCACCCAGATGTGTGTTTAAGTTGCCACCTTAGATAAACCATTAAAATTATCAACTCACATCTGTCATGGATATCACTCACCCAATCCACGTCTACTAGCATAGCATGGCATAATAAGCAAACGTAGAAGTAACTCCCAAAGGTTTCATAATAACAGGTAATAGGTACTACCTCATCTACTTCCCATCCCACAATTTAATTAGATCCTAATCATGCAATGTGAGAGGATTGATCTAATGCAATAAAACATGGGTTGTAGAAAAGGTATGATCAAAGTGTGAACTTGCCTGCAATGTTGATGAAGATGATTCGCACTCAAAATTCTTGATAGATCTACTCGTCACACTCCGGTCAATCTATCGTAAGCAAGCAATAGTAACCACACATAAGCAATCACTCAAAAGATCAGAAAGAACGAAGAAGACGATTCGGAAACATCAAAACCAAGCAAATAACTCTTGCAACATAAAACAATTTCTAACAGTACCAAAATTATGATAATTTGGCCTTATTAGAATGTTTAGGTCAAGAGCTTCGATTTGCAAAAAGAATCAACTCAAACGGAGCTACGAAACTCAAGTTATGATCAAACGAAGTTTGAATTCAAATCTGATCTAATTCAAATTTTAAACTTTTCAAAAACATGTTTGAGTTGGATTAATGGATAGAGGAGATCATAACGAAGACGTGAGCGTTGGTTTCGTTGGATTTGGACAAACGAGTGAAAAGTAATGATTGTTTGAAGTTCAGGGACTAAATTGTAGAGAAAATCCTCACATATAGGTCCCTGGCCGGAAATAAAACAGAAAAAGAAAATACTAAATTACGAACGTTCGTTACCGAACGCTAACGAACGAAAATCGTTCGCTACCGGACCCTAACTAACGAACGACCACTAATTAAATCTAAAAAAACCCGGCTAAATGAAAAAACCCAGGGAAACCAAATAAAATAAACCGGACCGGGCGGTTTATTACCGGTTCGGTGGTTTTCTTTTGAAAACCGGCGACGGCGTTTTCCGGCGGCAGCGACGGTTACCGCGGCGATCGCCGGAGTCGGGAGGACGACGGCGGCGGCGGCTCCGGTGGTCGCGGAGGGCAACGAGGAGGTCGGGGAAGGCGGCGTGTCGCGACGAGGAGGATGGCGGCGTCGGCGGCGGTCCACGGCGACGGAACGGAGCGGCAGTGGCGAGCGGATCTCGCTGGCGGTGGCGGATCCCGGCGAGTGCGGCGGCGGCGGCGCTGGATCCGCGAGGGCGGCGCGAGAGCGGCGAGGAGGAGAGGGAGGGGTCCGGGCGGCGTCTTTATAGGGGAGGGGTGGCCTCGGGAGGCGTGGGGAAGGGGTCAAGGAGGCGGCGGTGGCGGGATCGAAGTCCCGATCTGGAACGGCGGCGGCGTTGCGTGCGGACGCTGGAGTCGGGGACGAAGGCGGCTGGGCTGGGCCTGGCTGGCTAGCTGGGCCAGCCCAGTTCGGCGGAGGGGAGTATTTTTTTAAAACATTTTCCAGATAAACATAAACATAAAAACAAAAATAAAAGAAAATATTATATAGGCATATTATATATCAAAATTTTCAGAAAAAGATTTTCTACGACATGAACATTTTTATAACTTCAAATAAAATTCACACAAATTCAGATAAATCAAAGAGTGCTACTGGTCTATTAAAATCCAACAAAAATCATTTTAAAAATACCAAAATGATTTCAAATTAATTTTTCTCCAATTTTCTATTGTAGGGAATCATTTTACCCTATTTTCCATATATTTTATTTTTGGAGAAAAATAATTTGAATAAAACTCAAATAACTCCAAATTGAAAATAAATTCAAAAGAACTTTGAATTTAAATCTTTGAACTCCCAACTCATATTTCATATAATTTGAAGAAGTCATTTTATCTTCTCTCGTGAAAATCATTGAGTTACATAAAGTTTCAGAATTGAAAATATTTTCAAATGAAATTCAAATATTTTCAACAACCCTTGTCATTTAAATAAATGGAAGAAGTCATGTCATCTTCTCTCCAGGGTTTCGTATTTGAAAAGAATTTGAATTCATGGAGATCAGAAAGCAAATATGAAAGTTTGGGAAAGTCCTTTTATTCCCTCTCATTTAACTTTCAAAAAGTTTCAAATTCACTCACTTTCAGACAATCAATCAAACAATCAGTCAAATCTATCTATTTATTATAACATTCCAAAATTTAGAATTTTGGGATGTTACAGACTCTCTCTCTTTTGATTCTCAATACAATGGTCTCTTAGAGATCTATTTGATGTAACTCTTTTTGCGGTGTGTTGGTTGGGATCCGATGAACCTTTGAGTTTATGATCAGATCTATGTTATTATCAATGAAAGTTATTTGAGTCTTTTGATCTCTTATATGTATGATTACTTATGGCCTCGTATTTCTTCTTCGAATCTTTGATTTAGTTAGGCCAACTAGATCGATTTTTCTTGCCATGGGAAGAGGTGCTTTGTGATGGGTTCGATCTTACGGTGCTTGATCCCAGTGACAGAAGGGGAACCGACACGTATGTATCGTTGCTATTAAGGATAACAAGATGGGGTCTATTTCTACATAAATAGATCTTGTCTACTTCATGTCATCGTTCTTATTGCATTACTCTGTTTCTCCATGAACTTAATACACTAGATGCATGCTGGATAGCGGTCGATGTGTGGAGTAATAGTAGTAGATGCAGGCAGGAGTCGGTCTACTAATCTTGGATGTGATTCCTATATAATGATCCTTGCCTGGATATCGTCATGATTATTTGAAGTTCTATCAATTGTCCAACAATAATTTGTTTACCCACTGTATGTTATTTTTCTTGAGAGAAGCCAATAGTAAAATCTTCGGTCCCCCGGGTCTCTTCTTTATTATATTTGCCTTCATGATCTATTTTTATTTGCTTTTATTTTCAGATCTATTAATCCAAAAATACCTTGCTGAATTTTTTTATTTGTTTTATCTCGCATTCCCGCGAGATCTATTTTTCCAATCTACTACAATTTTACCTATCTCTAGTAGAAAACAGGGCTTTGGTCACAACGCAATATACACATTAGTCCTGGTTGCATTACGAACCGGGACTAATGTGATCATTAGTCCCGGTTCGAGTGGCTAAAGGCATTAGTCCCGGTTCAAATGGGCCCTTTAGTCCCGGTTTGAGACATGAACCGGGACTAAAGGATCCCGGTTCGTGTCTCAAACCGGGACTAAAGGGCCCATTTCTCAAACTCTACCCCCCCGTTTATCGCCATTTTAGTTTTGGAAAAAGAAAAGAAAATGATAAAAACTTCAAAAAACAAAATCCTTCGAGATGTAGTTATATTACTACATCTACTAGTTAGGAAAATTAAAAAACTTAAATTTTGACATGTTTTGCAAAAAAGTGTTATGAAAAAGTAAAAGGGCTATAACTTTTGCATATGATGTCGGGAAAAACGTATAATATATCAAAATGTTTAGCACAAAAATCCGTAGGCCTGTTTGCAAATTTTGAGAATCCTCAAATTCTAAAAGGAAAGAAAGTTATGCTCAAATTTCAGTTTTTTGAATTTGGTTAAATCTGGTCAAACTGTGGTCAAACTACTTATTCAAGAAGTATTAGTGTTACTAAATAATTATTCAAGAATATTAGTGTTACTAAATAATTATTTTAGCTTTTCTTGAATTTTGGTCAAATATGGTCAAACTGTGGTCAAACTACTTATTTAAGAAATATTAGTGTTACTAAATAATTATTGTTTTTTAGAATAATAGTTTCAAACTCAAACAGTGAAATGTGTGACTTCATGCTCAAGCTAAACTCATGAGGGTTAATAGGATTGACATCTTACTATTGTCAGGAAAACAACAAGTGCAGACTTGGAAACGAGCGGGAATAGAACCCGAAAGTTAAGCGTGCTCAGGCTGGAGTAGTGAGAGGATGGGTGACTGACCATGAAGTTAGATGATTTGGAATGATGAGGGGTGATTTAGAGAATAGAGGTTAAATTGAGCAGTGATGAGGGGTGGGTGATTAGAGATTAAATTGTAAAATAATTCAGAAATTTGAAAATCGGTAATTAAAAAAAAATCAAAAAATCGTAAAATTACCTTTAGTCCCGGTTGGTGTTGCCAACCGGGACTAAAGGTGGAGCTCCAGACAGCGGCCATGTGGAGGGCCTTTAGTTGTACCGACCCTTTAGTCCCGGTTCCAGAACCGGGACTAAAGACCCTCTTGAACCGGGACAAATGGCCCATTTTCTACTAGTGTATCTTTTTACCCGTGAGGGATTGACAACCCCTCTCTTATGTCGGGTTGCAAGTATTTGTTCTTTGTGTGCAGGAGCTGTTTACGTGGTGTTGCGTGGTTCTCCTACTGGTTCGATAACCTTGGTCTCATCACTAAGGGAAATACCTACCGTCGTTGTGTTGCATCATCCCTTCCTCTTTGGGGAAAAACTGACGTAGCTCTAGCCGCAATCAACGATACATTAATCGCAAACAGTGATGTAAAAAAACTGTCAAAAAGATGCAAAATGTTTGTGATGAATGATACATCAAACACGGTTCAGATTTTAGTTGTGTGTGTAATGCGGGGCATACTGTTGATCCATACGAACTGTTTGCATGAGACAGAACAACAGAAACGGGCAGCCAGATCAAGGTGTGTGCGATATACGGCATACAGTTCGCTCCGATGAACCGTTGTGATGATCGAGGCGAACACAAACGATTCGACGTAACAAGATGTGTGTGATACCCGACAAACAGGTCGGTAATCAGAATTGTGTGCGATCATTATAGATAGCCCATACGGACTTTGTTTGTGAATTGTGTGCTTGTTAGGGCACACGGTTCAACAAACCAACCTGTGGGCGATAATGTAGAAGACCTTTGTCGAATACGTATTACTAACCATATGCGGTGAGATTGACATGATAAATAGAGATAACAAATTAATATGAGCGAACGGAAACAAAGATATATATACAGTCTGCTTAATTTAGTCCTTCTTCTTCTTCTTCTTCTTGTTGTTGTTGTTGTTGTTGTTGTTGGATAGCCCGGCGACACCATCTTGGCGAGGACGCTTGTTTCCGCTGACTGTTGGCTTTTCATTGCCGCCGCCATCATCATTGTTGTTGCTGTCATCGTCGTCCTCCTCCTCGTTTGACCATTCCTCCTCATCATCGTCGTCATCCTCTTCTTCGTCCTCTGACGACTCCTCGTCCGTCTGGTTGTCGTCTGACGACTCCGGAGGCGGCGTCCTGATGACCCACAAGTATAGGGGATCAATCATAGTCCTTTCGATAAGAGTGTTGAACCCAACGAGGAGGAGAAGGAAATGACAAGTGGTTTTCAGTAAGGTATTCTCTGCAAGCACTAAAATTATAAGTAACGAGTAGTTTGATAGCAAGATAATTTGTAACAAGCAAGTAACGGTAATAGTAACAAAAGTGTAGCAAGGTAGCCCAATCCTTTTGAGGCAAATGACAGGCCAAAACGGTCTCTTATGATAGGCAAAGCGTTCTTGAGGATACACGGGAGTTTCATCTAGTCAATTTCATCATGTTGGTTTGACTTGTGTTTGCTACTTTGATAATTTGATATGTGGGTGGACCGGCGATTAGCTGCTGTTCTTACTTGAAAAAACCTCCTACTTATGATTAACCCCCTCGCAAGCATCCACAAATACGAGAAAAGTATTAAGAATAAATTCTAACCATAGCATTAAACTTTTGGATCCAAATCAACCCCTTACAGAATAGCGCATAAACTAGGGTTTAAGCTTCTATCACTCTCACAACTTATCATCTAGTAACTACTCCACAATGCATTCCGTTAGGCCCAAATATGGTGAAGTGTCATGTAGTCGACGTTCACATGACACCACTAAGGGAATCACAACATACATACCATCAAAATATTGAACACATAAAATTCACATGATTACTTGCAACAAGATTTCTCCCGTGACCTCAAGAACAAAAGTAACTACACATAAATGATAATCATGCTCAAGATCAGAGGGGTATTAAATAGCATATTGGATCTAAACATATAATCTTCCACCAAATAAACCATATAGTAATCAACTACAAGGTGTAATCAACACTACTTGTCACCCCCAAGTACCAATCTATAGTTCCGGTACAGAGATTGAACACAAGAGATGAACTAGGGTTTGAGAGGAGATGGTGTTGTTGAAGATGTTGATGGAGATTGCTCTCCCCAAGATGGGAGGGTTGTTGGTGATGATGATGACGATGATTTCCCCCTCCGGGAGGGAAGTTCCCCTGGCGGAATCGCTCCACCAGAGGGAAAAAGTGCTCCTCCCCAAGTTCCGGCTCGAGACGGCGGCGCTTCGTCCCGAAAGTCCTCTCCTTATTTTTTCTAGGTCAAAATGACTTATATACCAGAAGAGGGGCACCGGAGGTGGGCCGAGGAGGGCACAACCCACCAGGGCGCGCCTGGGCTCCCTGGCGCGCCCAGGTGGGTAGAACCAGGCAAAGATCTGCCGATATTGGAGCAGACGCAGGACGCTGATCCCCACGAGACAGAGAGCTCCAAGAAGATGGAGGCAACCACCAAGGCGACCCCGGATATTGAGATGGTCAATGCCCCGTTTGAGGTTACAGCCCCCGTGGCACTGCAGGAGCAGTTTTACCCCTTCGAGGATGTGTCCCCCCCCGCTGAGCTACCCAAGGTGATTTCCTTCTTTGCCGATCTCGATTGTGGGTTTTCATCTAAGTATGTGGTGATTTTTTTAGAAAAGGAAGTATGTGGTGATTAATAATGCAAAATGTTATTAGCTTCGATGCCATGCTATACATAGTGGTTTAAATAACTTGTGTTTCTTATACTGAAAAGTAATTCAGAATTTGTTTCTGTTTCAATTAGAGCCCTGATGCAGGCAAGGATTGTGTGGTTGTACATGTCACTCGCTATGAGGCAGACGACCTGAATATACGCACTGGGAAAACAGAGTTCTTAGGCTGTTGGATCCTGGAAGCCATTTGCGGTTATACCAATGAAGAGTTGTATTCCAGCCTCACTATTGTCAGGCGTGTTGTCCAGGGTGTACTGAAGCACAACAAGTTCAAAGCTACTCCTTCGTTTGTGAGGAATACTTTTCTTTTCAAGCTTACGCAGGAAGATGACGTGGCATGCCTCCACAAACAAGTTTATCAGTGGCAAGGCCACAAGGTTGTCTTCATGAAGGTTCACAGGATTGAGCTGCTGCGAGACGTCCTCGATGATGTTCATGGCAAGGTTCGTCTTGTGTCCAGCCCAAATTAGATCGAGGCATGAAATAGTTGCCCCAGCTAGTGTTTAATAGTAGTTTGGATTGTGTCTAATTATCCGAACCTTGCCTGTTATCGACCCCTCTGGGGCTAGTACTCTGTTTGAATCCGTCTATGGGAACTGCTGCTACTTTTGTGTGCTCGTGAATCATGTGAGAACCATCGTAATTGTTGCCGAAACAGATGCGTCCTCACTAGTTTTTTCATGAATATGGCATGGTAAGACATAAGTTGTCACGGTTTATCATACGAGCAGTGTGTGTTTTGATGAAATAGAGCACTCGTTCGAGAACCGTGCGCCGACGTATACATAAGTACTTGTAAACACTGTTGGTGCTACCCCACTTGTAAGCAGTTGTGCAAAACACGGCACATTGGCTCAGCTCGCTTCAACACTAGGCTATCGACCAGCTAACAATCAACAATCTGCTGTCTGACATATAAGCAACTATGTATCTTGTTACAGTGGTTCATGCAGTTAATTGAGGCCACAATGTAATAAATTCCAAACATTCACACGCTAAGTCCAGCGCTCATGTGGAACACTCACATTAAACTCGTCTTCATAAAAAACTTGAAAAGCATAAGTTAAGCAATTTTATACATCTCAATGATTCATAGAACATAAAAAACATATACTAGTTCACAGCAAAAGACAAAGTTGCGAGAAGGTTTACAAATCAGGAAAAAACAAGCAAGGCTTCTCTCTGAGCAAAGGGCCTCCCGGCAGGCTTAAATTTCCTGGAGTTCACTCTAGTT
The DNA here is from genome assembly GCF_003073215.2 of Triticum urartu. NCBI lineage: Eukaryota > Viridiplantae > Streptophyta > Magnoliopsida > Poales > Poaceae > Triticum > Triticum urartu. The sequence continues at coordinate 530,660,139 of NC_053027.1, read as the reverse complement.
TTTTCTTGTTGCCACCATTCAGGGTTAGGTTCTCTCATTCCAGAATAACCAATTATAATTGTGGTCTCAGCTGGAATGCTGAACTGAACCATGCAGTGCACTAACCAGCTGAAAGTCTTGTGCATTCCACTAAATTTAAGCACCGCTATTTGCAGAAATAAGCAGACCGCAATGCCTCTTGTCCGCGCACCTGTCCAAAAAACCGCCGTGCAGCCATGCCAGCTAGTCCTTGGTCCATGGATGGACTGGTAGAAAGTGCATTCCGGACTAGGATGCAGCTGTTTTCGCTCGTCCCTGCACTGCAATCAGGAAGTAAAATGTACGAATTAGCTTCTTTTAGACTGCGTTGGTCATTCTACCTTAGTTACTACCAATGTAGGGATACCTTGAAGATTGGAGGTTAGACGACAGCAATGAGGGATAGCCATCTCATTGTGCGCAGTTGTACTAAAACGGAGGTGTGTGCTTTTGATTGCGCGGATAGAAACGATGCGGAGACAGACATCCTGAAACGATATGGACACAGACATCCCTGTTTGCGCAAATACGAAATACAATTATTTAAACAGTGACAAATATTACTACTTTCCCTCGTTTCCTCTTAGAACCAAGTCCTAGATTCATGCTACAGCTTTCCCACTTTCTTCCCTGTTTGAACCAACGCTTTGAGTCGACTATATGAACTAGCTTTACTTCTAATAATAGTAGAAGTCTAGGTGGCTTTGGAACAGCGGATGGAAGTAGAAAAGGATCCACACGAAGGGAGCTAGGGCAGTAGACCAAGGCAGGTTTTGAAGGAATATACACCTGAGGGTCGTCGGCATGTGGCAAAGACGGCGTCAGGAGGCCGCATCTTGGCCACAATACCGCAGGGAGGAAGAAGGGGTCGGAGGCCCTCCCGAGCCGGCGCTCTCTCGGAGAGAACGGCACGGCCGCCGATCGGGACGAGTGGGCAGCCGTTGGTCTCCTCCCTCGCCGCAGACGACAGCATGAACGATTGAAAGTGCAATTATCCCTAGGTGGTTTTGGTAATTCATAACAACATATAGCTCATTGTGCTAATGCTATTCCAAGATGATTATTTCAGGAAATCTCAATGATTGGCATGGCATGGATGTGAAAGTGGAACCCTCAAAATGCTAAGGACAAAGGATTGGCTCAAGCTCAAAAGCTCAAGACTCTTCATTTTATATTTTAGTGATCCAAGATCACATTGAGTCTTTAGGAAAAGCCAATACTATTAAGGAGGGATGAGGTGTTGCTTAATGAGCCTCTTGCTTCATGTGCTTAGTGATATGCTCCAAAACCCTCAACTACTTTCCCATATCCACATATGACCTAAACCCTAAGCCAAACTCGGTCCTACCGATTCTTCCTATCCGGCGCCACCGAGTTTCACTTGTCATTAGCCACTGCCAAACCCTAGCAATTCGGTTCTACCGATAAGGATCTCGGTCTCACCGAGATGGGGTTGCAAACTCTCTGTTTCCCTTTCGTAACTTTTCGGTCTTACCGAAAGAGCGAATCGGTCCCACCGAGATTGCAATATAAACTCAGTGTTTCCCCTTTGTAACTTTTCGGTCTCACCGAGATCCACTCGATCTCACCGAAAGAGCAAATCGGTCCCACCGAGTTTGCCTGACCAACTCTCTGGTTAGCTAATTACCAAATTCGGTCTCACCGAGTTTGTGTAATCAGTCTCACCGAGATTATGTTATGCCCAAACCCTAACCGAATCGGTCCTACCGAGTTGCATGTCAGTCCCACCGAAATTCCTAACGGTCACTAGGTTTACTATTTCGGTCAGACCGAGTTTTCTGATTCGGTCCCACTGAGATTGGTAAATTGTATGTAACGGTTGGATTTTGTGTGGAGGCTATATATACCCCTCCACCTCCTTCTCATTAAAAAAGAGAGCCATCAGAACACACACACCATTCCAACTCATATGTTCTGAGAGAGAACCACCTACTCATGTGTTGAGATCAAGACATTCCATTCCTACCATATGAATCTTGATCTCTAGCCTTCCCAAGTTGCTTTCCATAAAAACCCTCTTTCCACCAAATCCAAATCCTATGAGAGAGAGTTGAGTGTTGGGGAGACTATCATTTGAAGCACAAGAGCAAGGAGTTCATTACCTACACACCATTTGTTACTTCTTGGAGAGTGGTGTCTCCTAGATTGGCTAGGTGTCACTTGGGAGCCTCCGACAAGATTGTGGAGTTGAACCAAGGACTTTGTAAGGGCAAGGAGATCGCCTACTTCGTGAAGATCTACCACTAGTGAGGCAAGTCCTGTGTGGGCGATGGCCATGGTGGGATAGACAAGGTTGCTTCTTGTGGACCCTTTGTGGGTGGTTGCTTCTTCGTGGACCCTTCGTGGGTGGAGCCCTGTGTGGACTCGCGCAACCGTTGCCCTTGGGTGGAGCCCTGTGTGGACTCGCGCAACCGTTACCCTTCATGGGTTGAAGTCTCCATCAACGTGGATGTAGGATAGCACCACCTATCCGAACCACGGGAAAAACATCCGTGTCTCCAATTGCGTTTGAATTCTCCAAACCCTTCCCTTTACATTCTTGCAAGTTGCATGCTTTACTTTGCTGCCCATAAACTCTTTGCATGCTTGCTTGAGTGATGTGATGATTGCTTGACTTGTCCTAAATTAGCTAAAATCTGCCAAGAACTAAAATTGGGAAAAGGTTAAGTTTTATTTGGTCAAGTAGTCTAATCACCCCCCTCTAGACATACTTTCGATCCTACAAGTGGTATCAGAGCCTTGGTCTCCATTTGCTTGATCTCCATAGCTTTTGGTGGTCATAGCCTTGGTTTCACAACCTAGGAGTGTATGGCGTCTAGCGAGGGAAATTATCACCGTAGAGGTCCTTACTTTGATGGTACTAATTTTGCTAGTTGGAAGCATAAAATGAAAATGCATATTCTTGGACATAACCCCGCTGTTTGGGCTATTGTGTGTGTTGGTTTGTAAGGTGACTTCTTTGACGGGAGAGAATCAAACCGTGAAGCTACCGCAGATGAGTTGAAGATGTTGCAATACAATGCTCAAGCTTGTGATATTCTCTTCAACGGATTGTGCCCCGAAGAATTCAACAAAATCAGCCGCCTTGAGAATGCAAAGGAAATTTGGGACACTTTGATTGATATGCACGAAGGTACCGACTCCGTCAAGGAATCCAAGTTGGATGTGCTTCAAAGCCAACTTGACAAGTTCAAGATGAAGGATGGTGAAGGTGTCGCTGAAATGTACTCTAGGCTTGCTCTCATCACAAATGAGATTGCCGGCTTAGGAAGTGAAGAGATGACCGATAGATTCATCATCAAGAAGATCCTAAGAGCCTTGGATGGAAAATATGATACCGTGTGCACATTAATCCAAATGATGCCCAATTACAAAGATCTCAAGCCAACGGAGGTGATTGGAAGAATTGTTGCTCATGAGATGTCACTTAAGGATAAAGAGGAACTTCACAACAAATCAAGTGGTGCCTATAAAGCCTCATGTGAAGCCCCTACATCATCAAGTGAGAAACAAGACTTCAATGAAGAATTGAGCTTAATGGTGAAGAACTTCAACAAGTTCTACAAGAGTAGAAGCAAAGATAGAAGCTCCAAGTCAAGGTCCTACAATGACAAAAGATCTTCTAGTAGAGAGCGAAACTGTTACAATTGTGGAAGACCCGGACACTATTCCAATGAGTGTACGGCTCCCTAGAAGAGAAGAGAAGATTCTGCAAAAAGAAGAAGCAAAGGATCACCACCAAGAGAGAGAAGGAGTAAACATGATCGTTATGAACGAAGATACTCACGGAGAAGCAAGGATTCAGAAAGGAAGGAAAAATCATCAAGGAGCTACACAAGACGAAGACATCAAGCTCATGTTGGTGAATGGGTATCCGGCTCCGACTCCGACAGCCACTCCGAGAGAAGTTATCACTCCAACTCCGAAGATACTCAAGATGAAGGTGTTGCCGGTCTAGCACTTGTGTCAACCAACTCCTACGACATATTTGACTCACCAAATGAAGGAATTGGAAGATGCTTCATGGCCAAAGGTCCTAAGGTAACACACCCCGAGTATGTTGATTTCAATAGTGATGAAGATGACTTGTTAGGTGATGATTTGCTTGGTGACAACTCTAGTGATGAATACTATGATGAAAGACCAATTAATCATGCTAAAACGAGTGACAATGATAAGGAGAAGATTGAGGCTCTAACTAAAGAACTAAAAACTCTTAAGTTAGCTCATGACACTATCTTCGAAGATCATCGAGAACTTTTAAGAGCTCATGAGAAACTACGCTTTGAAAAGCTCAATCTTGAGCAAGAGCATGAGTTCTTAAAGGCAATCAATGATGATCTCCGCAAGAAAAGTTCTTCTTACATTGCCAAGCGTTTACTCTTATGCACTTACATGCCTCAAGTCAAGTCTAACAAGAAAGATTCTTCCTCTAGTAGTAACAATGATCATGCTAAATCCAATATTGTTGCTTCTAGTAGTTCTCTTGATTCCACTAATGATTCTCTTAGCCAAGTTACACTTGAGCAAGAAAATAGCTTATTGAAGGGAATTATAGAGAAAGGAGTGTACAAAAGCCTTGCCGGGAGTAAGCAATTCGAGGAAATTGTGCGCAAGCAAGGAATGCACCGGAAGAATCAAGGTGTTGGTTTTGAACGAAAGTTGAATGCCAATGGAGTTGAATGGGAAGAAGATCAATACCCCAAGACAAAGTTTGTCCCTCAACAAGAGAAGTATACTTCTTTCAAGGGGACACAAGCTCAAGATGATCTTCCACCACAAGACTACGAGCAAAAAGGCAAGGACAAGCTTCAAGAGGAAATTGATGCATTTGAAGAAGCTCCTAAGACCTTAGTCAAGTGGATTCCCAAGACTAATTCAAGTTCCACTTCATCAAGTACGACTACAACTCCAAGGATTCCCATCAAGATGATGTGGATCCAAAAGAAGAAGAACTAGAGAGTTCTTGAGGGTGACTCCGCCAACATACTTCACTCTTATCATTTTGGCAAGAACAAGTGCAATCAACTTCCACATCTTGCACTAGTTCAAGGAGTCACAAACCCTCTTGTTGGTAAGACAAGGGACAAGGTAACCTAAAAGTTTTCATGGAAATCATCTTTTGTGTGCATCACTCTATGTCTATGGATATCCTTGTTTGTTCCTTGTGGGACTAACCCATGTAGGTATTGAAAGTGCAATTCACTCAAATGGATAGCTCCAAGAGATCTACATCAACATTGAGCATCCACATCTTCAATATCTACATGAAGTCATCATCGACAAAACCCAAGGTTAGTTCATCCCTCTTAGGGGGGATATCACATCTAGGGGGAGCTTTACTCTAAGACTTGAGCTAAAGCAACTCTAAAGATGTGAACACAACAATGCTTTATGTAAAAGTGGTAACCCCACTTGAGCTTAAACGATGAGTATGACCTATGATAAAGTGTTCTCACTTGACTCCTAAGTCAATGTACTCATATATAGATGACCTAGTCATTGCAAATTGCTTGATAAATGCTAGAATTGCTTGTGCATGCCTTGACACATATTTCATTTGCCATCTTATTGTGTGAGCATGCTGATTGCATATTTTACTCATTCAAGGACATCCACTTGTTGTTTTGATTGCTTGGTTTTATCCTCTTTTGCCAAGTGGATGGACAAGAATGCCTAAGAACGTCCTCTAGCTATCTATGCTTTTCTCGTCTCAAACTCTATTCATGCTGCATCACAAAATTTGATCAAGTCAGATTCGAACCACTCTGTGTGAGGAGCGCTCGGAGTCCCCGATTCGTCATAGACTTAAACTTCCAAAACCTCTTTATGATTCTCGGTCTGACCGATACTCCACTTTCGGTCCTACCGAGATCATTAAGTTGATCTAGGTTTTCGATCTCGGTGCAACCGATTTGAACCTTTTGGTCACACCGAGTTTCAGTAATTGCACACAGTTATGAATCTCGGTGCCACCGAGTTGTTCCACTCGGTCACACCGACAGGGTCGGGCTATATATAGTCACGGGCAAAATTTGGAAATTTCTCCGAACCCCTTCGCCCGCGTGATAGCCTGCTCTGCCCTCGAGGTCTCCGGATCGTCTTCTCGCCGCCAGCAGCCTCCAGTCGCTGGTCTCCGTCGCCGTCAACGGGAGTTCTGCCCCGCCGTTGCCGCCGTAGCAAGTCCCCGCCGAACTAGGGTATGGACTTGATCTTTGTGCTATTCCTCAATCTGATTCCTAGCACATTGTGATCATATTGTTTCTAGCCACGTTTGATAAACTTCTATCCAGTCAAAACGCTCATAGATTAGGTTTGATTCGAAAATTCTAGGTTTAGGTTTCCGCCGAAACTATCTCGGACCCACCGAGTTGAAAAAACTCGGTCCCACCGATTTGGCTTATGCCATTGCACAAGTGAGACTCGGTCTGACCGAGAATTACTTATCGGTGTGACCGATTTTTGAACTCAGTGAAACCCTAGCAGTCTCGGTGCCACCGAACTGTGACTCGGTCCTACCGAGTTCACTAGTTTAGGTTCCAAAACTGCTTCGGTATCACCGAGTTTGAAAATCGGTAGATCCGAGATGATTTCAGTGGGAAACTAAAACTAAGTTTTTGGATCATTCTTTTTGCAAAAATCTCTGCATTTTGTGATGCTCATCCACTCTATCTCCTCTATAATCTATTCACAGGGTCAGCAGTCAGTTTGCAGCATGTCAGACCAGAGTGATAGCCAGAATCTGTCAGAGCAGCAAGTGGTGATGAGTGAGGGCACTAGTCCCTCCAGTTCATCTGATGAAGGCAGCAGGAGCACTCCTAGCAATTTGCCAAAGGCTGCCACGAGACAAAGGAAGAAGAAAACCTCAGACTCTGAAGATGAGGACTATGTGGCAGAAGAAGAGGCAGCTGCACCGGCGCCCAAGGCACCCAAGCTAATGGGAGATGCCATAAGGTCAGGGGGAGCTGCATCCAAGCCCAAGGAAGCACCTAAGGCTGCATCTAAGCCTAAGAGTGCACCAAAGAGAAACACAAGAAGCATCCCAGCCACTGAGAAGAACAAGGCCCCAGTGCCTGAAGCTGCAGAGGAAGAGGAAGAGAATGTCCTTCGGAAGCTCAAGCCCAAGATCCCAGACCACAACGATGCTCATCCTGTGGCTGAGGATATGAAGCTCAGGAGAGACTCAGGGCTCAGGAAGTGGAGAGAAGCAAATCCATATGCTTCTAGGAGAAGGACTGCAGTGGACTACAGGTTTCATACCAAGGAGTAGCAGGATTTCTATGAGACAGTGCTACTTGACAAGAAGCCAATTGTATGTGACATGAGATGGGTCGACTGGACCTATATCAAGGACAATGAAGAGTACTACCCTGGAGTATTTGACAGCTTTAGTGCGTGTGGAGTTGATGACTTTGTTGGGCAGAAGCTCACAAAGTGGAACGAGGAGCTAATCATGCAATTCTACTCCACAGCACACTTTTATCCGGATGGCAGGATCACATGGATGTCAGAGGGTACAAGGTACCACTCTACTGTTGAGGAATGGGCGAAGCTGATCAATGCCCCAGAGGAGCAAGCAGATGACTTGGACATTTATGCCAAGAAAAAGATGGACCACAACTCCATGTCCAACATGTACAAGGAGATTCCGAATGAAGCACTTGACACGTTCAAGTTTGGCTCAGTGCATTATCTGCTATCAGGATTGCCTACGATCAACTGGATCCTTAGGCACACCCTTCTGCCCAAGTCTGGAGATCACAAGATGATCAGAGGTCACGCGATCAATTTGCTTCATGTCTTTGACGTGCCTCAAAAATTCAAAGTCATGAGCCTCATAGTGGAAACAATCAAAAGGACTGCGGCAGATCAGAAGAGGAGCTGTGGATATGCCCCTCAGATTCAGGAGCTCATCAACTCCAAGATGGGCACGGGTGTATATTTGTTGGATAAGGAACACCTGCCCATCCGTCCAGATTTCGAAGATAATCAAGTTGTTATGACTGAGAATGAACCATCATCTGCCCATGCACAAGCTCAGAAGGAGAAGGCGAAGAAGGAGAAAGCTGCCAGGATGCCTACTCAAGCGGAGGCATCTGATTACTTCCTGAAAACCAAACAAGAGCAGCTTGGTTACCTGATTGCGTCCACCCTGCAGATTGAGCAGAGTATAGCCACCCTGACTCAGAACCAGGCGAGTTTAGAGAGGATCATGGAACAGAGGTTCTATGACTTGGACATCAAGGTGACAGAGATACAGACTGCCGTGGAGCAGATCCAGGAGGACATGAATGAGAGGAGAGGCAGGACCACGACTGATGCTTTTGCGAGGGTGCCACGAGGTCCGAGGTCGTCTGCACTGCCAATTGCTGACACCAGAGCTACAACGTCTGCACCAGCCACAGCCTCAGTTCCACCAGCTCCAGCATCCACTTCAGCCTCGACTCCGACCACGTCTACCGAAGGCTTCGTCCTTGGAGTGCTCCGGACTCCACCACCACCTGAAGATCAAGCCTGAGCATCGATCTAGTGCTATGCATTTTCTAGGAACTTTTTGGTAACTTGTTGCCAAAGGGGGAGAAGATGTATAGATCATAGGCTTCGAGAGAGAGAGAGTGTTGCTTTTCTCATAGGCTTCGAGAGAGAGAGAGTGTTGCTTTTCTCTCTTGCTTTATTTGGTGGTTTTTCGAACTTATCTGCTTTTGAGTGCTTGATACTACGTCATTATTTGTGAGACATTGATGATCATGTGTTTGATCATAAGCTACACTTAATGCTTGCTTAATGCCATTATCCTATCTATCTTGTGTGATCATTCATTATTCTTGGTGATGAGTGCATGTATTTCATTCTTATCATTTTGAGCGCTCCACCAAGATGTATGTGACATGGAAGAGTAACCCATGACTCTAACTCTTTGTGCATTTGCAGTCCAAAGCAAATTTTAAATATGCACAAATTTAGGGGGAGCTCTTACTTATCACATACTTCTCAAAGCGATGATATATTTCATGCTTATTATCATTTGTTGAAGCTTTGATCTATATGTTGTCATCAATTACCAAAAAGGGGGAGATTGAAAGTGCAACTATCCCTAGGTGGTTTTGGTAATTCATAACAACATATAGCTCATTGAGCTAATGCTATTCCAAGATGATTATTTCAGGAAAGCTCAATGATTGGCATGGCATGGATGTGAAAGTGGAACCCTCAAAATGCTAAGGACAAAGGATTGGCTCAAGCTCAAAAGCTCAAGACTCTTCATTTTATAATTTTAGTGATCCAAGATCACATTGAGTCTTTAGGAAAAGCCAATACTATCAAGGAGGGATGAGGTGTTGCTTAATGAGCCTCTTGCTTCATGTGCTTAGTGATATGCTCCAAAACCCTCAACTACTTTCCCATATCCACATATGACCTAAACCCTAAGCCAAACTCGGTCCTACCGATTCTTCCTATCCGGCGCCACCGAGTTTCACTTGTCATAAGCCACTGCCAAACCCTAACAATTCGGTTCTACCGATAGGGATCTCGGTCTCACCGAGATGGGATTGAAACTCTCTGTTTCCCTTTCGTAACTTTCGGTCCTCACCGAAAGAGCGAATCGGTCCCACCGAGATTGCAATGTAAACTCAGTGTTTCCCCTTTGTAACTTTTCGGTCTCACCGAAAGAGCAAATCGGTCCCACCGAGTTTGCCTGACCAACTCTCTGGTAAGCTAATTACCAAACTCGGTCTCACCGAGTTTGTGTAATCGGTCTCACCAAGATTACGTTATGCCCAAACCCTAACCATATCGGTCCTACCGAGTTGCATGTCAGTCCCACCGAAAATCACTAACGGTCACTAGGTTTACATTTTCGGTCCGACCGAGTTCATTTATTCGGTCCCACTGAGATTGGAAAACTATGTAACGGTTGGATTTTGTGTGGAGGCTATATATACCCCTCCACCTCCTTCTCATTAAAATAAGAGAGCCATCAGAAACACACACCATTCCAACTCATATGTTCTGAGAGAGAACCACCTACTCATGTGTTGAGATCAAGACATTCCATTCCTACCATATGAATCTTGATCTCTAGCCTTCCCAAGTTGCTTTCCACTCAAATCTTCTTTCCACCAAATCCAAATCCTATGAGAGAGAGTTGAGTGTTGGGGAGACTATCATTTGAAGCACAAGAGCAAGGAGTTCATTACCTACACACCATTTGTTACTTCTTGGAGAGTGGTGTCTCCTAGATTGGCTAGGTGTCACTTGGGAGCCTCCGACAAGATTGTGGAGTTGAACCAAGGAGTTTGTAAGGGCAAGGAGATCGCCTACTTCGTGAAGATCTACCACTAGTGAGGCAAGTCCTGTGTGGGCGATGGCCATGGTGGGATAGACAAGGTTGCTTCTTCGTGGACCCTTTGTGGGTGGTTGCTTCTTCGTGGACCCTTCGTGGGTGGAGCCCTGTGTGGACTCGCGCAACCGTTGCCCTTGGGTGAGCCCTGTGTGGACTTGCGCAACCGTTACCCTTCGTGGGTTGAAGTCTCCATCAACGTGGATGTAGGATAGCACCACCTATCCGAACCACGGGAAAAACATCCGTGTCTCCAATAGCGTTAGAATTCTCCAAACCCTTCCCTTTACATTCTCGCAAGTTGCATGCTTTACTTTTCGCTGCCCATAAACTCTTTGCATGCTTGCTTGAGTGATGTGATGATTGCTTGACTTGTCCTAAATTAGCTAAAATCTGCCAAGAACTAAAATTGGGAAAAGGTTAAGTTTTATTTGGTCAAGTAGTCTAATCACCCCCCCTCTAGACATACTTTCGATCCTACAACGATGCATCTACACCCCTGCCCCGGTCGAGGTTGTCCGTCCGGATTTGTGACCAGCCGTGAGCTAAGAGAGAGTGTGGCCACCTATGTGTTGCTTTGATCTGGAGAGCATGAGAGAGTGAACGAGAACCCTAGTAAAGCAAGCGCTAAGGCTCCTGCTTTTATATATAGTGGAGTGATTTTGTTGTACCAGCTTCAAAAAAATGCGCTCCTACGTGTACCCGCGAGTGGGTGTGAGAACTAGTGCGTGCGTGCACCGCTTCTCTTCGTGAGAGTACAATATACTATGCCCAAAGAACGTTCGCCGCAAGAGTAATAGTATAAGTGTGTGACGTGTGAGCTAAAATAAAATGTGCGCGCCGTCTTTTGTTTTTTAGAAGTTCTGAGGGTAGGGTGTGAAGAGCACATATGTGCGTGACGTCTACCTGCAGATAGACGGTGGGTGCGACGTGCGAGTCTGCGAGAGGACTCGGGAGAGTCGTGACTCATGAGGGTGCATGTGCGTGAGAGAGAGGGGGGCACGTATCAATGCAATGCATGTGTCTGTAAATCATTATCCGACAAACGTTCGCCACAAGCCTTTTCTTGACGAACGCCGTAAGAACCGTTAGATCGGCATCCGACAGTGTCAGTTTTGCCATGTCATTTAACAAACAGCCACTCCTCCTACACACAAATCTTCCATGTGAGTGTTAGCAACTGCCGTATGCTCCCTCCATTCCAAAATGCAGTGCATATAGCTTTATTGAAAATTCGAACCTCGCAAACTTTTGCCGAGTTTTCGTGTACCAAATTGCACATGTAGAATACCATGTATATATCATTTCATTCATCTTCGAGAGGTAACTATAAAGATGGGTGAGGAGTCTACCAAGGAAGACCATCGTATCACCCGCAGCAATTTCAAGCATCCTTTAGTGTCGAGGAATATCATAGGAACTCTATGATATGATTTTTATAGGATTTTTTCCTTTAGAGCCAATTGGTTCATAGGAATAGATTCATATACTCCACATTTCAAAGGAAATAAACATGATATCATTTCTATAGCTTTAGAGCCACTTGGTTCATATGAATGGATTCCTATACTCCCTTAACTTCAAAGGAAAATAAACATTAGCGTATATTCAATAGAAAAGTTCCTATGATATGAACCAAATTACATCTCTTTTCTAATCCCTCCTCATAGGAATTGAGATACATGTCATCTCTAGATTCAATAGAAAAGTTCCTATGATGTGAACCAAGTGACATCTCTTTTCCAATCCCTACTCATAGGAATTGAGATGCTCCATGTCATCTCTTTCCCTACAACTTCCATGTATACATCTTCTATTCCTAAATAGATAGTACAACCCACTAGTAGCTTTTTTCCAAGACATGCAACTATGGCACAAGAACTATATAGTGTGCCAATAACTTTGAAAGATGGTCGCTGGATGAAGCTAACCCGACAGTGCAGAGATAGGCAAATCCAAGCACTACTGGCCGTTGGATATCATCAACATTCCACCAGATCTGCCACATGTACAATTTAGAGGACTCCATGGTTGAACTTAAGCATAATGCACAAACCTCAAAACACAAGCACTTCTCCTTTGTTCTAGAATCTTCTGTATCATAATTGATTATTTTTTTCTAAATGAAATGCCATTATTTGTTTTTTACTTTATGATTTACAATGCACAACCCCATGAATCTTAACATTTTTATAAAACTAATTGATTTTGAATGAGATGAACTATAAGAACTAAACGAACATCTACATCATGCATATATGACTCAAAGCTTTACATGCTATAGTGTGTATTTATTCATAATTTGGTTTCGAAATCTCATGCGTTCAATACATGTGTACCTTACTAGTTTTGAGTAGAGTAGCAAATTTCACGCGGCCCCGGGTATTTCAAAATGCAGGGCCCATGCATCATTACCTTTCGGTCGAACCTACGTCCACAATTTTTTGTACGTACTATATCTCCACTGGTCCCCGAACCCAAAATGCTGCCTCGTTCCTGTAAACCCAAGCGGCCCACACATATTTAAGGCGTCGACTCGAACCCGTTTACTACGACGTGGTTCCGCACGCTGTAGTACTCCTACAAACCCTACCGCCGCACTCATCATCGGTTTTCTTCAAGAGGACGAGGGAGAAGACGATTTGTAGTGGAGGCGCTTTAAAAAAAGGATCTGTAGTGGAGACCCCTACCTTAGGGTGCCCTAGGTAGCTGCCGCACGCATCATTGTTTTCTCTTTTCTTTATGCTCTTGCGCCCTAGAGTGAAATGATGGTTGCTTCGTCCGTCCAGCTTAATGCGGGAAAGGTGGGGCTTTGTGATTTGATCCCTCATCGCTCATTTTCTACTACTGCGGCGCTACGACCAGGGTGCCTCCAATTCCAACCGCTACTCCAAACTGTAATTTGGTGCATCGCACGTGGAACAAGATGGTGGATGAGCCACATGTCGGCCAAAGGGGTCCTGTTAAGTGTGTCGCCATTTCGTGTGCGGACTGACCCTGCTTGAGTTGCTACGCCAACACGACAGGAGCAGCCTACCACTTGGTTTTGCTCCTTGGTGAATCCCGACTATATTGATCTAAAAAGATACGTGCTGAACTACCCTCTCCGTCTCGGTTTTTTTATTTTTAGGCGTCTCGGTTTATAGGGCCTGCACGTAGTTCTAGGTCATCCATTTTACTAACTAAATATGAGTTACTATGTCACAAAAAGTATATCATTGGATTCTTAAGCGGATGAAGTTGTATTTAAAAGTTGAGGGCGGGGCTTTTCCGGCGCGGTAGGCGGCGGGGCAGTTCCGCCTAGTCGGTTCGACAAAGACGCGAGAAGACGAGGGAGTAGGCTGCTGCAAATGTAGGGCTGTGTGATTTGATAGCGAGTTACTGCTGGACAGGTGGGGCCCCGTGATTTGACTTGCCATTATCATTTTAACTGCGACGCTACGACCAGCGTGAGTCTCCCAGATTCCTGACCACCTCCATACAGGTGCCTCTCCCAATTCTCCACCATGTAGTAGAGGCTGGTGTCGGTGTACAAAAAGAGGGGTACACTTTTTGTACCCCTATAACTGTGCACGGGCAGTCAGAGCCGCGCCCACGACCACACCAAGCAAGGCAAGGGAGGTGAGCCAAGGTAAGACCGAAGCTCGAGGGAACTGGAGCAACGCCAATGCCAGGACCACGAAGAGCCAAGGGACGAGGCGGGCTCTCCCGGCAAGATCCTTGTCGGGGCTGGCTTTAGCAGCCCCGGCAAGACCCTTGCCGCGGCAACTCGCCCCACGCCTACGGAGCAAATCACCCTTGAGTCCACTGCCCCCATGGGGCAAGGATTCGGGAGACATCCCCGTGGTGGCATGAAGATCTTTGTGAAGACATTCAAGATCAGATACGCACTAAGAAGACGACGACCCTTGGCGAGATACCAGCCAAGGAAGACCATGAGACCCCCGGCAAGCGCCTTGCCGGGGACGACGGCAGGCGCCGCGACAAGACCCTTGTTGGGGCCCCGGCAAGGCCCTTGCCGAGGACGTCTACAGGCCACCATCAGGCCCACGCCAAACAAGCTTCCACCGCCATTCGCATGCAGCTGCCAACCCAACCAACTGAGCAGGCACCTGCGTGGCGGCATGCAGATCTTCGTGAAGACACCACCACCGCGCCACCTTAGCTACCTGCCTGCCTACATGGCACCACGGGCATCACTAGCCAGGGCGCGTGTCAACACGAGGAGGAGCGGCGACGGACAGGACGGGCGTTACCCCCGCCCCCGATAAAGCAAGGACACCTAAGCAGACGCATTAAATGTGCCTTGTCATGTAATGCGAGGGATAACCTCGCATCACTGTACCCTTTCCACCTCCTGTGTGCCACTGTGGCAACCCCTTTTCCTATAAAAGGAGGCCCGAGGCGACCAGGAGAGGGATTCGGCTTTTTGGAGCTCTTCACACCCCATAGCTAATTCAAGAACACAGATATACATCCACCAAAGCAGGAGTAGGGTTTTACGCATCCTTGCGGCCCGAACCTGGATAAACGAATCGTGTGCTACCTATTTGATCCGCCCTTCTTTCAACCCCGCGCCCCGCCAACTATAGTAGGGATTCTCGTGATCCCATAGGTGTCGTTCTCACCGACATCTTTGGCGCGCCAGGTAGGGGGGCGTAGTTGTGAGAATCGTCTCTAGCAGCTAGTCCAGCGCTTCTTCATCGTCATGGCGCCCAAGAAGAAGACAACGGTGGCGATTGGCCAGTCGGGAGCCGGACGGCCCGTCCCGACGCGGGCGAGCAACGGACCGGTCGCAGAAAGGACCCGGGGCGCCGCTCGCGAACACCAACACCGTCCTAGCAGCCGGAGTTTGGGAGGCGGCGATGTTCGTGCGGCTGGTAACGGGCCACACACCGCCAAATCCAAAGATGGAGCCAGGCCCTCCGCGGGTGGCGCGGGGCCTTCCAAGATCGCTGCCGCATCACCCGAAGGCGACATAAGTGCCTCCAAGACTCCCACGCCGGCGCCAACAGCGCGCTCCTCCCAGGCAGCGCGCGACGAACAACGTCATCATGCCGAAGATCCCGGGCGTCGCCACGGGAAGGGCCCCGAGCACCACTCCCGGGACGTAGAAGACCTGCCCGCTCACCGAAGCGCTGGTGAAAACGGCATGCGACCGCGGGATCGTGATAGAGCTCCTCCTGACATGGTCAGAAGTCGAAGTGCATCGCGATCCGTGCAGGTTCCACTGCCGCTGACGCCAGCAGAGGCCCTGGCGCGCGTGCAGTTGCTCCTCGACTTTCCTCCTGCTATGGGGAAACTCGACGAATGGAGAGCCACTATTCGAAGCCTTGTTGCGGTGGCCAACAAAGACGAACCAAGTCCGGTGGAGCCCCCGGGTCGACGCTCCGATGGAGTCCCACGCACCAGTGGCGGAAAATCCGGCGACGCCGCGACCACCGTGCATTCACCTCCTCCCTATCCAGTACCGCGGACGCTGGCTCGTCGCGACGTCACGGGCGACGACATCTCCATAGCGTCGTCCGACCCACGGACCCACTGTGACCAGCGCCAAGTTCTTCGGGAACGAGCCCATGAAGACGCTCGAACCACTATCGAGTGCCGGCGCGGAGCGCGCCACCAGTCAGACAGGCGAGCAGGGCCTACTGCGAACCACCCGGCCCCGGAGAGCCCTGGAGGCCTACCTTACGAGGTAGGCTGTCCGGCTTTTACCCGTGAGCTGCGGCAGTTCCAGTGGCCCACTCACCGTACCTTCAAACCTGACGTTGGCGAGAAGTACAACGGCAAGACCCACCCGTCGGAGTTCCTTAGCATCTACACCATCGTGATGCAAGCTGCCGGAGCCCGCGATTATAAGGTGCTTGCGAATTACTTTCCATTGGCTCTTAAACCCAACGCCATGTCGTGGTTGATGCACTTGCTAGTAGACTCTATTTCCTCTTGGTCGGATTTGTGCCATGAGTTTGTTGGCGCCTTTACTGGAGGTCACCAAGCCCATGGCCAATCAAGCGACCTGCACGTCATTCCCCAGAAGGGAGGCGAGAGTCTGCGCAAGTACATACAGAGGTTCAGCCGGGTACAGTACAATATCCCTGATGTTCACCCTGCCGCCATCATCAGCGCGTTCCATCAGAACATGCGTAACCGCAAGATGCGCGAAGAGCTGGCAATGAACAAGGTGAAGGATGTGGCAGAACTCTATGTTCTTGCTGACAGATGTGCCCGGGCTGAAGAGGGAAGGAAGTACCCCGGCGAAGATGCCGGCGTGGAAACCGACTCTTCAGATGAGGATACTGCCGCCCCAGTAAAGAAAGGTCGGCGCTGCAACAGGAAACACAAGGGTAAAGTTGTGCTTGCCGTCGAGGGATCTGATGACGCCGGCTCCGCCAAGAAAACCAAGGCAGATGACCCCGGCAAGGAAATTGCCGGATGTGTCACCTGCCGGGCCTTGGCGGCTGCCGAGAAGCCAGGCAACTCCGACAAGCAATACTGCAAGATCCATCACACCAAAGGCCATGATCTCCAGAACTGCCGGCAGGTTGAGCTACTTGCTGAGAGGCAAAGGGCTGAATATGAGAGGCGGGACAAGGAGAAGGGCCAAGACGGCGCTGAGGGGTCCGGAAAGAAGCGTGACAGCCAGGCGGGCTGTCGCGGCAAGGATAAATAGCAGGAGCGGCCCGCCCGGGGCCCCGACAAGAAGCCAGAAGATGATGATCACAAAGAGGACGACGAGTCTGGTGACCAAGAATTTCAGAAAGCTACAGAGGCCATGTGCGTCGACGGCGGCGCCTCGCTGCATACCTCTCACCGCCAGCTTAAACAGTGGGCACGTGAGATTACAGCAGCAGAGCCATCGTTCGATGCCCAAAAGCCGCTGAAGTGGTCCAGCACACCTATCATTTTTGACGCTGAGGATCACCCTGATCGCACTACTGTGGTCGGGTGCTTGCCATTGTTGGTTTCATCAACAATACGCAACCTCAAGGTGACAAAGATGCTAGTCGATGGCGGGGCCGGTATGAACTTAATCTCGCCTGCCGTGATCGAGAAGCTACAGATTCCTGACGGAGACCTCGAAGAGACGGGCACGTTTCTGGGGGTCAACCCGGGAAGAAGTCAACCAAAGGGGAAGGTCACGCTACCCGTGACTTTTGGGAGTGACCTGGACTACAGGACGGAAAGGATCGTGTTCGATGTTGCCAGGATCCCCTTGCCTTACAACGGGACCCTTGGCCGCCCAGCGCTGGCCAAGTTCATGGCGGCGTCGCACTACGCCTACAACACCCTGAAGATGCCGGGCCCTGTGATGATCATCACCATCCCATCCGACAAGAAAGATGCGCTGATTTGCGTTGACCAGCTCTACCAACAAGCAGTTGCAGTAGCTGCCGCTGCTAAGGCACTTGCTCCTGCCACTGGAGCCCCGGAAGGGAAGAAGAAGAAGACCGGTGAGACCTCGGGCACCCACTCCGTTAAGCACACCTCTTAGGAGTGTAGTGCTCCCGTCGAGGACATACCAGAGAGCTCCACTGGCAAGAACAAGAAGTCCAGGGCCACGCCGCCGGCGACCAAGAAGGTACCCGCCTCGAGCACCCACTCCGGTAAGCGTACCTCTTCGGAGTGTAGTGCTCCCGTCGAGGACGTACCAGAGAGCTCCACCGGCAAGAACAAGAAGTCCAGGGCCACGCCGCCGGCGACCAAGAAGGTACCCCTCAAGGAGGACGGCACAAGAGGGGCTTTCACCATAAGCTCCGCCCTTGACGACAAATAGGAAGACGCACTCGTCACCTTCCTGCGGGCGAATGTCGATGTGTTTGCGTGGCAAGCATCCGACATCCCCGGCGTTCCCAGGGAGGTGATTGAGCACCACCTTGCTGTCTGTCCTCATGTGCGGCCCATCAAGCAGAAGGTCAGAAAGCAAGCTTTGGAACGGCAAGAGTTCATCACAGAGGAGATCCAGAAACTGGAAGCGGCGGGTTTGGTGAGAGGAGTGCTCCATCCAATGTGGTTGGCCAATCCAGTGGTAGTGCGCAAGGCGAATGGGAAGTGGAGGCTGTGTATTGATTACACAGACATCAATAAGGCTTGTCCCAAAGACCCTTTCCCGTTGCCGCACATTGACCAGATTGTTGACTCCATGGCTGGGTGCGATTTGCTGTCATTCATTGATGCCTACTCCGGCTACCACCAGATCTTCATGACGAGAGAAGACGAAGATAAGACAGCATTCATCACCCCATGTGGTACGTATTGTTTTCTACGGATGCCTTTCGGGTTGAAGAGTGCTGGCTCAATGTTTGCAAGGGCGGTCCAGATTGGGTTTGAACCCCGGCTCCATAGAAATATGGAAGCTTATATGGATGATATAGTGGTCAAAACCAAGAACAGGGCAACCCTCATACCGGATTTACAAGAAACATTTGCAAACCTACGCAAGATCAATCTCAAGTTGAACCCTGAGAAGTGCATCTTTGGCGTCCCGTCCGGCAAGCTTCTCGGGTTCTTTGTGTCGCAGCGTGGGATAGAGGCCAATCCGGACAAGATCAAAGCTATAGAGCAAATTGAAGCACCCAAGCGAGTCAAGGATGTGCGTCGGCTTGCTGGTTGCGTTGCCGCCATGAGCAGGTTCATTTCCAAGTCCGCCGAGCGCGCCCTCCCCTTTTTCAAGATTTTGAAAAAGGCGGGCCCGATGGAGTGGATGCCAGAAGCCGAAGCAGCATTGCAAGATTTGAAGAGGTACCTCTCCTCCGCGCCAATACTAGTTGCGCCTAAGCCACAGGAACCGTTGCTGCTATACTTGGCAGCAACGAACCAGGTGGTCAGCGCTGCACTAGTGGCGTAGAGAGAAATTGATGACGAGGTAATAGCAGCAACAGAGCCCGATGCCATCGATGCAGAGACGACGCAGCCAGTTGGAATGCCGCCGAGGAAGAAAATGATGCAGCACCCGGTCTACTTTGTTAGTTCCCTCCTGCAGGGGGCTAGATCAAGGTACTCCGGTGTGCAGAAACTGCTCTTCGGCCTTCTTATGGCCTCGAGGAAGCTGCGTCACTACTTCCAGGTGCACGAAATCACTGTCGTCACTCGCCTCCCTCTACAATGGATATTGCATAATCCAGACGCAACGGGAAGAATCGTGGAGTGGGCACTGGAGCTGTCTAGCTTTGGCCTCAAGTTTGAGAGTACCTCGACGATTCAAAGCCGAGTCCTAGCGGAGTTTGTTGCAGAATGGACCGCGACGCCTGATGAAGAAGCCCAAGAGACTGTTCTCCCCGGCAAGGAGGCAAGTTGTGACTGGATCATGTACTTCGATGGAGCTTTCTCCTTACAGGGCGCCGGGGCTGGCGTACTGCTTGTCGCGCCCACTGGAGAGCACCTCAAGTACGTAGTTCAGATGCACTTCCCCAGGGAGGTGTCAACAAACAATACGGCTGAGTACGAAGGGCTGCTTGCTGGTCTTAGGATCGCGACGGACCTCGGAATCAAGAAACTTGTCGTCAGGGGCGACTCGCAACTTGTCGTCAAGCAAGTCAACAAGGATTACCAGAGCCCGTTGATGAAGGCCTACGTCGATGAAGTGAGAAAGCTGGAAGAGTGTTTTGATGGTATACAGGCAGAACACGTTCCCCGAGTGGAGAATGACACCGCCGATTACCTGTCAAAACATGCTGCCCTCAAGCTACCTGTGGAACCAGGTACCTTTGTGCTTCGGCTAACTCAGCCATCCGTTGATCCATCAACAGAGCAGAACAAAAGGAGGAAATCAGGGCCCGGCAACTACTTTCCCGCCGAGCTCCCCGGAGCCGCCGGCAAGAATGTTGCCGGAGACACTGAGCCCGCCACGGGGCGACTAGCTCCGGCGGGGCACCAAGCCCTTGCCGTGGAGACAGCCGCTCCTATAGCGGAGGAAATGCCTTTGGTCCTCGCCATCGAGCCTCAGGCTCCAGCATGGGCACAACACACTGTCCAATTCCTCCAGACAGGGGAACTTCCCGAAGAACAGGAAGAAGCGGAAAAAGTAGCCCGTCGGTCTGCTATGTACCAGTTCGTCGATGACGTTCTGTATAGGAAGAGGCCGAACGGTGTGAAATTGAAGTGTATCTCTTGGGAGGAAGGACTGGGACTGTTGGCGGAGATACATGGAGGCATATGTGGATACCACATAGGGTCGAGAGCCCTTGCCGGCAAGGCATTTTGGCAAGGCTTCTTCTGGCCCACTGCCCTCCAGGCTGCGACGACACTGGTCACCAGGTGTGGAACGTGTCAGTTCCATTCAAAGAAGCTTCATCAGCCAGCTCAAGCCCTCCAAACCATTCCTCTCTCCTGGCCCTTCTCAGTCTGGGGGCTCGACATACTGGGTCCTTCCCCCGCGCTGTCGGGGGCTTTGAGTACTTGTACGTCGCAATCGACAAGTTCACAAAGTGGCCAGAGGTGGAAGTAGTGAGGAAGGTCACAGCTCAGTCAGTCGTCAAGTTCTTCAAGGGACTAGTGTGCCGTTTTGGTGTACCCAACAGGGTCATCACCGACAACAGCATGCAGTTCACAAGCCACACCTTCATGCAATATACCCAAGACCTCGACAGCAAAGTCTGTTTCGCTTCTGTTGCTCACCCACGAAGCAATGGTCAAGTTGAGAGGGCAAACGCTGAAGTGCTGTGAGGCCTAAGGACAAAGACCTTTGACAGGCTGCACAAGAGTGGAAGGCGCTGGATTGATGAGTTGCCGGCGGTTCTTTGGTCGATCAGAACGACGCCAAATTGAGCCACCGGCCAGACACCCTTTGCCCTGGTATACGGGGCAGAAGCAGTTCTCCCCACTGAACTCATATACAGGTCACCTCAGGTGCTCGCTTATGATGAGCTTGAGCAAGAGCAACTGCGGCAAGATGATGCAACGCTCCTTGAGGAAGATCGTCTTGGGGCGGTTGTGAGAGCAGCACGCTACCAGCAAGCCTTGTGCCGCTACCATAGCCGCAAGGTCTATGCCCGAAGCTTTGAGGAAGGCGACCTTGTTCTTCGGCGCATTCAATCGGCCAAGAATACCAACAAGTTGACGCCAAAGTGGGAAGGCCCTTATCGGGTAATACGAGTCACCAGGCCTGGCGCAATCCGCCTGGAGACCAAAGATGCCGTTCCAGTGAGCAACTCCTGGAACATTGAGCATCTTCGCAAGTTTTACCCATAAGGCGCGGGTTGCTGGGCCCCCCGGCAAGCCACCTTTTGTACAAGCCTTGCTGGCAAGGCATGTAACCCTTTGTACAAAGGCAGGCGCAGACCCTAAGCATAAATAAATGAAGCACTGGCGCCTTAAGTTATAGCATGCATGCTAGGTCGAGTCTCGTCCTTGGTTAGGGTTGATAGTGCTTAGCGGCGACTAACCCCTAGCTTAGAGGTCGAGTGTGCATCTCTTTGTTCTTCTTTTGTCTTCTTTGGTCCGCAGGACTCACAGATATCCTTGCCAAGCCACTTGGGAAGAAAAAGGAACAGACTGGCATTTAGGCCCCGGCGAGCCGGTGTTGCCAGGGACTGTGAGAGCAAAGATTCACCCACGGCAAACCAGGGTTGCCGGGGGCTGCAGCCTCAGATAAGTTCTTCATCCCTTATCATGCATTCCATTATGGACTGAGGTATGTGGAACCTCGTTTCTCCTTAAGCTACCGTACTCCCCTAACTCTAGGCCCTAGGGCTCGTCCCTGGGACCAAGTTTGGTCGTGGTCGCGGCAGCGAAAGGATGAAACAATGAGCCTGAACCCACCTCATCCCTGCCTCCGCCAAAGGCGTGATAAAGGTCGAGTGAGGTGGGGAGACGGCAAGGCCTGTTGCCGGGCAAGAAAATGTTCATCTTAGAGATATCAAGGATTTACTCCTTGTCGTGGGTTCCACCCGCAAACAAATGACTCGGCAAACATCCCTTTTTCATTAAAAAACATCCCACCCAGGTACAGTCCATAGGGAATGGAAAACATGAACAAAGGGATTACAAGTTTTAAATTCAACAAAGGCCCGAAGGCTTACAAACTAAAAAGAGATAAGGTGCCCGTAATCCCTTTCTTGTCCCTCTCCTCAGGAGGCAGGTCAAGGAGGCGAGAAGGGCAAAAGGAGCGCCTAGGCGAGCTACGGGTGGCAAAAGACGTCGAGAGAACATCTTGGTGGCCGTCCAAAGGCTGGATGGTGATGGCGGCGCTGGAAGCAGAGCTCGAAGATGAGGCGGCAGGACGTCAGTACGCGTCGAAGGCGTCGGTGCCCGCGTACTCCGACTTGATGGCCTTGCCGCCTGCCATCTTCCTCTTCTGCAGCCTCCCAACGCCAGCCGCCCAAGGAGACGACCCCGAGAAGTTCAAGGAGCCGGCAACATGGATGATGGGGTCACCGGTGCCACACGGAGCGGCGCCCGACACCTAGTCGGACCCGTCATCCTGCCGCCTACTGCCCTCGTCGTCGCTGCCGCTGTCCTCCTCGTCACTCTCGCTCAAGGAGGAATCTTCACTATCAGAAGAGCTCTCCACGCAGCACCTTGTACGAGTCCCAAAGTGCCCGAAGACCTTAACGGAGAGAAGGCCACCCTCCATCAGCTTAAAATGGGAGTGAGCCCCTCCGTCAAGCTATGGATATGAGCAAACATCTTCCATCCCTGACGAAGATACATCACGTGAGGAGCAGGGAAGTCGACGCGGACCCGCGTGCCACTGATCCCGCAGCCCCTCATGTGCAGCCGCAATGACTCCAGCGGATCCAGCTCCATCTCCCGTGCAAATGGAGTCGGGAGACGAAGGCGACGACGCGGTGGCCGGCGCAGCCTGACGAAGAACTCACAAGGGTCATCCCCAACATGGCCCTCCATTGGAGGAGGAGCTGCTGGCGGGGGAGAGGCTGGCGCGCCACCCCGTCCTCCTCTTCCCCGAGCGCCCCGACCTGGCCCATGGCCTCACCCCTTCCCCCTTCCCCTCGCGGCCAGCTCTGCCACCATAGGCGCATGAGGAGGAGCGACGCGTTGTCAGGCGGCGACCCTCGCCGCCACCGTTGAAGGACCGGGATTTCCTCTCTCCATGACGAATGGAAGAGAGGAGCAGAAGCTGAAGGAAGAAGAAGATGGATGAATGCGGGGCGCCACCCCCCCTCCCGCTCTTTATAAAGGAACGAGGTTGGGGCTCGGCCGCCCCGCTCGGCCAATCAAGATACGGAAGGCGCAGGGAGCCAGGACCGACCCGCTGCCCCAACCAGTGACGGCCCGGTTTCTCGCCTCCACCGTTTGCCACCCCAAGCGCATGGGAGACACGTCGTGGACGTACAGAACCGAGGGGACGGGTGAGGCGACCTCTCCCCACCCCGTGATCGTGGGGAGTGGACGCCTTGAAGACGGCGCCTCAGCCCCATTCAGTAAATGGGCCGCGCCTCCATGCCTCCCTCCGTTTATGGGGAAAGCACGAACCGCCCCTTCACTATGATGTGACGCATGCGTGCAGAAACCAACCTCACGCATGCTGCCCACGTCACGCGCACCTCCCCATGCCATGCCACGCGCGCGAATCATGGGAAGCGCAACGCGCGAAAAATCTTACCGCGGTAAAAACCGCCCCGCCTGCCCGCGCACCGTTTCTGGGCCTGGCCCAACAACGCGTTGCGCTTATGTGTGGCCTAGGCCTGGGGGCTCCTGTCGGTGTACAAAAAGAGGGGTACACTTTTTGTACCCCTATAACTGTGCATGGGCAGTCAGAGCCGCGCCCACGACCACACCAAGCAAGGCAAGGGAGGTGAGCCAAGGTAAGACCGAAGCTCGAGGGAACTGGAGCAATGCCAATGCCAGGACCACGAAGAGCCAAGGGACGAGGCGGGCTCTCCCGGCAAGATCCTTGTCGGGGCCGGCTTTAGCAGCCCCGGCAAGACCCTTGCCGCGGCAACTCGCCCCACGCCTACGGAGCAAATCACCCTTGAGTCCACTGCCCCCATGGGGCAAGGATTCGGGAGACATCCCCGTGGTGGCATGAAGATCTTTGTGAAGACATTCAAGATCAGATACGCACTAAGAAGACGACGACCCTTGGCGAGATACCAGCCAAGGAAGACCATGAGACCCCCGGCAAGCGCCTTGCCGGGGACGACGGCAGGCGCCGCGACAAGACCCTTGTTGGGGCCCCGGCAAGGCCCTTGCCGAGGACGTCTACAGGCCACCATCAGGCCCACGCCAAACAAGCTTCCACCGCCATTCGCATGCAGCTGCCAACCCAACCAACTGAGCAGGCACCTGCGTGGCGGCATGTAGATCTTCATGAAGACACCACCACCGCGCCACCTTAGCTACCTGCCTGCCTACATGGCACCACGGGCATCACTAGCCAGGGTGCGTGTCAACACGAGGAGGAGCGGCGACGGACAGGACGGGCGTTACCCCCGCCCCCGATAAAGCAAGGACACCTAAGCAGACGCATTAAATGCGCCTTGTCATGTAATGCGAGGGATAACCTCGCATCACTGTACCCTTTCCACCTCCTGTGTGCCACTGTGGCAACCCCTTTTCCTATAAAAGGAGGCCCGAGGCGACCAGGAGAGGGATTCGGCTTTTTGGAGCTCTTCACGCCCCATAGCTAGTTCAAGAACACATATATACATCCACCAAAGCAGGAGTAGGGTTTTACGCATCCTTGCGGCCTGAACCTGGATAAACAAATCGTGTGCTACCTGTTTGATCCGCCCTTCTTTCAACCCCGTGCCTTGCCAACCGTAGTAGGGATTCTCGTGATCACATAGGTGTCGTTCTCACCGACAGCTGGCTCTTGCATGAGAGCCCACTTCTCCACTTTTTCCTTGCCTCTCTTTCCTCCAGATATGCAAAAATGCCATGTAAAGCGCACTATTGTACTTACTTTTACTTGCTCCTACAGGTGCTTAAGCTTGACACATAGGCATAAAGTCTGATGTGGCAAGTTAATCAAGAAGAGAGAGACTAGTTTGGTGACCCAAGGAAGAAACAGTGCTAAGCGCGTGTACCTAGGTGAAAAGACAATTTTGAGTCTATAGCTAATTAAATGAAGCAAAGTTAGCAACACCATTTCATTGGAAGTGGTCACTCCTTGGCAAATGCAATAAATACTAGTACTCCCTGTGTCCCATAATATAAGAACGTTTTTGGCACTACACTAGTGTCAAAAACGTTCTTATATTATGGGACGGAGGGAGTACGAATAAAGAGATAGAGAGAAGTAAAAAAATACACTTATAGCCAACCTTATAGCCAAAACCTTGTTGTAGTATGAGTGACTAAGTGATGACTATGTATGACATGCCAACATCAGATAGCCTAACGCACCGTGTTAAATCTCCAAGGGCATGACCACGCGAGCGATGCGACAGTCGTGGTAGACACGACCATGATACGGGCTGCTGGCAGCCCTTGGATCGGAGATCAAACGGTCTCATGCTAAGTTGCTGAAAATTTGCAGAATAACCCTCCAGGATAGGATATTCACCCATAGGTCTAGAATCACGCCATGCAACCATTCGATCTCAGATCTAATGGCTCTCGGAAGCCCGTATCATGGGAGAATGGAAAGCCACTACCCTGCCATTCGCACGCCGGCAGTTCGCTCCTACTCGTCCCCGCACGTCCTTCAATACTACAGCGGTTCGCTCCTAGTCGTCCCCTCCATTCACATTACGACATTTTCACTAATCCTAACCCTCCTCCCAAATCCATGGCATCCCAAATCTCCATGATCAGCGGTGAGTACAAGGTTAGAACCATCACCAGCGATGAGTTCGACGTCATCTACACCCGTTCTTCCGCGATGGTGAAAGGATGCCTTTCTCGCTTCAGATGCATGTTCGAAAACTCAGATGATGAGTGGGTCGCTGGGCTAGATGTTGAGTACACCAAAGTCCTGTGACGAGAGAAGGATCTAAAGGACGAAGAGAGGAAGAAGCCCGCCGTGATCTTGGTTTGCGTACATAATGTTTGCTTGGTCTACCACATATGCCATGCCGACGTTGAGTGCCAGGATTTTAAGAACTTCCTCAAGGACAAAACAGTGAAATTCGTTACTGTAGACTTTAAGAATGACGAAGAAGTCCTGGGTCGGATCGGCCTCGTTGTAGGCAACCCCTTCGACCTCCAGAAGAATCGGCTGGTGCCCTCTCGTCAGCCTTCAATGCTGACCCTGGCAGGAGCCATGGTTTATCCTTCGTACGGTAAACTGGAGAAACCTCCATACACGTTTCATCGTCATGCATG
Source organism: Triticum urartu (assembly GCF_003073215.2). Taxonomy (NCBI): domain Eukaryota; kingdom Viridiplantae; phylum Streptophyta; class Magnoliopsida; order Poales; family Poaceae; genus Triticum; species Triticum urartu. The sequence continues at coordinate 530,633,531 of NC_053027.1, read as the reverse complement.
GCAGCGGAATGTACTAGATATAGACCACATCCACTAAGCTGCAATGGATGGCTACCTTTGCTTCAATATCTACAAGGGTTGGATGAAGAGCAACAGCGAAGTGTGCAGTTCAAGCAAAGAAGTATCGGCCAAGAGGAAGAGGGACAAGGACGAAGTCGAGGACGTGGACGAGGACTCCGAGTAAGGTGGCAGTGTCATTGCTCATGGTGGTTCTAATGCAGTGTCTACCAGAATAGTTACAAAGTTTAATTTCAGGTGTGCTTAATTTAATTTGAGGGGTGTGTTGTGCTGAGCCCCCAGCAGAACTATGTTATGTTTCTTCTCGATACTTTAACTCTTCAGTACGTACATACTAGTATTTCTTACATTTCATCTTTTAGTTGGTATAGTACTACCACTCATTTCTTCACATTATATACGTACAATATATATGGCCAATATCATATAGCCAGCAGTTTAGTTGTCAAAGAATTTCAGGGTGCTTAGTTTTGTCAAAGAATTCCAGGATGCTTAGAGGGTGCTTGGATCCAAGGGACTTATTTTAGTCTGACTAAAAATAGTCTCTTTAAGAGGCTAAAGTTCCAAGCACCCCTGACTAAAGAGGGGCTAAAACTAGTCTTGAGACTAAAATTTTTTAGTCAGGGGTACCCCTACTAAAATGTGGATTAGTCCTCTCTCTACTCATTTAACTCCTCTCCTTTAACACAGGTGAGTTCTGGATTGGAGGGTTTGGAGGATAATAAATGCTCATTAACTTGATATTAGCCTTTTTAGTATTTGGATCCAAGCATGGGTGAGGCTAGCATGTTTTAGTCCCACTACTTTTAGTCATGGGACTAAAACGTATCCAAGCACCCTCTTAGTTTTATTTGAGGGGTGGGTTGTGCTGGACACCATTATTGTGACTAGCCTTTTTAATAGTACTATATGCATAATTTGGCGACGAGCGCTCTCTATATGTACCACCTTTTTTAATTTCAATTTTTGCTCCATGGCACAATCCATCGATAGTACTACTGTACAAAAGTATACATTTTTTAAAAGGCCAGAGTACTGTTCATCACATATATAGCCAGTTAAATTCTCAACCTAGAACGACGTGCATGCCATGTAGTAAACCGATACGGAGGAAGTATAGTAAAAATGAGGTGATTTTACCGAGCGATCGGCGGGGGAGCATGGCCTGTCATGCGGTCCCACGTGTCATGATGTACCAAGGTGATGCGCATGTCCCTCTTGAGGCAGAAGCAATACTAGTATGTGGTTTGAGATGATGGCGAACCGAAGTGTGAAATAATGGTTGCTTCGTCCGTCTGGGAAGGTGCGGCATTGTGATTTGACGTCTCATTGCTCATTACTACTACTGGGCCGGTACGAGTGGGGTGCGTCCCCCCTGCTGTTCTGCACTGTTATTTGGTGCTTGACACGTCGACCCGGTTGCTATATGTCCCACATGTCGGTGATAGGAAGTACAGAATTCATGAAAGGGAGCATCGACGGAGGAGTATACTACAGAATTCATGAAAGGGGGCGACTTAGTTTTCGAAAAATCTGTTTTTACGGAGTACGTACCCACTAGGGTTTATAGGGCTCATCTAAAAAACATCCGTTTTTCCGTTTGATAAGTCTCAATTCTACTATACTAGTAGTAGTACCATTACATGTTGGATTTTGAGGTGCGTTAGATCACCCGACGCAAGCAGTGTCAAGAGGAAACTAACCAATGCATGTACAAGTTCAGGGAAATTTAGTGGTCATTCATGCATTCGTTCTAATTAATGCCTCGGTAAACATAACTTCTTGAGAAAAACTAGCGTACTAATTACTTGTGCAAACTACGAAATTAATTCGACCACTCACCGTCTACCTTGGTTGGAGAGATTTTGAAATTGAGCCATAAACTAGAAAGGAGGGAGTAGTAACTTTTGTCTCGATTACTATTTGTGGCCTTGTATAGATGCAAAATGTATTTTTTATAGTGGCCTTGTATAAGTAAATGGAGGGAGTACTAACCAAAGTACGTACTAGTAGGGACGAGGAGTAAACGGAGGGAGTAGTAAAATTATCTCCTTGTGCTGTGAGCCATCGCGCTCGTGGGCGAGGGAGCGGGCGTAAGGCGTAGTAAGCAAGATTCACCTCATCCTGCGAGCCACCGCGCCCGTGGGCGGGGGAGACGGCGTACTTGCAAGCTTCTCCTCGTTCTGCGAGTTGACGGGACACATCAAAAGTACTCCAGTGTATAGAGCCTTGCCTCTAAGGTAGGCCCCACATGGTTTGCCTCTTTTTTTAATTTAACATAACGCGTCAAGTCGCAATTTGTTTGTTCACCCGTGGTAGATGATCCTCCCTCCACCAAGTGGACAACTAGTACACGTGCCAAATTACCACGTGGGCTGCCTTTTTCGTACAGAAATGAGCTCCATCGTGTACCCGTGCGGGTGTGGTTGGGAAAGAGACGGGAGTACATGCGTCGTGCGTGCACCTCTTTTCTTCGTGCATGTCCCCCACCTACGTGGGCGTGTGTGAGAGAGATACAAACCTAGACATAATGCACCGTCCATCCCCATGCCTCCGCCCAGTCCGACCACCAGTCACCACCACGCCCCACTCCTCCTCACCCTTATCTCTCACCTTTCTCCCTCCATTTTTATATACAAGGGGCCACTATCAAAATTACAATTTGCAGATATACAAGGCCACTAACACTAATCGATGCAATATTAATGGTGTTTGCCTCGTGGTACTAGCAAAGGAGGACATTAATTATCCCTTGCATGCATGCGGGAGTTTGTAAAAAAATGCATCTTGATGTTCCGTGCAATGCACGGGCATCTTGCTAGTCCATGAAAACAACACATGGCAAAATTCCATGGCAAACAAGGGATTTGAATCTGTTGGGAGGGGCTGTTTGGATCTTGCCCAGGGTAGCCAAAATATTGGTGACTACTTCGCCATGGCCGGCACCGGCTCGAGTTCATCCTAACATTCCCCTCTTCTGTGGAGCCCATGCGGGGTCGACGAAGGTCCTCGCAACAAAAGGATCCGGTAAGACACCTGCTATGTACGCCGGCGTCGCCTCCGCGGTGGCCTTCATGGGACCCAAGCGGCGGCGGCCTCCCGTGTTCTACTTCTCCTCGATGATGGCGGCGGACGCGGAGGCGCTGGCCACCGACTCGCCGCTCTCCGCGCACCCGGCTTCTGTCGCTGATTGCATGGCGCGGCCGCCGGCATGGGAGTCTCGGCCACAGAAACGGGAGACGCGGTACGAGGCGGCGGCGTGGACGACAACAATGACGCCCGTGCACTGCTCCTCAATGAGATGGCCTGGAGCGGCGAGTTGCTGAACAGCGCGCCGGCTTGGGGCGGCAACTAGCTCCGTCGGGCGAGGGGAGGGAGGTGGATCAGTGAGCTGCATAGCTCGTATCCGGCGGGCTACCCAGCCGGCTTGGATGCGGAATAACTACTCTTCGTAAGCCATTGTAAGAGTGGACAAAATGGTGGAGGAGATAAGGGAGCGGCGGAGGTGTGCGATTCTTAGCTGGCGTTTGGCCTCGTTTAAATAGGAGATTAAATAGACGGCGGACGGGAGGAGCTCGGTCGGCGTTGCGTTTAACGCCGGCCCGGTCATGAACGGACGTGTGTCCAGAGTGGGTTTCTCAGCTTCCACACGGGCGGGTTTCATGGAGGCGTTTGAATGCGGCACGGAGGCGTGTTCAGCCGGGCGTGCCGTGAGTAGCGCCCTCGACTCTGACCTAGGACACCGCGCCGTTCTTCCACTGACGTGTGGGCTCTTTGGGTGCATGGCCTGCATGTCAGTGACCCAAAACAGGCAGCGCACAGCAGAGGAACCTTCGATGGGCCAGGGCGGTCAAAAGCGGGCATTTCATAAACCGATGATTGTTCATTGAGTGTGACGTCATCTTTTTTAATGTAGATAAGCCTACTATGTTGATAGCCTATTCGATACGTTGTGATTCATAAAGACCGCTGCAAACATCAATGTTCTGCTTATCAGAGATAAGATTGATTAATACCCGTAACAATCCATGTCCTTAACAAAGGGTGCATGCACGTATGGGTTGAGCGTGTGTCTTGCATCGTGTGCTGTGTGCATGCAGGCGTGCGAGTGTTGCGTGCGTGCAAGGGTACGTTTCAGTGTTGCATGCATGGGTGCATACGTGCGTGTGTTCGTGAGTGCATGTGTATGTTTCAGTGTTGCATGCCAGCATGCGTGCGTGTGTACGTGTTAGTGTTGCACGCCTACATGCGTGCGTGTCTTGCGTGCGTGCATGTGTACGTGCGGGGTGAGGCTACGCGTCAGTCGACTGACTTTTTCATCTCTGGTCATTAGATTTTCCAGCCGTTGGATACAAAATCAAGGGCCTCCAGTTTATCATCAAACTCCACCCCCCCTGAGCCGCCAGCCACCACCGGCCGAACCGCCAGCCCCGCCGCCCGCGACCGGCCCGCCCTCCTCGAAACCACTCCCCACCGCCGGTCCGCCGCCGCACCGGCCATCCCTCTAGCCCCCCCTGCCGAGCTTTTTCTCCGGGGATCCCCACCCCACCGCCCAATGAACGCCCCCCAACCGCCGATGACTGCCAACCAGAGGTCTCACGACTTCGAATACCCACCGACCACTAATTTATTACCATTTTTGTCCTTCATATACGCACTGATGGGTGGGCCCTATGGTAATGTGCGCTGCTGAATGTGGACCATTTGACTGGTCAATTGATCGTGTTATCAACAAATTACGGAGCTGTATGGTGAGCCAGTGACCGTATGATCATCCTAAAATGTACTCCTATTTTATTAACACAGTACAGACTCAAACTACCATTTCTTTCTTTCATATACGGGCTGACTGGTGGGCCCCACGGTTACGCGCCCCGATGGTGCAACACTAGTTGCGCCGCATGGAACGTTTGACTGGTCAATTGATTGTGTCATCAACAAAATACAGAGTTGTACGGGTGAGCCAGTGACCGTATAATCATGATATGTATTTGTTTAACACGGTATAGACGCAAGGGCTCATATATACGTGCAAGCACTCACCGCTATAAGCGCACACACGCGAACCCTACCCCTATGAGCACCTTCGAGAGAGTGGGCCAGCATATATGATCTTGAGATTTTACAAAGTCACCATAGGTGCCTCGTAGTCGAGTGGAACGTCTCCTCCCACTGAACGTACATCACCGGAAAATACTGAAATTAACACAAGATGAATGCGAGCACCGGGACTTTAACCTTGGTGGGCTCGAGAAACCACTGTCCTCTAACCATCCAACCACATGTTGGTTAGCACGACAAAATGTATGTGGTGACCGTGATGAGCTTATTCTAAAGTCCAGTGACCATATCATGCTTTCGCTTCAAATACAATGACCGTAAGTGTCGTCAACAAAAGACGGAGCACGCATCAAATGCAAAGTCCGTCAATGTCATCAACAAAATATGGAGACATATCGTGAGCTAGATACCGTTGTACTATTGTATATGCTTATTTTCTTAGTGGCCGATTGCATGTGTGGTGTGGTGGGCACATCATTTCTAGTTGTGGTGGGTCAACATGAAGACTCATGGGTCGGTTCCATCCTGCGCCACATGTAGGTTGGACCGAGACATGTTATACGAAGACCCATGTGGAGGACTCGGCGTACAACACGAAGCTACCAGAGTCGCGGAGGACTCTATCCCCACTGGTGATAAGCCGACTATATATGATTTGTAACCCTAGGCCCTTAGTATGTTATACAAGCTTGGGGCTAGTTCGTCGATAGTATACACACACGCACAATGTCTGGTATTCACGTGTACTTTGTACACACCCCTATCACTAATATACAGTACCAGGAGTAGGCTCTTTCTTCAACTGCAATTGAATTCTAGCATGTGCATGTGTTTATTTCATATTATCGATACATAGAGTGAGAGCGGTTTGAAATACAGGCAATGGATGCTTTTGCAATTCATATATAAACATTAATTAGTGCACTCCATGTTGTTAGTGTGAAGCACTTTATACATTTGTCACTTGCATGGATACATTCCAAATTGCTAGCTACGAAATAGAATACATGTCGAATTCAACATAAATGGGGTTTCAAAGATTCGAATTCATAGGAAGTGCATTCATCTATTTGAACCCGAGATAATGGCATTTGTAAATCAGATGTAAAAGGGGGCATCAATCTTTGTTGTGAGTTTGAACATGCTATATATATTCATACGCATATCTAACTATTTTTTTGCAACCAAGGAGATTATATCTGGAACCATGCATGAACTGAGGTAAGTTGCATATTTTTTAATATATACTCGTGTACAATGTATATTAAAATGTACCCCCTCCATTCCAAAATAATTGTAGCTTTAGGATTTTCAAGAGTAAAGATTTGTGAAGTTTGACAAATCCTGAAAGTTCAATTCAAGAGAACCGAAAATGTTAATGCTTCTGCTCCCAAATATTGAACGAAGCACCAAATAGGCCTCTGGTTACCCGAAACCGCGTGAGACTAATGTTTTGGTGGTAGGAAATTACTGTCCTGACTCTGGCCCGTGTAGCCTATCGGCCTGATGTCCAAAGGTCTAAACCAGGGTAGGTTTGTAACTTCACCAAGACGCCAGAGAAGCATTCATACGCCGTGGGCGCCTACCCATGCGCTCGGCCGAAATCTATCCCACCCACATTTGGGACACCTGACATGACTGTCCTACCCCTAACCCGCAATATGTCCGAAATTTTAGATGGGGGTCCCCAAATTTCAAACAAGCGCGTCTCAAACCGAAACATTGTTCCCCACCTCCCTCTGTTTCCCCATTCATACTCCATGGGCGCGAAAACGCCCTCTCCACCAGCCGCGAAACCCCAGCCTCCTCCGTCCTGCACCCCATAGCGGCCAATCCACCGCCGCCCTCCTCCATCACGCCGGAGCCGGTACCCCGACATCATCGTCCAACGCAACCGCAACTGCAACGCCCTCAAGGACTTAGCAGCTGAAGCCGAGGCAGAGCTGCCTCCATGACACTGACGCCGGTGTGCGCCGTACCAGAACCACTCCGACCACGCCGTCCTGCGCCTCACTGCTGCGGCTCCACTGTCACAACCGTCCACCGCACCGGAGCTGTTCCCGCTACGCCGTCATTCGCCGCCTTGGATCTGCTTCCCCGCCACCGACAGACGGCCACCGCACCACACTCAACAACTTGGCCATGGGTTCGTCCAAGGCTGCACCGTCCTCCACAACTTCTGGTTTCCGGCGAACAACAAGAAGATCGTTGGAACAACAGAAGGAGGACACAGCACTGCCAGCAGAAAGAGGTACTCCTCTTCCCTTATTCATGCAAATCTTACGTCTCCGCTCACACCGTATTCATCCCATGAAAGAAACTAGTTGAGCGCTTCTTACTGCATCTTCTTCGTGATACTAAATGCACAAGGTTTCCTCCCTTTTACGATTTCACCTTTGGTAGAGGTCAGTAGCCCGTCTGGATTTCAATTCAGGGTCAGTCGAACCGCAATTAAAAGAAGCAGCACCCGCTTAGGCGCGCGGAGCACCTAGTCCGCCTGTTCCCCGGGGAAGCGGGGTGTGGGGCACAGGAGCTACTTGCGCCCGATCTGGAGGTCGGCGAGGCTTGAATGGATGGCCGGGGCGCGATGCCAAGCATGGCGATGCGGTGAGGTCGAGGGGAGGGCGCATGCAGGGGAGGAATACTGGGCCGGTGGTCACTGGCGTTTCGAGGAAGATCGTCAACACTAACTGGCTGGAGGTAGATGAAGGTGATCTGCCCGTTCTTTGTACATCGGACGGTGCAAAAAAAATGGACTGACCTATTTGCTTTCAGTCGACTGTTATTTTCATAGAATCCTGTAGTAATTTAGTGTGCCATGCATTTTGTAGAGCTATCATATGTCTCCCATCATTTATTTCTCACCGACCTGCTATCTGCTACCTTTACACTATACTAATTGTGCACACTTCACCCATACTCACACTATTGTTCTTTTATGCATGGGTATTTCAGACTCTGACGCAGTGTTGATGAATGCAGAAAAGAAAAGACAGAAGTCGCTCCAGTGTAATTCGAAGATAAGCACTAAGCGATCCAGCGCTCTAACGGGTGCAGTGTCAGCAGTTGGAGACAGTAAATGTAGCTCTACAGTTGATGATCTCAATTGCCACACACAACCATCCCAGGTGCTTGCTTTAACTTCATGCTGTCAAATGTGGTTGCATGTTGCATATGGTGTCTAGCTTGTATTGCTTCCAATTTGGTTAAATTGCATCTACTTACTTTACACATTATACCTTTGATAATGACATGCCTTCCTGTTTTCGATACATACTACATATGTCTATTAACCATATTCGTACATCAAACTAATGCTCTTTTGTATCCCTCATCAGTCACTTATGATGAGGCAGTCACCCGGGTGAGTTACTGTGAGACCCCATACTCGTTTAAAGAGTGCAGTGTCATCCTCCCCACATGATTCTCAAGAAACAGCAAGGTTAAATGAGATAGTCAACGTAGCTCTCTAGTTGATCACCGCAATTCCCTCACACCACCATCGCAGGTGCTTGCTCTTACTTGGCAGTGTGATATGTGGTTGCATGTTGCATATGGTGTCTACCTTGTAATGCTTCTAGTTAGGGTAAATTGCATCTACTTAGTTAACACATTATACCTGTGAATATGACATGCCTTCCTGTTTTCGGTACATACTACGTCTTCCTATTAACCATGTTCTTACATCAAACTACTTTTCTTGTGTATCCCTCATCAATGCTCCTATTTTGTTAAATTGCATCTCCTTAGCTTACACATTATACATGTGAATATGACACGCCTTCCGGTTTTTGGTACATACCACATCTGCCTATCACACCATGTTCTTACATCAAACTACTATTCTTGTGTATCCTGCGTCTATCACTTATGATGAGACAGTCACGCGCGTTGGTTAATATGAGACGCAATACTCTTATAAATAATGCAATTTCATCCTCTCCACATGATTCTCAAGAAACAGCAAGCCTAAATGAAGATATTGAACGTAGCTCTGTACCTGAAGACCGCACTTCCCCTACACCACCATCACAGGTGCTTGCTCTAACTTCGCAGTGTGATATGTGGTTGCATGTTTACATACGGTGTCTAGCTTGTAATGCTTCTAATTAGGGTAAATTGCATTGCTTAGTTTACACACTATACCTATGAATATGACATGCCTTCCTATTTTTGGTACACACTACATCTATGTGTTAACCTTGTTCTTACATGAAACTACCTCTCTTCTGTATCTTGCATCAATCACTTACGATGAGTCAGCTTTATTCATTGCATATTGCATATTATTTCTAGCATGTTGCCATGTATTGCTTCTAATTTGGTCAAATACATTTGTTAGGGCACCCTTTTAATTTGGCAGAGTGATATTGGTTTCATCTTTCATATGGTTTCTAGCTTGCATCGATTCTAACAAGTTCAAGCACCTTGTGCTTAGTTTACACTTTATACATCATACATGTCAATATGTCACGCCGTCCTATTTTTCATACATATTCCATCCTCCTATCATGCGGCTGCCTTACATGAAAGTAGTGTTCGTCAGTATCATGCATCAATGAGTTCTGAAGAGCAAATTTTATTCCTTTTTCTTGTGGGTTTGACTTGACAAGGCAAAATCAAGAAAGAGGAAGGAAAAGAGTAAGGAAGGCGATGATGGTGGTCCTCTGCAGCAACGTAAACGGAGCATCTGTACCGATTCTCCTTGTACTGATAGTGCATTACAAGGTCCAAGTCTCCGCTCCCCTACTCCACCATCCAAGGTGCTTGCTCTAACTTGGCAGTGTGATATCTGGTTGCATGTTGCATATGGTGTCTAGCTCGTATTGCTCCTAATTAGTGTAAACTGCATCTGCTTAGCTTACACATATACATGTGATATGACACGCTTTCCTGTTTTTGGTACATACTATATCTTATGATAAGGAACCTTTAGTCGCACTGTGATATTGGTTGTGTCTTGCATATGATTTCTAGCATGTACTACTTCTAATTTGTTGAAACGCCATACAGTTTGAACTTGGCAGAGTGATATTGGTTGCATCTTTCATATGGTGTCTAGCTTGCAGTGCTTCTAATTTGTTGAAATGCCTTCTGCTTAGTTACCACATCATAGGTGTGAATATGTCACACCATCCTGTTTTTCATACATATTCCATCCTCGCATCATGTGTTTGCCTTTCATCCGAGTAGTGTTCGTCAGTATCATGCATGAATGAGTTCTGAAGAGCGAATTTTATTCCTTTTTCTTATCGGTTTGACTTCACAATGCAAAATCATTACAGCTGAAGGAAATTAGTCCGGCAGTGGATGATGGTGGTCCTTCGGAGCAACTCAAACAGGGGGTCTCTACAGATTCTACTCCGCCATCCTCCCAACAAGATTCGCAAGACAACACAAGGCTGGACAGTCAACGTAGCTGTGTAGATGATGAGCACATCTCCCCTACTCCACCATCACAGGTGCTTGCTCTAACTTGACACTATTATATGTGGTTGCATGTTGCGTATGATGTCTAGCTTGTATTGCTTCTAACTTGAATTGCATCTGCTTACTTTACACATAATGCCTGTGAATATGACACGTGTTCCTGTTTCTAGAACATACGTGTACATGATGAGCACATCTCCCCTACTCCACCATCACAGGTGCTTGCTCTTACTTGGAACTGTTATACGTGGTTGCGTTTTCCGTATGATGTCTAGTTTGTATTGCTTCTGATTATGTTGAATTGCATCTGCGTAGCTTACAACTTATTACCTGCAAAGATCACTTACCCATAGACACATTTACTTGGAACTGTGATGGTAGGTTGCATCTTGCATGTCTTTTAGCTTGTACTGCTTCTAATTTTCTTGAAATTGGCACTTACGACGAGACACCTTTTTACCTGATAGAGTGATATTGGTTGCATGTTCATATGGTGCCTAGCTTTCATTTCTTCTAATTTTGAAATGCCTTCCGCTTACTGTTTTTCATACATATTCCATCCTCCTATCGTACGTGTGAATATGAAATGCTGTCTTTTTTGTATATATTCCATCCTCCTATCCCGCGCTTGCCTTACATCAAAGTAGTGTTCGTCTGTATCATGCATCAACCAGTTATGTTGAGCTAATTTTATTCATCTTCTTGTGGTTTTGACTTCATAAGGCAATATCAGAAAATAGGAAGGAAAAGAGTAAGTTAGGGGATGTTGGTGGTCCTCCGCACCGACGCAAACAGAGACTCTGTAGATTTGCCACTGATACTGGCCAGTTCCCAAGCTGCCTTCACACCTAACACTACTTCCGAAGCACTGCTGACACAACAGGACTTGGCAAGATCAGATGAACCTCATGAGCATCAACACCAAGACGGTACCTGACCGAGTCAAGTTGCAGTTGCATGCTCCTTTATATGTACTCTCACAGTTTGATGTACACTAACACTTTCCATATTCGTTGTTGAACTAGCACCACGGCGCAAGCGGAAACAGACATCAGGGATAATGCTTGACAGATTAACAAAATCTAAAGGAGGAAGAATGGAGATCCATTTTGAGGCAGGTTTAAAAAGGCCACGTGATGCTACAGAGTCAGCCAAGTTAGTATCAGAGGCAGCCGTTGCCGTTAGGTGTCATGCACGTATCCTCCCAACGTGGATCCAGTACAGGAATGAGAAAGACAATACCCAGTTTAACACCTTCCTTGACCATTTATCCGTAAGTAATGTTATTCATCGCAATTAGTAATATTGTCTTGCTCTGTCCCATACTTTCTAGCTTCCTCCTAATAAGACTCACATTCTTTTTTCAACAGATGAGGTTCAAGTTGGATCCGAAAGATGATGCAACTAGACAAGCATGCACTCATGTTTTTTAGTCTGCTCTGCGACAGTATCGGTACCACCTTAGAAAATCTCACTTTGAAGGCAAGGCTAACAATGAAATCACCCAAACATCTCCAGTGGAATATATTACAGATGAAGACTGGACAGCCCTCGTTAAACACTGGTCTGATCCAAAGTATCAGGTAGGCTATATGTATTTGATCAGACCACATATTGAACTTGTATTTATGTATGTGCCTTACAAGTGTATCTTCTTCTAGGCTAACTATTTGAAGAACAAAACCAACCGTTCTAAAGTGAAATTCCAATAGACAACAGGATCTCGTAGCTATATTGCACACTGCGAGGCTCTTGTAAATAGCTGCTACTTCCTTCTTTTTTTGTGCCATATTATCGTATCTATATTGACTAGTTCCAAATACAGAGGAAATCCCGTGTGGACCAAAAAGAACCTGAACCGAATGCAGTGCAAATCTTCAAGGATTGCCACACTAGCAAGATGAAGGGCATGAGCACACCAGTTCAAGCCGCTGTTGTAAGTCCTTACTCCTCCTGCCTTGAACTGATTGGTACTGTGATGTGTTCATTTAACTACTTGGTTTGTAGCCAATGTCAGTTACTCTGTTCACTTTTATTCACAGTTGTCTTAACGTATCATTTCACCTTACATGGTTTAAAAGATATGAAGGATATTCTTTTGGTCTTGAGCTGTAATCTAGTTGTTATGTTCACGTGCGCACACAATGATAAAATAGCGTGTTTGTTTTATATCTGTTTGCCCATGATATGAATGATGTCATATTATGTTCATCCTACTTTAAACCATGTCTCTTTATCCTTGGATGTCAACGAATGTGAGGAAATAGATGATACAGTAGGCATGCTACATGGACATATGTTCCGAAAGTGATTTTATTATGTAGTTGGCACTACAATACATGCTAATGTATTACAGTAGTTCACCAAAATAAGTTATGTATAAACGTTTAACCTACTTTGTTTATTTTGTCTCATTAGTAACTTATCTGGTACACTAATCTACAAGTTCAAACTTTCAGGAAGCTATAGAACAAATGATTGAACAGCCACAACCACCTGAAGGTGACGAGGCTACTACAGGCACAATGTCACCTCTTGCTGCAGTGCATCAGTATCTCTCCACTAACAGTGCAAAAAGCACCTTCCTGCGTAATTCTGGGTTGGTTGTCAAGGTAACCTCGTCCAAATCGCCTACTGAACAAAATCTCCCTGCTAGACAGAGTGATATATCTGTGCTCCAGACACAAGTCCAATCCCTAATGGACGTTGTTTCGGAAACAAGAATAGTGGTTGAGAAATGTCGTCAAGATATGAATGGTTTTGAAACCAGACTATCCGACATTCGCTTCGTTGTTCAAGAGCAATGGCGGAAAAAAGGTGGAGATCGTGCTGCTCCATCAGATTCTACAGCCTGAAACATTAGCACTCAGGTCAAATGATCTGTGCTTCTATACATCTGATGGTGCTTTTATCTGGAAGGACTGTAAACTTTATGCCAACAGGCCTTTTGTTGTATGGTTGGAATTTATTTTGTTGTGATACAACATTTATGATGCTGCCTCAGGCTGCAGTAATTACGACGCTATTTTTTTATAGTGTAGGTTTATCTTAGTAATGTATTCGGCCGAAAGCTTCGTAGGAGCCCAACATGCCAACATTCGTCGGGCCCATTCCAATTGGGCTAAAAACGATCACGGGCCGAAATTGGCAGGTAGCCCACTAAGAATATCTGGGCCTAAATCAGCATAAGCTTTCATATTTTTCTGGTAGGCCTGTGCCCATAGTGGGCCTTTAACACGCCTAAACATAATTTGGGCCCTTAGTAAAAATAGGCCGTTTACAGCTGTAAATATCTCGAGCCCATAAAAAACATGGGCCTTTAATAGACCGAAAGTGAGATTGGGCCCTGATTGTGCCAAATAACCCACTGGACTTAGCAGGCCGAAATGGTGGCCCATTTACGATGCAGATCTGATACACCAAAATTCGGACGGGCCGTAAATGCACCGACCTAATACACGGGCCTTTAACAGGCCGTAACTTCGGTCGGGCTAGATTATCGTCATTTTTATATGGGCCATTAATGGGCCTGATATGACGTTGGGCCACATATGGCCCATGGTTTACGTCCGGCGTTAACAGGCCGAAAATGACAACAGGCCGAAAGTGGCCCAAAAGCTATAGTGGGCCTCTAACAGGCCTAATGTCAGACATGGCCGAATATGACCCAAATCCTTCACGGTCGTTTATGGGCCGAAAGTTTTGATGGCCTGTAAATGGGCCCAAATGAAGCCGGACCTTTAACAGGCCGGAAATACACCGGGCCGTAATTCGGCCCAATTACTTAGCGGACTGTTAACGGGCTAGAGGTGACCATGGGCCGCGTTGATGACAAGTTTAGGACAGTTCGTTGATGGGAAGATTTGACAGAGAATTTTGGGCCTCTAGCTAGGCCGGCCCATTATGTTCGGTAGAATCTTGTGGGCCTTTAGCTGGGCCGGCCCATTGTGGTCTGCAAAATTTTGTGGGCCTTTAGCTGGGCCGACCCATTATGGTCTGCAAAATCGTGTGGGTCTTTAGCTGGGCCAGCCCATTATGGTCCGCTAAATTTTGTGGGCCTTTAGCTGGGCTGGCCCATTATGGTCCGCTAAATCTTATGGGCCTTCGGTTGGGCCGGCACATTTAAACTTTGTGGGCCACTTTTGGGCCGGTCCATGTGTCAACATATCATAGGCCCATATCGACCGTTGGATGAGTGACACCTGTGCCCATGCGGAGCTGATGCGTGGATCCGTCATCCAATGAGAATTTTACACGTGGAAAATCGGCATTGGTCGTGGCTGTTAACGGGTTATCGGATCCAAAATCCGACCCGATAGCTTAACGACATTCCGTTATGGTGGATGCCACGTGTCGGTCACCCTTGACGAAAGCACTTCTGTGACGCGCAATTTATCGTCATGGAAGTGGACACTTCCGTGATGATAATTTTGGCAATGTCATGGAACACTTCTACGACAGCACAAGTATGACTATCTTGATTCTGTCATAAATTTGTCATGGATGTACATGCATGATAGAAAACACGACCTACTGTGACAAACACGTATCATCACGGAAGTGTCTTTTTTTGTAGTGTTAGAGATGAAGTTGACATGTTGAGGAAACAAACAGCACAATCACAAGAAGTACTCAAGACAACCATTAAATATTTGGTGGATTTCAAAATGAAGCAAGCTGAGACTGACCGCATTATTAAGGTCCTGAAGAAAAAAGGAAATTAAATTCCCACTTGGTAAATCATAGGTGAAATTTTCTTTCCATCGTTGAATAACCTTTGTGTTGTTTGTTCATGTAATCGATCAAACCATTTGTTTTAGAGATCATGTAATAATTGTTTTTTGTTTTTTGGTTTGTAATTTTATTTGAGCACAAGTCTATATTAATTGATAAGACTCGGAGACATTTCATTTTGATTGCTGTGCCAGACCTACAAATATGCCAATCGGGCTGAATGTGCATTCAGCAATAATAGTAGTATAGATGGACCATAAGTGGCACGCATCAGAAAGGGCCAAGATGATGTACTAGCTTCGCTAGAAAAGGGATGCTCTTCTAGCAAAAAAATACAGCGGCCTGGCTTATGTATGTTAGTTGATATTATTGATCCATATCTCTAAGTGTTTATATGTCTATTAGTTTTGTACATTCTTGGTTGATTGACTCGTATTTGACTCTTGATACATTGCTTGTGTACATATCTAAATGGGAGTACACATTATGCTGCATGTGACATTTGAGTTAGACATAAAGTGTTCCAAATATTTGAATTCACCTTAAACTGGAATCTAGCTTCTGAATTTGAGTATCGGCATTTGTAAATCATATTCATATATGACAGTGGAATACATCTTTGTCGTGCTTTTGAAGATATATAAAAACAGAAAGAATGATTTATAAAGATTCGTATAGGAATACAAAATGGATTCGAATTTAGTTGCCAGGGTAAACCTGGATGCTTATGGTCCCAAAATTCGAAAGAAGCGGCAAAATGTCCACTCCCACGTTGGCTGCGCGAAGCCAAGTGTTTGGGAGATGGAAATTACTGTCTACCCCTTACACGGACAATCCATCGGCCCGATTTCCACTGCTCTCAATAGGGGTAGGTTAGTAACTTCAGTTAGACGTGACACGACCGCCTCTGAGCCCATTCTGACACGGTGGGCGCCAAACATGGGCGGCAAAACACATTTGATTCAAGCTCATCCGAAAGACCTCTGTTTCTCCCTCCATTTCCCCATTCATACACGGTGGGCGGCAAAAAAAACTTGCCTCGGCTGAAATCGATGTAGGCAAATATTTTCAATAGGGGCAGGTTTGTAACTTCACTCAGACGTGACACAATCGCCCTACCTATCAGCCCCGTTCATACACCGTGGGCGCCAACCATGGGCGCCAAAACACCCTCTCCTCGCTAGAAATCGCTCTAGGCAAATATTGGCGAGATGCGAGATTACCATCCTATCCCCAACCGACGGAACGTCCAAATTTTAAACGGGGGCTAACTTCGTAACTTTCCCATATTTCAGACAGGTGCGTCCCAAAAACATGGTTCCCCGTACCTCTCCCTCCATTTTCCCATTCATACACCCTCCATGCTAGAACACCATCCCCACACCAGCCTCCTCCGTCCGCCACCCCATCCATCGCTGCCGTCCTCCACCCCATACATCGCCACCATCCTCCACCATGCCAGAGCGCCTACCAAGACCGCGTCGTCCACTGCTAGAGATGGACGTTTCTCATCCACGGCGACGAACCAAGAGCCTTGCATCGCGTCCTCTCGCTTCATCGGCACCGTCGTCCTCTTTGCCTGGGCTGCTCACACGACCTTCTCTTCCACCGCAACGGGACTTATCCCCCGATGCACCCATCTACGCTCACAGATCTGCTTCAATGCCACCGACAGCCATCGCACCCCCGATGCCTACACGGTGCCGCAAGAGAGGTGGTACTTCATATCTCAACCTTTTGATCTCAACCAGAAAATAGATCATAACTTGGTTACTGTACTTTCTTTTCAGCTCTTAGAATTTAGTTCTTAGTTCGAAGCAAACAATGGATGCTAAATAGCATTTCTCCGGTTTGCAGCTTTAAATCTGCCATGGCACAGTCATAATAGGGTTTAATTGGGCATGCTTAGGGTTTAATTGATCATGTTGGTTCCGTGGTGGTTTCTTTCATAGAAATCAGAGGGGAAACCCTCTTTTGCTCAAAAAAATGCTAGCAGAAGAACACTCAGGTGTGTATCTCTACAAGGTGC
This sequence comes from Triticum urartu, assembly GCF_003073215.2. Taxonomy (NCBI): domain Eukaryota; kingdom Viridiplantae; phylum Streptophyta; class Magnoliopsida; order Poales; family Poaceae; genus Triticum; species Triticum urartu. The sequence goes on along the minus strand of NC_053027.1, from coordinate 530,616,259 downwards.
CCACGGTGGGCCGCGGCCCACCCTGGGATTTTGGGTCGGCCCAGGCCCTGATTCCCCTCTATTCTGTTGCACGCTTCTGATCTCTACTCGCCCCCAGCCACCTGCCTCGCCGGCGACTTGCCATCCCTGGACGGCATGACTCTAGGAGGAGACGCCGGACTAACAGGAGGTCAGGAGCCGCTCGCCCAACAGCGTCACCGCTGCCTGGGCGCACCGTCGTGCCTACCTTCCCAGTCCATTCAGGGCTCAGAATGCAGCACCTACTAAGCCAATCTGATTTAACCTGAGATATGTCCTCAACACTCAGCAGCCACTCCTCATCACCCATTTTCTAATTGATTCATTACTCATTAGGCAGGACTATCATTAGGGTTTGTTGTGTGCTGAGTGCTACCTACACTTAATGGTTCAGGTGTATTTCAGTAATCTTTAGTACCTGTAAAGTTCACAGGGTTTCAAAATTCCAGCCCTAGGAACAGACACTAGTCATTTTGGATTGTTGGTCGTAGTGACATTGACCCAGATTACTACTGCAGGCCAGGTTTGTTGACAATTTTACTTGTCTTTCTTACTCATTCGATATGATATCCAATTATTCATGTCGATTAGGTGCAAACAATAAGTGCTGGACAAACTTCTTGATTTAGATTTTGGACGGTCTCTTACTGCAGTTACAATTCTGCATACTTGTCCTAGTAAGCTCACAAGTAAATGATTGATTCACTACATCTATGCTTGCCTTGTCATATTTGTTGTCAATATTCTTTTCGGGTGGACCACCCTGTTTCAAAATACTAGAACCTTAGACATGAGTGAATAGTATTTCTCTGTGTGATCTCTTCCATCATGTGTGGGTAACGAACACTGCATTGTATAGAAAGAAAGTGTCATTTCCAGCTTTTACATAGACTACAATCTTTTACATGGAATACAATCTGCCTACTTGCTATGCATCGCACTACCAGCACTCCACCCTTGAAGCTAAACATTATGCCACTCATAATTCCTTAGTTTATTTGTTCAAATACGAATTTGATATGATTCTAATGTTCCTACTTTAGTTTTGAAATGTGTGTCTGCCTGTTATAGAGGCATAAGAGGTTTGTATTTCTATGTGGTCTGGTCAGCACGGTTGGGGGTGAACTTTGCATATGTAGGGGTTTATAGGGAGATACTCTTCGAGTTGAATCCGCAATGAATTCCATAGATAATCTGACTACTTTTTATGTTTTCATGAATCTCAGATTTTGAACAGCATCATAATGATTATGAGCTTGTGCGCATGAAAAGAATAAAGCAGAACAATGCCATCATTGTCAAACTTGGCATTAAGGGACTGAAATCAAGTATGGATGCAATGCAATGCAAACGCTCTCCACCTACAGATCATGCTCAGAATATGATCCTAACGGTGATTATAAGCTAGAGGGAGACCTAAGTCAATGTAGCTCCCTAGTGGAGGAGTCAGAGGCAGATGGCCTATCTTATTCACCCATCAAGGTGCTTGCTCTAACTTTCCAAGGTTATATTGGTCGCACGTATCTTGCAACTGATGCTTTGCATTGCTTCTACTTTGTTGCACTGCCATTAGCTTAGTTTACACATCGTGTATGTGAATACACCCTGCCTATCCATTTTCAGTACATATTCCATCTGTCATCATACCATATTTATCCATTGAAATGATGTTCTTGTGTATCAGATGTTCAAAAGGAAGAGGGTGATTGCTGATCATGGAGGAGCACGAGCAAAATATTTGGAAAAGGTAGTGACACCTGATAAATCAAATAGCCAATTAGGTGTACTTGCAATATCACCTGACCCACCAAACACCCCAACTCTAGCAGACTCTAGCCCTACTACACTGGTCATTTCTGATGCCCCAACTCAGCAGACCCCAACTGCAGCAAACCGTATGATGATGCCAGTTGACATAGCACCAGCTCTATGATGCAAAACCTCCATTCCAACAAAGAGTACACCAAATCCAGTTGCCAAATCCCTTTTCGAACCAGAGAGAGCCCTAATTGCAGCAAATAGGTCCCCTGTTCCATTTCTTCCCAGTTTAGAAGACGAAGCTTATATTGTTGTCAGGAACTTTGTGCGCATCTTTCCTTCATGGAAAGATTATACCGCATACACAGAACAATTTCCAGTCTTCCTCTGCAACTTACACGTAAGTAATGTACTAATGTTATTCATTGTAATTACTGCATATGTTTCTGCTGACAGAAGACACAAGATTTCATTCTTTTAAATAGGCTAGGACCAAACTGGATTGTCAAGACGAGCAAGGGTTGGTTGCGCTTTTCAAGCACTCGTTGATGAAGTATCGTTCCTACCCGAGGCAACACACTTTGATGGCAAGCCTCTAAACGAAATTTTTGTAAAGTCTCCGGTGCTACATTTATCAGACAGTGATTGGAATAATCTTGTTAAACATTGGTCTCGTCTGCACCGTAAGGTACTGTCTATGATATCACATCACAATTTGAATTACATTTCTGCACTTGCCTTAATGTCTCACTTGTACGAAAACTGTTACCAGAAGAACACTCATTCTCAAGGGACCACAGAATCTCGCAACTATACTGCACACTGCATTGCTCTTGTGAGTACCTCTTGCCCTGTATGACCATACTTACTTTCATAGTTGTTTGATTATGTAGCATCACTACACATGTTAGCCTCGTTATCGTCCATTTGGTGGACATTATAAGATCCGTATGGACTCTTACATAAATTTAGAATCAACCCAATGCTTTTGAAGAGGTTTAGCTTTGTAGTCCTCTTGTAAGGACGGAACGTCGTCTATCACTGTACTTACATTAATAGCTACTCCCTCTGTCCCATAATATAAGAATGTTTTGTACAGTACACCAGTGTTCAAAACACTCTTGTATTATGGGAACAGGGATTGGTTCATTGTGTAGCATTCTGCATCTTATCTCCCTCGCCCACCATTTACTAAAAAATATCAGATGTATATTTAATCTTACCAAAAAGTTGAATACACAGACAATGTAGTGTAGCCCATTGCTCTTGTCAGTACATTTTGTCCTGTAACGCTTGTACTTCCAGGGATTGGTAGTTGATTGTGTAGCATCAATCTGCATCTTATCTTCATTATACTCAATCCCTTCCAGTATTATCATACCTATAATTACTCTCTACAAAATGTAGAGTACAGGCAATGCTTTTGAAGAAGATTTTGTGCTGAAATTCTTGAGTTATCCTTCCCTTGACATGGAGAAGGGTATTATAAAGCCGGTGTTAACTGTTAATGTAAGTCAGTCCTTCTAAAGCCTTTATCCTCAACTGCTGTTTAATTTGCTCATACTCCCTATCGTTTACTGCTGTTTAATTTGATGTTTCTATCAAAATGCATGTTTGCAAGAACCGTAAGTTCCAAGTTTTACTTGTAAAACCAAATTCCTTATTCATACCATGCACATTAATCAATACTCCCTATATGTATGGTTGTCTTTGTGGATCTATAATCCAGTGTGTGGTGAAGCAGCCCACATTTGCACCTTGTCATATCCTGTTTTATCTTACTGATGTGGTTGATGATATGAACAACATGCCATGCACATTAACCAAAATATATACAATGATTGTCTTTGCCCTTCATCTATGCTTGTTATGTTGACATGGTAATCTAGTAGTGTGGGGAAGCTCCCCGCATTATGAACAATGCCACATTATGCTATTGATATTTTGAACTTACTCTTTATTTTTCTAATTGCAAATTGGATGGAATTGACAGCACAGTTATCATCTTTGTTTATACACGTGCAAAACATGTCATCTCTCTGCTTGTTTCAGGGTGATATGCTTGATGGCATGAACAAGTCTGCTGAAGGCTGTGAGACAAAGCCAACATATATTACAGCAAAGAAGGCAAAACATCTTGAAGATAGCGAGACAACCCCAAAGTCTTGTCTTGATGCAGTGTTCAAGTTACTTGAGACTAGCAGTCAGACAAGCTCACAGAATTCGCTGTCTGAATTAGTTCGACTTCTTCAGTCCCAAGTTCTAGCAGAAAGGCATTCTGCAACTCAACTTCGACTTGAAGTCCTATCTCTAAGATAGATTGCGGAGAACACCAATGAGAACCTCATTGCTAAACAGCTACACCTGGAAACTATGACCGACATGCTAGGCTAGTCTCATAGCCTTGCCCAGCAGCTTGCGCAGTAGTTCCCGCGCAAGCCTAACCTTTCTTGAACTGTCTTGGAAGTGGTCTCGGTTTTGGTATTATTTTGTTACGCTGCAATGGTGCCCAGATTTTGTAATCTGCTTCTTCGTTGCACTTTATGATCACTAGTGGCGAACTTCGATGCGCAGTGGATGTAATATACCATAAATCCTTTATTGTATAGTGTAGGTTTATTCTAAGTTACTATGCCATAATTTATTTATTGTATAGAGTAGGTTTGTTCTTAATTCCTACTAGTTACTACCATCATTTGCTATCTGAAAAAAATCTGATGTAGTCGACCAGGCCGAAACATTCGCCTCTAACGGGCCTGGTTTTTAGCGGGCCACAATTAGGCCGACCTGCATCTTTCTTGGGCCCGAATGGCCATTGGGGCCTTCACACTTTGCGCCAGGCCTAGAACTTACTCCGGCCTATATTCGGCCCAAATTTTAGTTGGGCCTTTTGTGGACCCATCGCTTAGTTTGGCCCATGTAGCGTTGGGCCATTAACAAGCTGAATATTCTGCTGGCCTGTTACGGCCTAGAAGAAACCATGGGCCTTTAGCAGGCCGAAATGCATGTTGGGCCTCAATTTTCACTAGTCGTCGACGGGCCTTCAGCAGGCTGAAATGTAGACCGGGCCTTTTTTGGACCAGTTATATGACGGGCCGTTACCAGGCTGAAACATATCTTGGGCCTTAGTTGGCCCACTGATATCATGGGCCTTTAACAGGCTGAAAGCTTAGTACATGCATCAAGGGGCTGGATTATACGACAGGCCTTTAACAGGCCCAAAGTCACATTGGGCTGAACTGTTGCCACCTTTATCATGGGCCATTAGTGGGCCAAATGTCGCGTCAGACCATATATGGCCCATGGGCAGCACGGGTCATTCCTAGGCCGAAAGACACACCGGGCTGAAATGGGCCCATGTCTACATCGGGCCTCTAACAGGCCGAAAGTCACTGGGCTGTAATTGGGCCCAAATATTCGGTGAACAATTAACGGGCCAGATCTGGCTTCAGGCCGTAAATGGGCCTTTATTAAATAGGCCGTTAGGGCTGGCCCACTAGTACCTAAGTAAGTACTACGGGCCTTTGACTGGGCCGGCCTTTTTAACCTATATGGGCCTCTGTTCGGCTGTGCCACGTGTCGACGTATCATAGGCGCCTGCTGTCCAATGAATGGATGACATTTGTCCCAACGGTGAGCCAACACATGTTTCCTCCGGCCAATGAGAATTTTACACGTGGAAAATCCTCATTGGTCCGGGCTGTTGGCGGGTTATCGGATCCAAAATCGGACCCGATAGCTTAACGGCGACCCGTTACGGTGGATGCCATGTGTCGGTCACCCTTGACGAAAGCACTTCTATGATGCGACATTTATCGTCATGGAAGTGGACACTTCCGTGATGATAATTTTCGTAATGTCATGGAACACTTCTACCACAGCACAGGTATGACTATCTTGATTCTGTCATAAAATTGTCATGGATGTACATGCATGACAGAAAATGTGACCTACTGTGACAAACACGTATCATCACGGAAGTGTATTTTTTTGTAGTGTCTTGGCCAAAATCCATGCTGGTCTTGGCGGCCATCACGCCGCAGCTCAGGCCCTTGTAGGTAAGGCCTTCTGTACCGGTTTTTTCTGGCCTACGGACCGAGCAGATTCACAAGACCTTGTCCAACGTTGTGTAGGATGCCAGCTTTTCGCCAATCAAAGCCATATGCCACCTACCGCCCTACAAACAATCCCCATTACTTAGCCTTTTGCGGTCTGGGGGCTTGACATGGTCGGACCCCTTAAAGGGGGAAGCCATAAGAAAAAAAATACCTGCTGGTCATGGTAGATAAATTCACTAAGTGGATAGAGGCCAAACCAGTTAAAACGGCCAAAGCCGGACTAGTGATAGACTTCATATCTGGTGTCGTACACCGTTATGGTGTCCCACACAGCATCATCACCGATAACAGCTCTAACTTCACAGCCGACGAAGTAAAAACTTGGTGTGCTAATCTGGGCATCAAGCTCGATTATGCCTCTGTCCATCACCCTCAAACAAACGGTCAAGTTGAATGGGCTAATGGCCTGATAATGAGCGGCATTAAACCCAGACTAGTGCGATCCTTAAAGGAGTCAGATAAACACCGGGTTGAGCTCGACTCCGTACTCTGGGGGCTGCGGACCACGCCCAATCGCACGACCGGATACACACCATTCTTCATGGTGTACGGCGCAGAGGCCGTTTTGCCCTGCGATATTATTCACAACTCACCTCGAGTACGCATGTACGAAGACGTATATATGTGTGTCATCTTCTCATATATGTCTTTTCTTAGCCATTATATGCACCTTTATGACTTAAGTTTTTGCCAAGCTGGGTTGCCTGGCTCCTGTGCTTATGCCCTACGTTCCCGCTTGTTCGGCTAGGGAATAAAGGGAGCACCTCTACAATTTTTACAGCCGGGTTATCCGGACGGTACCTCAGACGGGTGAAGCCGAAAGCTAGCATTCTTAAGGGAATAATAGGTCGGCGGACAAAAGATGAACTGCCCTTGTTGCGATACAAGCCCCCAAAATATAATGTGTACTGTGATTTTTAGCATCACAGCTCAGGCATGCACAACAACGCATGCTAGCCCAAGGAGAGGAACCCTTAACGGAACTATTCTCTCTAGAAGATGTTTCTTATGATCAAATGTAATATAACATAACTCCCTGAATACAACTTGTCTGTTCAAGCAACTATGACCGGAATGCCTGGTTTTCGAACATACTTCAGGGTTTACCACCAGTACAAAATTCGGAAACACTCCAAAACTTTGGATTTTGGAGGTTAAAGCGGAAGGTCTGCCAGGACTAATTTTATAATTCGGCTGGAGATACATTTATCGATAAAAGTACATTACTACTTGGACTCAAAAACTTCCTCCTCCTCTAGACCATCTAATAAGTTGTCTAGCTTACAATCCTGTTGCGAAAACTTGGCGGCTATCTTTACTTGGTCATATACTAAGCTAACAAGAATTTCCTGCCCATCTGGTCCCCGAGGCCGGACCCGGGCCATATGATTCGGATCAAGTCCGTTGTACCGTGTTTTCACCATGGCCCAGGCCTCTCGTGCGCCTTCTCGGCATGCTAATATCTTCTGTAGTCCAAAGCGGCGACGAGCTCCCTTGAATAAATTCACGAGTTCCTGCATACTTCCTGGAGGAGAATCGGCCGGCCATAAAGCCTTGGCAATGTTCCTCATTGCCTTCCGGGCTCGCTCATGCACTTTGGACAGCTCTTGTAGCAGATCGCCCTAAAATCCGGACACCTCTCCTTCGGGCCGCCCAGTCAGCACACCTATAGAAACAAGCTTGTTAAACTTCGCATTGGGAACTGTACAAAAGTAAGGTTAAAAGGCATACTGAATATGCCGCCTTTCAGCTTTCTGTTCTCTTTCAAGGCATCCACCAGTTGGGCTCGTACGTCCTTCAACTCTTCGGCTTGCTTGATGTTAGCATCATGTAGCTTGTTCTTCTCATCCTTGGTCCGTGTTAGTACATGTTGACCAGCGGTCTCTTGCCTTTCGGCATGTTGTTTATCCGCCTGTGCGGCCCTTAGTTCCTCTTCCAGCTGATCCGCCGGTCCTGCCGCTGTAACGGCAATGGTGCTTATGTTAAAACATTGCCGGCACAGAATCATATTTTTCGGACAGTAGTTGACATTACCAGTTGATGCCTTCTTGGGTCCGACACTTTTCAAGCTCCTGAGATAGCATGTTGTTCTTCTCCGTGAGTACCTAAATTATACAACGATCCCTAAATCAGTTGTACCAACTACTTTAAGTCTCGGGGGCTACTGGTGCACAGGATTATTGAATCTAAACAAAAACCTTACTCGCATATCCTTCGAAAGATGAAGTGTAGCTCCGGCAAGTCCATCTCGAGCAGCCCTGCTTCTGCAGAGCTGAGGGCGTTGAACGCCTCTTCAGTAAAGATGGGATCACGCATGGCCTCTTTTCTCCTCCGATGGACCATTGCGCTCTCCACTTCAGAGTTGGTGACGAATACATTATCCGAATCCTCATGGAGGTGATGGTCCGGCATGGCACCCGTACCAACCCTAGTACTAGTGGCAGGGTCCGGGGCCGGATTGGCCGATGCATGGCTGGCGAGACCCTCGGATACGGTCCGGTGTACGCTCTTCCTGAAATATAGCATAGCGGAGCACATTACAATTCGGCCTATCTTCGAAGTGCAGGTTGAAAATTATACCTCTTCGGTGAACGAGGAGGCTCAGGGGTGTCCCTGCCCGCCTTTCTTTTTAAAGACTCGCCCTGCGTAAGCGTTGCCTTCTGGGAGGGCACCTTCGATGTGGTTTGGCGGGACGAGCGCCGCCCCTTTGGAGCATGAGATAGTGCGGTGGGTGAGGTGAAACGGGAAGGCTCTTGTTGAAAATATGTCTCCTGGGGACTTACATGGGAGGAGGGGAGAAGGCCGGGATAGTCGGCTATGATGGCCACTTCTGTGCCGTCGTAGCTCGTCTGATAAAAGATCCCCTCCTTGAGCTCTATGAATATATCTGGATCCTCTTCAAATCCGGGATCCAGGTCTTGAATATGGTCCTCCGGCTGCGGAGTGGGGCTATAGATCCCCGCGACAACCTTCCTCCATTCCTGTTAAAAATAGCCGTATTAAGTTCAACTAGGTACGACTCAGGAAGAGGACTGAGTAAGGTTACGGAGCGAAAGCTCACCCAGCTAGGAGGGTTGTACATGGAAAAGCCCTCTCGGCACTTAAGGCGAGTAAAATCTTCTTTCTCCCCTTTATAAAGATCAGCCAACATGGCGGCCAAGGCGGCAAAATTGTCCGGACACTTGCGCCCGCAGTGAGATGTGTCATCTTCCCCGTTGTAGTGCCACATGGGGAGTCCTCTGGATTGGAGTGGTTGAACGCCTCGTGTTATTGAAATCGCTAGTATCTCGATTGGGTGAGTATCTTTATCTTGCTCATTAATTTCTTAATCTCCACGCTGTCCTCCTCTTCGAGGCTCCGGGGACGCCAGCTGTGCCGTTTCTTTAACGGAGCATTGCAAAATTCGGGTACCGCCAGATTGGGTCTGGGAGAACAACGTCTTCAATATAAAACCACTCCGAGGGCCACTCTTCGGATGCCTTCTTCGGAGTGCCGGACAGGTATCCGGTTCTGGCTATACGTCGTACTTTAGCACCGCCACCTCGTATATAGATACCTTTTGGGAGAGGGGGAAGAGGCAGAAAAGCTTCCTCCATAATTCAATATGGGCCTCGCAGCCTAGGAACAGCTCACAAAAGAGCACCGAAGCCCGCGATGTGGAGAATGGAGCCCGACGTGAGATTGTGCAGCTAGAGGCCATAGTACTCCAAGAGACCTTAGAGGAACGGGTGGATTGGAAATCCAACGCCTCTTAAAAGGAAGAAAACCAAGCACACTCGCTCCCCTTATGAAGGATTGGGGAAATTTTCTGCCAGGGCTTCGCCATTTATGGAAGTTAATCCCACCTGGACGGGAACCAGGTCCATGGGAGGAAGATATCCCTGCACCTGGAGCTTGATCAGTTGGGCGTGGGAGACCGAGTAGCTCTCCCAATGACCTTTTTGGGGGTCATGAGGGCGTGAGGAAGAATTGGGAGCGCCAGCCATGTTTGTGTGGTTCTCCGTGGCTAGCTCCAAGGATTTTTTTCGCCTGGTTGAGAATGGCATCTGAGATCCAATCTCCTTAAATAGACGCCTTCCGTACGACGTCAGGTGTTATCTGTAAAAACGCTTGGACCCTTCGTATTCTTATGACACGTGGAAGCCGAGGCGACAGAGACGCAGAAGCCGAAGGATACGATGTTTAATGTGAAGTCGAATCCGTCCGGAGTATCATGGAGGGCCCACCTAACAAGATCGGAGATATAGAAGTTGGATACTGCATCATCATCGAAGGGTCGAATGGAGTTCTTTTGTTCAAATTTGTCGTGGTTTTGTCACGGAAGATGTCCTCTTGAAAGGACTTAGTCGTGGAGCCATCGCTATGGGTTAGCTTGAAGGGGTTAAAGCGGACAAGGGACGCAAGAGAGTTTATACTAGTTCGGCCCCTTCGATGAAGGTAAAAGCCTATGTCTAGTTGTGATGGAATTGATGGGGTTTCGATGACTAGGGAGCGAATATGCTTCGCCTAAGTCTCGAGTTGTTGTTTGTTGTCCTGCACCACCGCTGGGTCGTCCCCTTATATACATGGGTGACACCCGTTGGTTTACAGAGTCCTGAGACCGGCTCATAAACGTGTCCGGTTCGGTCTCCACTCTTTCTATCTTACAACACAAGTTACATACTAATGCTGGTTCACGGCTATAGGCCTTAAACCGGTTTTGGGCCTTGGGCCCTTACATAACATCTGCATCTGCTTTCATGGGCTTCAAGCATACTTGACTACTGATGAAGTTAACCCGGCTTGTCCTGGCCGGTTTACGCCCAATAGTAATATTCCCAACATTAGGCCCCAGATTGATTTGAACAGGTTCATGTCAATCCTTAGTAAAAACTTCATCTTCAACATCTTCTCATAATTTGGTAAACCGCCGTGACGTCATCTTCTCAGATCGTGGTGAACCGGCGTGACGTCATCTGTTAAAAAATGGTGTATGATACATCTTCATTAATGGGTCCCCGTCAATCGAGGCGACAGCTCCGCCTCACTTCCAAATTTCTGGCCCCTTGATTTTCATGCCTGACACTTATCCCTTGCTTTTATAAATAGGACCGAGGGATCATTTTCTTTTCCCCTCGTGCCTATTCGCGTCGTCCTCCTTGCGCCGCTCAGCTTCTGGAGCTCCGCCGCCACCGTCGACAGTCGTCTCTGCTCCGACTTTGGCCGCTGCATCACCCTGAACGCACTAGAACACTGCGGCGCTCTTCCTCTTCTTCCTCAGCTCCGGTAAGTTCTCTGCCCCTTTCTACCATAGATCTGTTCTAGGGTTCCCAGGTTCTTCGGTGTTCATCATTCGTTTTTTGTTCATATGATGATTCTGATAAACTCCAGAATATCTTCTCTGTGTAGTGGTAGCCTTTAGCCTCCGTTTCCACTTACGCATCTCAAAACAATAGATCTTATCCGAACTGTCAGTGTCAAAACCGGCGGATCTTGGGTAGGGGGTACCGAACTGTGCGTCTAGGTGGATGGTAACAGGAGACAAGGAACACGATGTTTTTACCCAGGTTTGGGCCCTCTCGATGGAGGTAAAACCCTACTCCTGCTTGATTAATATTGATGATATGGGTAGTACAAGAGTTAATCTACCACGAGATCGGAGAGGCTAAACCCTGGAAGCTAGCCTATGGTATGATTGTTGTGATTGTGTCCTACGGACTAAACCCGGGTGAGTTACAGTGAGACCCCATACTCGTTTAAAGAGTGCAGTGTCATCCTCCCCACATGATTCTCAAGAAACAGCAAGGCTAAATGAGATAGTCAACGTAGCTCTCTAGTTGATCACCGCAATTCCCCCACACCACCATCGCAGGTGCTTGCTCTTACTTGGCAGTGTGATATGTGGTTGCATGTTGCATATGTTGTCTACCTTGTAATGCTTCTAATTAGGGTAAATTGCATCTGCTTAGTTAACACATTATACCTGTGAATATGACATGCCTTCCTGTTTTTGGTACATACTACGTCTTCCTATTAACCATGTTCTTACATCAAACTACTTTTCTTGTGTATCCCTCATCAATGCTCCTATTTTGTTAAATTGCATCTCCTTAGCTTACACATTATACATGTGAATATGACACGCCTTCCGGTTTTTGGTACATACCACATCTGCCTATCACACCATGTTCTTACATCAAACTACTGTTCTTGTGTATCCTGCGTCTATCACTTATGATGAGACAGTCACGCGCGTTGGTTAATATGAGACGCAATACTCTTATAAATAATGCAATTTCATCCTCTCCACATGATTCTCAAGAAACAGCAAGCCTAAATGAAGATATTGAACGTAGCTCTGTACCTGAAGACCGCACTTCCCCTACACCACCATCACAGGTGCTTGCTCTAACTTCGCAGTGTGATATGTGGTTGCATGTTACATACGGTGTCTAGCTTGTAATGCTTCTAATTAGGGTAAATTGCATCTTCTTAGTTTACACACTATACCTATGAATATGACATGCCTTCCTATTTTTGGTACACACTACATCTATGTGTTAACCTTGTTCTTACATGAAACTACCTCTCTTCTGTATCTTGCATCAATCACTTACGATGAGTCACCTTTATTCGTTGCATATTGCATATTATTTCTAGCATGTTGCCATGTATTGCTTCTAATTTGGTCAAATACATTTGTTAGGGCACCCTTTTAATTTGGCAGAGTGATATTGGTTTCATCTTTCATATGGTTTCTAGCTTGCATCGATTCTAACAAGTTCAAGCACCTTGTGCTTAGTTTACACTTCATACATCATTCATGTCAATATGTCACGCCGTCCTGTTTTTCATACATATTCCATCCTCCTATCATGCGGCTGCCTTACATGAAAGTAGTGTTCGTCAGTATCATGCATCAATGAGTTCTGAGGAGCAAATTTTATTCCTTTTTCTTGTGGGTTTGACTTGACAAGGCAAAATCAAGAAAGAGGAAGGAAAATAGTAAGGAAGGCGATGATGGTGGTCCTTTGCAGCAACGTAAACGGAGCATCTGTACCGATTCTCCTTGTACAGATAGTGCATTATAAGGTCCAAGTCTCCACTCCCCTACTCCACCATCCAAGGTGCTTGCTCTAACTTGGAAGTGTGATATCTGGTTGCATGTTGCATATGGTGTCTAGCTCGTATTGCTCCTAATTAGTGTAAACTGCATCTGCTTAGCTTACACATGATACATGTGAATATGACACGCTTTCCTGTTTTTGGTACATACTATATCTTATGATAAGGCACCTTTAAGTCGCCATTGTGATATTGGTTGTGTCTTGCATATGATTTCTAGGATGTACTGCTTCTAATTTGTTGAAACGCCATACAGTTTTAACTTGGCAGAGTGATATTGGTTGCATCTTTCATATGGTGTCTAGCTTGCAGTGCTTCTAATTTGTTGAAATGCCTTCTGCTTAGTTACCACATCATAGGTGTGAATATGTCACACCATCCTGTTTTTCATACATATTCCATCCTCGCATCATGTGTTTGCCTTTCATCCGAGTAGTGTTCGTCAGTATCATGCATGAATGAGTTTTGAAGAGCGAATTTTATTCCTTTTTCTTATTGGTTTGACTTCACAATGCAAAATCATTACAGCTGAAGGAAATTAGTCCGGCAGTGGATGATGGTGGTCCTTCGGAGCAACTCAAACAGGGGGTCTCTACAGATTCTACTCCGCCATCCTCCCAACAAGATTCGCAAGACAGCACAAGGCTGGACAGTCAACGTAGATGTGTAGATGATGAGCACATCTCCCCTACTCCACCATCACAGGTGCTTGCTCTAACTTGACACTATTATATGTGGTTGCATGTTGCGTATGATGTCTAGCTTGTATTGCTTCTAACTTGAATTGCATCTGCTTACTTTACACATAATGCCTGTGAATATGACATGTGTTCCTGTTTCTAGAACATACGTGTACATCATGAGCACATCTCCCCTACTCCACCATCACAGGTGCTTGCTCTTACTTGGAACTGTTATACATGGTTGCGTTTTCCGTATGATGTCTAGTTTGTATTGCTTCTGATTATGTTGAATTGCATCTGCGTAGCTTACAACTTATACCTGCAATGATCACTTACCCATAAGACACATTTAACTTGGGACTGTGATGTAGGTTGCATCTTGCATTGTCTTCTAGCTTGTACTGCTTCTAATTTCTTGAAATGGCACTTACGACGAGACACTTTTTACCTGATAGAGTGATATTGGTTGCATGTTCATATGGTGCCTAGCTTTCATTTCTTCTAATTTTGTTGAAATGCCTTCCGCTTACTGTTTTTTCATACATATTCCATCCTCCTATCGTACGTGTGAATACGAAACGATGTCTTTTTTTGTATATATTCCATCCTCCTATCCTGCGCTTGCCTTACATCAAGGTAGTGTTCGTCTGTATCATGCATCAACCAGTTATGTAGAGCTAATTTTATTCATCTTCTTGTGGTTTTGACTTCATAAGGAAATATAAGAAAATAGGAAGGAAAAGAGTAAGTTACGGGATGTTGGTGGTCCTCCGCACCGACGCAAACAGAGACTCTGTAGATTTGCCACTGATACTGGCCAGTTCCCAAGCTGCCTTCACACCTAACACTACTTCCGAAGCACTGCTGACACAACAGGACTTGGCAAGATCAGATGAACCTCGTGAGCATCAACACCAAGACGGTACCTGACCGAGTCAAGTTGCAGTTGCATGCTCCTTTATATGTACTCTCACAGTTTGATGTACACTAACACTTTCCATATTCGTTGTTGAACTAGCACCACGGCGCAAGCGGAAACAGACATCAGGGATAATGCTTGACAGATTAACAAAATCTGAAGGAGGAAGAATGGAGATCCATTTTGAGGCAGGTTTAAAAAAGGCCACGTGATGCTACAGAGTCAGCCAAGTTAGTATCAGAGGCAGCCGTTGCCATTAGATGTCATGCACGTATCCTCCCAACGTGGATCCAGTACAGGAATGAGAAAGACAATACCCAGTTTAACACCTTCCTTGACCATTTATCTGTAAGTAATGTTATTCATCGCAATTAGTAATATTGTCTTGCTCTGTCCCATACTTTCTAGCTTCCTCCTAATAAGACTCACATTCTTTTTTCAACAGATGAGGTTCAAGTTGGATCCGAAAGATGATGCAACTAGACAAGCATGCACTCATGTTTTTTAGTCTGCTCTGCGACAGTATCGGTACCACCTTAGAAAATCTCACTTTGAAGGCAAGGCTAACAATGAAATCACCCAAACATCTCCAGTGGAATATATTACAGATGAAGACTGGACAGCCCTCGTTAAACACTGGTCTGATCCAAAGTATCAGGTAGGCTATATGTATTTGATCAGACCACATATTGAACTTGTATTTATGTATGTGCCTTACAAGTGTATCTTCTTCTAGGCTAACTATTTGAAGAACAAAACCAACCGTTCTAAAGTGAAATTCCCAACAGACAACAGGATCTCGTAGCTATATTGCACACTGCGAGGCTCTTGTAAATAGCTGCTACTTCCTTCTTTTTTTGTGCCATATTATCGTATCTATATTGACTTGTTCCAAATACAGAGGAAATCCCGTGCGGACCAAAAAGAACCTGAACCGAATGCAGTGCAAATCTTCAAGGATTGCCACACTAGCAAGATGAAGGGCATGAGCACACCAGTTCAAGCCGCTGTTGTAAGTCCTTACTCCTCCTGCCTTGAACTGATTGGTACTGTGATGTGTTCATTTAACTACTTGGTTTGCAGCCAATGTCAGTTACTCTGTTCACTTTTATTCACAGTTGTCTTAACGTATCATTTCACCTTACATGGTTTAAAAGAGATGAAGGATATTCTTTTGGTCTTGATCTGTAATCTAGTTGTTATGTTCACGTGCGCACACAATGATAAAATAGTGTTTGTTTTATATCTGTTTGCCCATGATATGAATGATGTCATACTATGTTCATCCTACTTTAAACCATGTCTCTTTATCCTTAGATGTCAACGAATGTGAGGAAATAGACAATACAGTAGGCATGCTACATGGACATATGTTCCGAAAGTGATTTTATTATGTAGTTGGCACTACAATACATGCTAATGTATTACAGTAGTTCACCAAAATAAGTTATGTATAAACGTTTAACCTACTTTGTTTGTTTTTGTCTCATTAGTAACTTATCTGGTACACTAATCTACAAGTTCAAACTTTCAGGAAGCTATGGAACAAATGATTGAACAGCCACACCACCTTGAAGTGACGAGGCTACTACAGGCACAAATGTCACCTCTTGCTGCAGTGCGTCAGTATCTCTCCACTAACAGTGCAAAAAGCACCTTCCTGCATAATTCTGGGTTGGTTGTCAAGGTAACCTCGTCCAAATCGCCTACTGAACAAAATCTTCCTGCTAGACAGAGTGATATATCTGTGCTCCAGACACAAGTCCAATCCCTAATGGACGTTGTTTCGGAAACAAGAATAGTGGTTGAGAAATGTCGTCAAGATATGAATGGTTTTGAAACCAGACTATCAGACATTCGCTTCGTTGTTCAAGAGCAATGGCGGAAAAAGGTGGAGATCGTGCTGCTCCATCAGATTCTACAGCCTGAAACATTAGCACTCAGGTCAAATGATCTGTGCTTCTATACATCTGATGGTGCTTTTATCTGGAAGGACTGTAAACTTTATGCCAACAGGCCTTTTGTTGTATGGTTGGAATTTATTTTGTTGTGATACAACATTTATGATGCTGCCTCAGGCTGCAGTAATTACGACGCTATTTTTGTATAGTGTAGGTTTATCTTAGTAATGTAATCGGCCGAAAGCTTCGTAGGAGCCCAACAAGCCAACATTCGTCGGGCCCATTCCAATTGGGCTAAAAACGATTACGGGCCGAAATTGGCATGTAGCCCACTAAAAATATCTGGGCCTAAATCAGCATAAGTTTTCATATTTTTCTAGTAGGCCTGTGCCCATAGTGGGCGTTTAACAGGCCTAAACATAATCTGGGCCCTCAAGTAAAAATAGGCCGTTTACAGGTGTAAATATCTCAAGCCCATAAAATACATGGGCCTTTAATAGACCGAAAGTGAGATTGGGCCCTGATTGTCCCAAATAACCCACTGGACTTTAACAGGACGAAACTCGGACGGGCCGTAAATGCACTGACCTAATACACGGGCCTTTAACAGGCCGAAACTTCGGTCGGGCTAGATTATCGTCATTTCTATATGGGCCGTTAATGGGCCCGATATGACGTTGGGCCACATATGGCCCATGGTTTACATCCGGCTTTAATAGGCCGAAAATGACAATAGGCCGAAAGTGGCCCAAAGCTATAGTGGGCCTCTAACATGCGGAATGTCAGACATGGACGAATATGACCCAAATCCTTCACGGTCGTTTATGGGCCGAAAGTTTTGATGGCCTGTAAATGGGCCCAAATGAAGCCGGACCTTTAACAGGCCGGAAATACACTGGGCCATAATTCGGCCCAATTACTTAGCAGACTGTTAACGGGCCAGAAGTGACCATGGGCCGCGTTGATGACAAGTTTAGGACAGGCCGTTGATGGGCCGATTTGACAGAGAATGTTGGGCCTTTAGCTGGGCCGGCCCATTATGGTCGGCAGAATCTTGTGGGCCTTTAGCTGGGCCGGCCCATTGTGGTCTGCAAAATTTTGTGGGCCTTTAGCTGGGCCGACCCATTATGGTCTGCAAAATCGTGTGGGTCTTTAGCTGGGCCGGCCCATTATGGTCCGCTAAATTTTGTGGGCCTTTAGCTGGGCTGGCCCATTATGGTCCGCTAAATCTTATGGGCCTTCGGTTGGGCCGGCACATTTAAACTTTGTGGGCCACTTTTGGGCTGGTCCATGTGCCAACATATCATAGGCCCATCTCGACCGTTGGATGAGTGACACCTGTGCCCATGCGGAGCTGATGCGTGGATCCGTCATCCAATGAGAATTTTACACGTGGAAAATCGGCATTGGTCGTGGCTGTTAACGGGTTATCGGATCCAAAATCCAACCCGATAGCTTAACGGCGTTCCGTTATGGTGGATGCCACGTGTCGGTCACCCTTGACGAAAGCACTTCTGTGACGCGCGATTTATCGTCATGGAAGTGGACACTTCCGTGATGATAATTTTGGCAATGTCATGGAACACTTCTACGACAACACAAATATGACTATCTTGATTCTGTCATAAATTTTTCATGGATGTACATGCATGATAGAAAACACGACCTACTATGACAAACACGTATCATCACGTAAGTGTCTTTTTTTGTAGTGTTAGAGATGAAGTTGACATGTTGAGGAAACAAACAGCACAATCACAAGAAGTACTCAAGACAACCATTAAATGTTTGGTGGATTTCAAAATGAAGCAAGCTGAGACTGACCACATTGTTAAGGTCCTGAAGAAAAAAGGAAATTAAATTCCCACTTGGTAAATCATAGGTGAAATTTTCTTTCCATCGTTGAATAACCTTTGTGTTGTTTGTTCATGTAATCGATCAAACCATTTGTTTTAGAGATCATGTAATAATTGTTTTTTGTTTTTTGGTTTGTAATTTTATTTGAGCACAAGTCTGTATTAATTGATAAGACTCGGAGACATTTCATTTTGATTGCTGTGCTAGACCTACAAATATGCCAATCGGGCTGAATGTGCATTCAGCAATAATAGTAGTATAGATGGACCATAAGTGGCACGCATCGGAAAGGGCCAAGATGATGTACTAGCTTCGCTAGAAAAGGGATGCTCTTCTAGCAAAAAAATACAGCGGCCTGGCTTATGTATGTTAGTTGATATTATTGATCCATATCTCTAAGTGTTTATATGTCTATTAGTTTTGTACATTCTTGGTTGATTGACACGTATTTGAATCTTGATACATTGCTTGTGTACATATCTAAATGGGAGTACACATTATGCAGCATGTGACATTTGAGTTAGACATAAAGTGTTCCAAATATTTGAATTCACCTTAAACTGGAATCTAGCTTCTGAATTTGAGTATCGGCATTTGTAAATCATATTCATATATGACAGTGGAATACATCTTTGTCATGCTTTTGAAGATATATAAAAACAGAAAGAATGATTTATAAATATTCGTATAGGAATACAAAATGGATTCGAATTTAGTTGCCAGGGTAAACCTGGATGCTTATGGTCCCAAAATTCGAAAGAAGCGGCAAAATGTCCACTCCCACGTTGGCTGCCCGAAGCCAAGTGTTTGGGAGATGGAAATTACTGTCTACCCCTTACACGGACAATCCATCGGCCGATTTCCACTGCTCTCAATAGGGGTAGGTTAGTAACTTCAATTAGACTTGACACGACCGCCTCTGAGCCCATTCTGACACGGTGGGAGCCAAACATGGGCGGCAAAACACATTTAATTCAAGCTCATCTGAAAGACCTCTGTTTCTCCCTCCATTTCCCCATTCATACACGGTGGGTGGCAAAAAAAACTTGCCTCGGCCGAAATCGATGTAGGAAACTATTTTCAATAGGGGCAGGTTTGTAACTTCACTCAGACGTGACACAACCGCCCTACCTATCAGCCCCGTTCATACACCGTGGGCGCCAACCATGGGCGCCAAAACACCCTCTCCTCGCTAGAAATCACTCTGGGCAAATATTGGCGAGATGCGAGATTACCATCCTATCCCCAACCGAGGGAACGTCCAAATTTTAAACAGGGGCTAAGTTCGTAACTTTCCCATATTTCAGATAGGCGCGTCCCAAAAACATGGTTCCCCGTACCTCTCCCTCCATTTTCCCATTCATACACCCTGCATGCTAGAACACCATCCCCACACCAGCCTCCTCCGTCCGCCACCCCATCGATTGCTGCCGTCCTCCACCCCATACATCGCCACCATCCTCCACCATGCCGGAGCGCCTACCAAGACCGCGTCGTCCACTGCTAGAGATGGACGTTTCTCATCCACGGCGATGGACCAAGAGCCTTGCATCGCGTCCTCTCGCTTCATCGGCGCCGTCGTCCTCTTTGCCTGGGCTGCTCACACGACCTTCTCTTCCACCGCAACGGGACTTATCCCCTGATGCACCCATCTACGCTCACAGATCTGCTTCAACGCCACCGACAGCCATCGCACCCGCGATGCCTACACGGTGCCGCAAGAGAGGTGGTACTTCATATCTCAACCTTTTGATCTCAACCAAAAAATAGATCGTAACTTGGTTACTGTACTTTCTTTTCAGCTCTTAGAATTTAGTTCTTAGTTCGAAGCAAACAACGGATGCTAAATAACATTTCTCTAGTTTGCAGCTTTAAATCTGCCATGGCACAGTCATAATAGGGTTTAATTGGTCATGCTTAGGGTTTAATTGATCATGTTGGTTCCGTGGTGGTTTCTTTCATAGAAATCGGAGAGGAAACCCTCTTTTGCTCAAAAAAATGCTAGCAGAAGAACACTCAGGTGTGTATCTCTACAAGGTGCCCACGGTGGGCCGCGGCCCACCCTGGGATTTTGGGTCGGCCCAGGCCCCGATTCCCCTCTATTCTGTTGCGCGCTTCTGATCTCTACTCGCCCCCAGCCACCTGCCTCGCCGGCGACTTGCCGTCCCTGGACGGCATGACTCTAGGAGGAGACGCCGGACTAACAGGAGGTCAGGAGCCGCTCGCCCAACAGCGTCACCGCTGCCTGGGCGCACCGCCGTGCCTACCTTCCCAGTCCATTCAGGGCTCAGGCGTGCAGCACCTACTAAGCCAATCTGATTTAACCTGAGATATGTCCTCAACACTCAGCAGCCACTCCTCATCACCCATTTTCTAAATGATTCATTACTCATTAGGCAGGACTATCATTAGGGTTTGTTGTGTGCTGAGTGCTACCTACACTTAATGGTTCAGATGTATTTCAGTAATCTTTAGTACCTATAAAGTTCACAGGGTTTCAAAATTCCAGCCCTAGGAACAGACACTAGTCATTTTGGATTGTTGGTCGTAGTGACATTGACCCAGATTACTACTGCAGGCCAGGTTTGTTGACAATTTTACTTGTCTTTCTTACTCATTCGATATGATATCCAATTATTCATGTCGATTAGGTGCAAACAATAAGTGCTAGACAAACTTCTTGATTTAGATTTTGGACGGTCTCTTACTGTAGTTACAATTCTGCATACTTGTCCTAGTAAGCTCACAAGTAAATGATTGATTCACTACATCTATGCTTGCCTTGTCATATTTGTTGTCAATATTCTTTTTGGGTGGACCACCCCGTTTCAAAATACTAGAACCTTATACATGAGTGAATAGTATTTCTCTGTGTGATCTCTTCCATCATGTGTGGGTAATGAACACTGCATTGTATAGAAAGAAAGTGTCATTTCCAGCTTTTACATAGACTACAATCTTTTACATGGAATACAATCTGCCTACTTGCTATGCATCGCACTACCAGCACTCATGTCTAATCTGGGCATCAAGCTCGATTATGCCTCTGTCCATCACCCTCAAACAAACGGTCAAGTTGAACGGGCTAATGGCCTGATAATGAGCGGCATTAAACCCAAACTAGTGCGATCCTTAAAGGAGTCAGATAAACACCGGGTTGAGCTCGACTCCGTACTCTGGGGGCTACGGACCACGCCCAATCGCACGACCGGATACACACCATTCTTCATGGTGTACGGCGCAGAGGCCGTTTTGCCCTGTGATATTATTCACAACTCACCTCGAGTACGCATGTACGAACACGTATATATGTGTGTCATCTTCTCATATATGTCTTTTCTTAGCCATTATATGCACCTTTATGACTTAAGTTTTTGCCAAGCTGGGTTACCTGGCTCCTGTGCTTATGCCCTATGTTCCCGCTTGTTCGGCTAGGGCATAAAGGGAGCACCTCTACGATTTTTACAGCCGGGTTATCCGGACGGTACCTCAGACGGGTGAAGCCGAAAGCTAGCGTTCTTAAGGGAATAATAGGTCGGCGGACAAAAGATGAACTGCCCTCGTTGCGATACAAGCCCCCAAAATATAATGTGTACTGTGATTTTTAGCATCACAGCTCAGGCATGCACAACAACGCATGCTAGCCCAGGTGTCGTGGTATTCTCACGGGGGGCTTGCAAGTCGACAGATGCCACAAGGGCTTAGTGTGTGGGTAAGACTGCTGCTGATAGGCCCGGGAGCGGGTATGCGAGTAGCACGCGGTGGCTTACCCAGCTTCGGAGCTCTCCGGAGAGATAATACTCCTACTGCTGCATGTCTGAGTGTATCTGGTATATCTGGTATAGAGTTGCTCCTAGAGCTGTATCTGAGGTCAGTGCCATAGGCATCTGGCCTCGTATATATGCGGGTGGCCGGATGAGCATGCAAGCCCTAGTGGCCGAATGGCACTTGGCCGTGGGTGTGTGCGTGAGAGTGTCCATCCTCTTGGATGGATGGATGAGGCCTCCTTTGATAGTGTGAGGTAGCTTAGTATGTAAGCTATGTAGGTATGGTAGCTAGCTAACTAGTGGCATGGGCAAAGGCATGGTGGGTGTCATCCTTGTCCCCTCGGTCACTTCATAAATAGTGCCAGGGGACAAGTGACACTACATGATGACTGAGATAACGCGTGAATAGTGCTCGGGTACATCCGTCTCGTCGGTGTCAGGTCGGGCTGCAGTCGGCAGCCGGCTGGTTGGCGTAGTCGGCAGCCGGCTAGTTGGCGCAGTCGGCAGCCGGCAGTCGGCTGGGCAGAGCAGTCGGACGGGAAGCCGGCAGGAGCGGCTGGTCAATCGGACTGAGGGGCTTTGCTAGCCCCGATGTCTTGAAATATCGTCTTGCCGTCCTCGGGGTACCCGTGGTCAATTACTCCGACAGTAGCCCCCAAGCCTCCGGGCAACTTGGCAATTTGGGCGGAGGTTTTTTGGCGAGTGTTCATGGAAATTATCAATAAAAAAGACAAAGTTAGTCCATGCAGATATATCAAATGTTTGCTTTTAGCATTGCAAGTTTTATGCGGAGGGTGCCGACTCGGTTTCGTCCGAGCCCCCTTAATCTTTTTCGTGTTCCCTCCGCTTTTTGGCTTGTGCTCTTGCTTGCCGGACAGCCGCTCTGCAGTCTGTGGCTAAGAGTGGGCCGCGAAGTGGAGTGTACAGTACTCAGAGTCTAGGAGCAGATTCAACCGAGTAGATACTTGTAAAGGAAAACGACTGGGTCGCCCGAACCGTTTTTCTTCCTGGACGTTTTTCGCGTGGGTGGCCTCCAGCGTTCACTCTTGCTAGCCGGACAGCCGCTCTGTGGTCTATGACTAAGAGTGAGCCTTTGGTACTACGCACGCTACTAAGCCGTCTGTGGGAACAAACGTCTTAGGCCAAGCGGCCAGCCCCCGGGCCAACTCTGGCTGGCACCGGGGCGAATAGTGATGCAACTGTAATTAAAATGCGGAGATTGACCCCGAGCATCGCTCGGGGTTATTCGTGCTTGCGTGATGCAAAAATATGCAGGTGAGGAGCTCACATTGATTTTCGTGTAGTCGCGGTCGTCGAAGACAGCCGGCGCGACTCGGCGCTCGCGGAGCGCGTCGGCGCACCCGCTGGGTGTAGCCCTCGAGCCCCCGGGTGCTCGAAAGGGGTCCCGGCCAGTCAGGCTCGACCGGCCAGGCGGCGAGGCGTCTTGCAACGCCCTTTTTCTTCTTTTTCTCTTCTGCCGGCTGTAGGCAGCCAGACAAAACTTTTCTCTTGTCTGCAATCTTCGCGGGGGCGCACCAGCGCACCCGCTGGGTGTAGCCCCCATGCTTCGGGCCGACTGCTGAGCAGTCGGGCCGGATCTCTCGGCAACTACTTTGTCTTCTTCCTTGCGGGGGCGCGTCGTGCACCCGCTGGGTGTAGCCCCCAAGATTCGGGCCGACTGCTGAGCAGTCGGGCCGGATCTCCTGGCGACTACTTTGTCTTCTTCTTCGCGGGGGCGCGTCAGCGCACCCGCTAGGTGTAGCCCCCGAGATCTGGGCTGACTGCGGAGCAGTCGGGCCGGATCTTCCGGCAACTACTTTGTCTTCTTCTTCACGGGGGCGTGTCAGCGCACCCGCTGGGTGTAGCCCCCGAGATCTGGGCCGACTGCTGAGCTGTCGATGCGGATATCCCGGTGACTACTTTGTTTTCTTTCTCCTTCTCTTTGTTCAGCTGTGGGTAGCCAGACACATATTTCTTTTTTCATCCGACTGGGCAGTCAGACTTTTTTTTCTATCTTCCCAATCGACTTCTCTCTCTCCTTTTTTTTCACATGGCCAGCCATCCTCTGACTTTTTCAGCCGGCCCCAAACGAGCCATCGGCCCTCGCTTTTCTACTTTTCTCTGTCTCTTTCTTTTGTGCACTCGGCCACTTCTCAGCCGGATTGGGCACTCGGCCTCTTTTATTTTCCCCGAGCACCCGACCTCTCATCTTGCCTTTATTTTTCTTTTCTCTAGCCGGCCCGACTCTTTCTTTTCCGTATGTGGGGCAGCCAGCCTCTTCTTTCTTTTCTCTAACCCGATGGGCAGCCGACCCCCTTCTTTCTCCATAGGAAGCCGGACTCGAGGGCTGGCTGAGCAGTCGGCCAGCTGCGAGGAAGCAGCCGGCGGGCGCTGTCTGGAGCAGGAGTCGGCGGGCGCTGTCTGGAGCAGGAGTCGGCGGGCGAGGGTGCTGGTGACCCGGCGGCCGGGTGCTGTAGGAGGTGGCCGGCGCGCGGGAGGACGCGGGGCCGGGTCGCGGAAGCCGGCGTAGGCGGGCGCGGCGGGGGGAAGCCGGCGCGGAACCAGCAGGCGGCAGGGCGGCACAGCCGGCGCGGACGGTCAGGCCGACGCGCGCGTGGGCGCGGCGCAGGCAGAGGTGCGGGGGAGCGGGCCAGCGCGGGCCGGTGCGGACGCGGTGTCCCGGCGTTTGGGTGCGGGAGTCGGCCACGGGGGCGTGGTGCCGGGCAGCGCAGCCGGCACGCGTAGACCCGGCAGAGGCCAGTCAGATGCAGGCGACGCCGGTTGGGGCGGGAATATACGGAACGGTGAGGCAGACGGGTAGTCGGCCTGCTCGAAGCCGGCAAGCGGTCGGAACAGGTAGAGCCGCGGGGCGGGACGTGACCCCGCAGGCGGCCCGGGAGGCCAGGGCCGGTTGCGGGCGGCGGCGAGCCGGCCGGGAGCCGAGGCGCGCGGGGGTAGGCCGGACGCCGTCGGAGCAGAGGCGGGCGGAGCCGGCCAGGGTGCGGCGACCTGGGTGGCCAGCAGAACGGCGCGGTGGACGCCCGCACAGGCGCGGACAAGAGGCTCGGCCCGGGTGGTGCTATTACGAAGCCGAGCCGCGCGCGGGGAGCTGCAGGACGCGGGCGCGCAGACCACAGAAAGTCGCGCTAGATGCGGAGCAGAGCGGAGGAGAAGGCACGCGCGGGGGCGCGGACGAGCGGCCAGGGAGAAAGAGGTGCGCGGCTGCAGCGGAGCGGGCTGGGCAAGCAGCACGAGCCTCTGCCTGAGATGAGGACGAGCGTGGGCAAAATCGCGCGCGCGGCGGAGCGGGGCGACGCGACGACGCAAAAGTGAGATAGCAGTAGCACGTATACATACGTACGTAGAGCTAGCTAGCTATAGAATCAATTGAGGTGCCAGGGTGCTTGTTTGCTTGCACGCTCCGCACACTCTTGTTGCAGTGGCTATTGGATAGTGTATAGGCGGTGTTTGGCTTGCTGGCCAGCGTATGGAGGAGCATACGCGCGTTTCATCCGGGGCTAGGCACAGCGCGGAGGGGAGCGGACGCGGGCCGTGCGCGGACGGACGCGGCCGATCGAAGCGAGGCCCCGCGCACGACGCGCGCATGGACGGACGGCCGGCGTTGTGGTAGTGGTGATGAAGAAAAAAGGGTCCCGCCCGGACAGCGAAACCAGCAGCAGCATGGTAGCGTAGTAGTAGTACCACACCACGGTGGGCGCCGACTGTTGTGGTATTCTCACGGGGGGCTTGCGAGTCGACAGATGCCACAAGGGCTTAGTGTGTGGGTAAGACTGCTGCTGATAGGCCCGGGAGCGGGTATGCGAGTAGCACGCGGTGGTTTACCCAGCTTCGGAGCTCACCGGAGAGATAATACTCCTACTGCTGCATGTCTGAGTGTATCTGGTATATCTGGTATAGAGTTGCTCCTAGAGCTGTATCTGAGGTCAGTGCCATAGGCATCTGGCCTCGTATATATGCAGGTGGCCGGATGAGCATGCAAGCCCTAGTGGCCGAATGGCACTTGGCCGTGGGTGTGTGCGTGAGAGTGTCCATCCTCTTGGATGGATGGATGAGGCCTCCTTGTATAGTGTGAGGTAGCTTAGTATGTAAGCTATGTAGGTATGGTAGCTAGCTAACTAGTGGCATGGGCAAAGGCATGGTGGGTGTCATCCTTGTCCCCTGGGTCACTTCATAAATAGTGCCAGGGGACAAGTGACACTATACATGATGACTGAGATGACGCGTGAATAGTGCTCGGGTACATCCATCTCGTCGGTGTCGGGTCGGGCTGCATTCGGCAGCTGGCTGGCTGGCGTAGTTGGCAGCCGGCAGTCGGTCGGGCAGAGCAGTCGGACGGGAAGCCGGCAGGAGCGGCCGGTCAATCGGACCGAGGGGCTTTGCTAGCCCCGATGTCTTGAAATATCGTCTTGCCGTCCTCGGGGTACCCGTGGTCAATTACTCCGACACTAGGGAGAGGAACCCTTAACGGAACTATTCTCTCTAGAAGATGTTTCTTACGATCAAATGTAATATAACATAACTCGCTGAATACAACTTGTCTGTTCAAGCAACTATGACCAGAATGCCTGGTTTTCGAACATACTTCGGGGTTTACCACCAGTACAAAATTCAGAAACACTCCAAAACTTTGGATTTTGGAGGTTAAAGTGGAAGGTCTGCCAGGACTAATTTTATAATTCGGCTGGAGATATGTTTATCGATAAAAGTACATTATTACTTGGACTCAAAAACTTCCTCTTCCTCTAGACCATCTAATAAGTTGTCTAGCTTACAATCTTGTTGCGAAAACTTGGCGGCTATCTTTACTTGGTCATATACTAAGCTAACAAGAATTTCCTGCCCATCTGGTCCCCGAGGCCGGACCCGGGCCATATGATTCGGATCAAGTCCGGTGTACCATGTTTTCACCATGGCCCAGGCCTCTCATGCGCCTTCTTGGCATGCTAATATCTTCCATAGTCCAAAGCGGTGACAAGCTCCCTTGAATAAATTCACGAGTTCCTCCATACTTCCTGGAGGAGAATCGGCCGGCCATAAAGCCTTGGCAATGTTCCTCATTGCTTTCCGGGCTCGCTCATGCACTTTGGACAGCTCTTGTAGTAGATCGCCCTAAAATACGGACACCTCTCCTTCGGGCCGCCCAGTCAGCACACCTACAGAAACAAGCTTGTTAAACTTCGCATTGGGAACTGTACAAAAGTAAGGTCAAAAGGCATACTGAATATGCCGCCTTTCAGCTTTCTGTTCTCTTTCAAGGCATGCACCAGTTGGGCTCGTACGTCCTTCAACTCTTCGGCTTGCTTGATGTTAGCATCATGTAGCTTGTTCTTCTCATCCTTGGTCCGTGTTAGTACGCGTTGACCAGCGGTCTCTTGCCTTTCGGCATGTTGTTTATCCGCCTGTGCGGCCCTTAGTTCCTCTTCCAGCTGATCCGCCGGTCCTGCCGCTGTAACGGCAATGGTGCTTATGTTAAAACATTGCCGGCACAGAATCATATTTTTCGGACAGTAGTTGACATTACCAGTTGATGCCTTCTTGGGTCCGACACTTTTCAAGCTCCTGAGATAGCATGTTGTTCTTCTCCGTGAGTACCTAAATTATACAACGATCCCTAAATCAGTTGTACCAACTACTTTAAGTCTCGGGGGCTACTGGTGCACAGGATTATTGAATCTAAACAAAAACCTTACCCGCATATCCTTCGAAAGATGAAGTGTAGCTCCGGCAAGTCCATCTCGAGCAGCCCTGCTTCTGCAGAGCTGAGGGCGTTGAACGCCTCTTCAGTAAAGATGGGATCACGCATGGCCTCTTTTCTCCTCCGATGGACCATTGCGCTCTCCACTTCAGAGTTGGTGACGAATACATTATCCGAATCCTCATGGAGGTGATGGTCCGGCATGGCACCCGTACCAACCCTAGTACTAGTGGCAGGGTCCGGGGCCGGATTGGCCGATGCATGGCTGGCGAGACCCTCGGATACGGTCCGGTGTACGCTCTTCCTGAAATATAGCATAGCGGAGCACATTACAATTCGGCCTATCTTCGAAGTGCAGGTTGAAAATTATACCTCTTCAGTGAACGAGGAGGCTCAGGGGTGTCCCTGCCCGCCTTTCTTTTTAAAGACTCGCCCTGCGTAAGCGTTGCCTTCTGGGAGGGCACCTTCGATGTGGTTTGGCGGGACGAGCGCCGCCCCTTTGGAGCATGAGATAGTGCGGTGGGTGAGGCGCAACGGGAAGGCTCTTGTTGAAAAGATGTCTCCTGGGGACTTACATGGGAGGAGGGGAGAAGGCCGGGATAGTCGGCTATGATGGCCACTTCTGTGCCGTCGTAGCTCGTCTGATAAAAGATCCCCTCCTTGAGCTCTATGAATATATCTGGATCCTCTTCAAATCCGGGATCCAGGTCTCGAATATGGTCCTCCGGCTGCGGAGCGGGGTTATAGATCCCCGCGACAACCTTCCTCTGTTCCTGTTAAAAATAGTCGGATTAAGTTCAACTAGGTATGACTCAGGAAGAGGACTGAGTAAGGTTACGGAGTGAAAGCTCACCCAGCTAGGAGGGTTGTACATGGAAAAGCCCTCTCGGCACTTAAGGCGAGTAAAATCTTATTTCACCCCTTTATAAAGATCAGCCAACATGGCGGCCAAGGCGGCAAGATTGTCCGGACCCTTGCGCCCGCAGTGAGATGTGTCATCTTCCCCGTTGTAGTGCCACATGGGGAGTCCTCTGGATTGGAGTGGTTGAACGCCTCGCATTATTGAAATCGCTAGTATCTCGATTGGGTGAGTATCTTTATCTTGCTCATTAATTTCTTAATCTCCACACTGTCCTCCTCTTCGAGGCTCCGGGGACGCCAGCTGTGGCGTTTCTTTAATGGAGCATTGCAAAATTCGGGTACCGCCAGATTGGGTCTGGGAGAACAACGTCTTCAATATAAAACCACTCCGAGGGCCACTCTTCGGATGCCTTCTTAGGAGTGCCAGACAGGTATCCGGTTCCGGCTATACGTCGTACTTTAGCACCGCCACCTCGTATATAGATCCCTTTTGGGAGAGGGGGACGAGGTAGAAAAGCTTCCTCCATAATTCAATATGGGCTTCGCAACCTAGGAACAACTCACAAAAGAGCAACGAAGCCCGCGATGTGCAGAATGGAGCCCGACGTGAGATTGTGCAGCTAGAGGCCATAGTACTCCAAGAGACCTTAGAGGAACGGGTGGATTGGAAATCCAACGCCTCTTAAAAGGAAGAAAACCAAGCACACTCGCTCCCCTTCTGAAGGATTGGGGAAATTTTCCGCCAGGGCTTCGCCATTTATGGAAGTTAATCCCGCCTGGACGGGAACCAGGTCCACGGGAGGAAGATATCCCTGCACCTGGAGCTTGATCAGTTGGGCGTGGGAGACCGAGTAGCTCTCCCAATAGCCTTTTTGGGGGTCGTGAGGGCGTGAGGAAGAATTGGGAGCGCCAGCCATGTTTGTGTGGTTCTCCGTGGCTAGCTCCAAGGATTTTTTTCGCCTGGTTGAGAATGGCATCTGAGATCCAATCTCCTTCCGTACGGCGTCAGGTGTTATCTGTAAAAACGCTTGGACCCTTCGTATTCTTATGACACGTGGAAGCCGAGGCGACAGAGACGCAGAAGCTGAAGGATACGATGTTTAATGTGAAGTCGAAGCCGTCCGGAGTATCATGGAGGGCCCACCTAACAAGACCGGAGATATAAAAGTCGGATACTGCATCATCATCGAAGGGTCGAATGCAGTTCTTTTGTTCAAATTTGTCATGGTGTTGTCACGGCAGATGTCCTCTTGAAAGGACTTAGTCGTGGAGCCATCGCTATGGGTTAGCTTGAAGGGGTTAAAGCAGACAAGGGACGCAAGAGAGTTTATACTAGTTCGGCCCCTTCGATGAAGGTAAAAGACTATGTCTAGTTGTGATGGAATTGATGGGGTTTCGATGACCAGGGAGCGAATATGCTTCGCCTAAGTCTCGAGTTGTTGTCTGTTGTCCTGAACCGCCGTCGGGTTATCCCCTTATATACATGGGTGACACCCGTCGGTTTACAGAGTCCCGAGACCGGCTCATAAATGTGTCCGGTTCGGTCTCCACTCTTTCTATCTTACAACACAAGTTACATACTAATGCCGGTTCACGGCTATAGGCCTTAAACCAGTTCTGGGCCTTGGGCCCTTACATAACATCTGCATCTGCTTTCATCGGCTTCAAGCATACTTGACTACTGATGAAGTTAACCCGGCCTGTCCTGGCCGATTTACGCCCAGCAGTAATATCCCCAACATTAGGCCCCAGATTGATTTGAACAGGTTCATGTCAATCCTTAGTAAAAACTTCATCTTCAACATCTTCTCATAATTTGGTAAACCGCCGTGACGTCATCTTCTCAGATCGTGGTGAACCGGCGTGACGTCATCTGTTAAAAAATGGTGTATGATACATCTTCATTAATGGGTCCCCGTCAATCGAGGCGACAGCTCCGCCTCACTTCCAAATTTCTGGCCCCTCGGTTTTCACGCCTGACACTTATCCCTTGCTTTAATAAATAGGACCGAGGGATCATTTTCTTTTCCCCTCGTGCCTCTTCGCGTCGTCCTCCTTGCGCCGCTCAGCTTTTGGAGCTCCGCCGCCACCGTCAACCGTCGTCTCTGCTCCGACTTTGGCCGCTGCATCACCCTGAACGCACTAGAACACTGCGGCGCTCTTCCGCTTCTTCCTTAGCTCCGGTAAGTTCTCTGCCCCTTTCTACCATAGATTTGTTCTAGGGTTCCCAGGTTCTTCGGTGTTCATCATTCGTTTTTTGTTCATATGATGATTCTGATAAACTCCAGAATATCTGCTCTGTGTAGTGGAAGCCTTTAGCCTCTGTTTCCACCTACGCATCTCAAAAGAATAGATCTTATCCGAACTGTCGGTGTCAAAACCGGCGGATCTCGGGTAGGGGGTCCCGAACTGTGCATCTAGGCGGATGGTAACAGGAGACAAGGAACACGATGTTTTTACCCAGGTTCGGGCCCTCTCGATGGAGGTAAAACCCTACTCCTGCTTGATTAATATTGATGATATGGGTAGTACAAGAGTTGATCTACCACGAGATCGGAGAGGCTAAACCCTAGAAGCTAGCCTATGGTATGATTGTTGTGATTGTGTCCTATGGACTAAACCCTCCGATTTATATAGACACTGGAGGGGGCTAGGGTTACACAGAGTCGGTTACAATGGGAGGAGATCTACATATCCGTATTGCCAAGCTTGCCTTCCACGCCAAGGAGAGTCCCATCCGGACACGGGACGAAGTCTTCAATCTTGTATCTTCATAGCACTACAAAAAAAATACACTTCCGTGATGATATGTGTTTGTCATAGTAGGTCGCGTTTTTTGTCATGCATGTACATCCATGACAAATTTATGACAGAATCAAGATAGTCATACTTGTGCTGTCGTAGAAGTGTTCCACGACATTACCAAAATTATCATCACGGAAGTGTCCACTTCCATGATGATAAATCACGCGTCAAAGAAGTTCTTTCGTCAAGGGTGACCGACACGTGGCATCCACCGTAACGGAACGCCGTTAAGCTATCGGGTCGGTTTTTGGATCCGATAACCCGTTAACAGCCCCGACCAATGGGAAATTTCCACGTGTAAAATTCTTATTAGCCGGACAAAACACGTGTCAGCTCGTCAGTGGGTCAGATAGGCGCCTATGATACGTCGACACGTGGCACGGCCCAACAGAGGCCCATTCCTGTGAAAAGGCCGGCCCGTTTGACTTGGTCAAAAGCTGGCGGGCCGGCCCATGGAAAACCTATTAATGCCCTGTTCGAATATAGCCCATTTATAGCCCGCTAACCCAAGGCCCATTACGCCCTATCCGAATTAGGCCCAGTAGCGTCATATGGGCCATCCAATATGATTCCAGCCCGTTTTCACTTATGGCCCATGTATGGCCCATGACGTCTTTCGGCCCATATGAGGCCCTTTGTAACTCTTGGCCTACTAACGGCCCGTGGTGAAACTGGCCCATAATGAACAGTGTATCACTTTACACCCATTAACGGCCCGTGGTGAAACTGGCCCGTAATGAACAGTGTATCACTTTATACCCATTAACGGCCCGTTATTTCGTTGGGCCGTTTCCAGCCCATGTTATCTTTCGGCCTTCTCAGAGCCCATTTATTCTTGGGCTCATTTCCAGCATTCGTTTACTTACGGCTCGTTACTGTCATTTTCTGCTTGTGGGCCAAATTCAGCCCGTGGTTACAGTCGGCCCGTTTGTGGTTCGTTAATATGTTGGGCCGTTTTCATAGCGTCATCAAATACGTTCTATTAATGATGGCCCGCAGAAGGCCCAATGTTTCTACGGCCCATAGAAGGCCCATTGTTTCTACGGCCCGTAGAAGGCCCACTGTTTCTACGACCAGTAGGAGGCCCAATGTCACTACAATAAATATTAGCCCATGGTTATTGTGGCCTAGTTTTAAAAAATAGGTTATTGTAGCCACTAGCTAACCGCGGAAAAAGAACTGCAATGACTACAAGCAAACAAATAAACAAGACAACAAGGAAATAAATAAGCAAGCAACTAACACTAGGCTATCACGGCTATTACACATATTACATCCACTGGGCATCAAAGTTCGCCACCAGTGCAAATATAGGGAACAAAGCAACATATCATATACACTGGTTGTCAAAGTTGGCGACCAGCGCAAATAAACGCCGCCGCAAAACAAATCCAGAACTGAAACCACTTCAGAAGATCTCAAGAAACAATATCCTGGGTACCCATAATGCTGGCAAGATGCTTAGCAAGCTTATTAACTTTCTCTTGTTTGGCGCTTAAATCCTCCAGCGCTTGCTGTTGCACCAGAAAATATGCATCTGAATTCTGCAGGGACTTCCTCAGTCCTTCAGCTTCTTGTCGTAGCACATCTGATCGATGTCTTTCAACTTGAAGTTGAGAATCAAGAAGATGAACTGATTCAGGTAGCGAGTTTGAAGAGCTTGTGCCAGCAGTAGTGGCCAGTAACTCGAACACTACATCAAGACAGGACTTTTGGGTTCCCTCACTGTCGTCAAGATAGTTTTTATCAGCTTTCTTGGAGACCAACAGGGATGTCTCACTATCTTGAACCTTATCTGCATTACTTCCTTTACCATTGGATAACGCGGTACTGTTCTCCAATATTTTGTCCGCATTCTAAAAGAGAAACAAGCAGACACATCACATGTTTGCCATGTTGTATATGAAACTCATTTTGGTAAATGAGTTCAGTAGTAAAGTGGACAGGATAACAGCATGAAACAAACATATATCTATGTACCATGGTCACTTTATGGTCTATATCATTCTAGTTTTTGTTGCCAAATCAAGATAGAGACACAGTTCAAATAATATTTGTTCAAGACAAAGCAGAATAGACAGAATATAAGTGTGGGTAACTATAGAGCAATAACAACACTTGTAATGTGCATGACATGAGAACATAACTGTTTATTCAATTGAAACTGAAATCAACATAGAGCAGGTTACAACAGCAAACCAGTTAAAGAAACAGGTTTAAAACATAGCTGTTGCGCCATTGGAGTTTCAATTCCATCCTTCAAATTTGAAAATAGTTGGTATGAGTAAATACAGTCATGCAAGAGTATAGGAGTATGAACCATAGCTACAGAACCTGACCTGAGAACAAATCTCCTTCTCCTTTAAGCGTTGAGTTGGGATTCGGAGTGGTGGTCCTCGTGCTTTGGGCACTACAGTTCCCTTACTAACTGCTCGTGTTTGGGTGCTCTATGGTGGAGACGGTGTTGTGTCAACTGGAACTGGGTTACTATCTGCCGGAGTTGGGGTTAGAAGGGGTGTAGCTGGTTCTCTGTCCAACTAGGTAGGGGTACAATCTGCGAGAGTCTGGGTTATGTGAGGTGGATCTGGTCCTTGGGCAAGTACAACCATGGTTCTATCTGCATCAACTGGTAGCACTATCTTTTCTGAAGACCGTGTTGTTACTCCCTTAGATACTGCCATCACGCTCTCCAATTCAAATGGCTGATAAACAAGAAAAGTAATTGAAAGTATAGACATTGTATGATAGACAGGTGCAATGGATAGTGGGGAATAAAAGAGGGCATGAAATAATTCCTATTTATGTTGTCTCACCAAACAGGATAGCATGACACAATTTCACTTATATGATGGCTAACTAAACAGGATAGCATGGCACAATTTCACATTATGATGGCTAACTAAAAAAGATGGAAAGACATAGTTCAAAATATGAGACTATGTAAACAGGATGACATGACATAACTATATAATGTGTTTATTAAATAGGTTAGCATGCCATAATTCACATACATTCACGGATAGAATGCCATAATTCAAAATATGATGACTGTAAACACTAAACAGGATGAGATGATATAACTATATGATGTCTTTATTAAATGGGTTGCCATGCCATAATTCAGATAGATGATGTGTATGTACTATGTAAACATGATGGCATGATATAATTCAAATATATGATTTATATAGTAAGCAAGTAAGCAGATGGCAATCCATATATGATGTAAAAACTAAGCAATGCAAGACAACATGCATGACATGGGTAATATAACCCTGCCAAGTTTGAGCATAGACCTCTGGGGGAAAATAGGACTAGTCATCAGTCTCTGAATCCTCCTCTGAGGAGCTCTCTGTAACCAGCAAGATGTCTGCTTCAGCAGGTAGCATTGTCTGCTCTGAATACCTTGTTTTTACTCCAGATACTTCCATCACCGCTTCAAATGGCTGATGCACAGGAAGAGTAGTTGAATATACAAACGTTGTCGACAAATGGAACACCTAATACAAAAAAATGATAGCATGATATAATTCACATACATGATGATTGGCTAAACAACATGGCATTGCATAATTCACATATATAATGCCTTTGCAACAACATAGCATTGTATAATTCACATATATAATGTCTTGCAACAAGATGGCAATGCATAATTCACATATATGGTAATTAGACACTGAACAGGTGGCATTCACACAAAGCATGTCTAAACTAATCAAATGACATAACAATGCGAGACACCATACGCACGATATGAGCAACATAGCCCTGTCAAGTTAGAGCATACACCTCGGGGGGGGGGGAATAGGACTGGTCATCTGTCTCTGAATCCTCCTCTGAGGAGCTATCCGTAACCAGCGAGATATGCGCTTCGTCAGA
This sequence comes from Triticum urartu, assembly GCF_003073215.2. NCBI lineage: Eukaryota > Viridiplantae > Streptophyta > Magnoliopsida > Poales > Poaceae > Triticum > Triticum urartu. The sequence goes on along the minus strand of NC_053027.1, from coordinate 530,580,870 downwards.
TAGCATAGTCTGCTCTGAAGACCTTGTTTTCACTCCAGAATTTGCCATCACCGTGTCAAATGGCTGATGCACACGAAGAGCAGTTGAATGTAATAACATTTTTGACAAATGTAATATGTAACCAAAAAAAGGATGGCCTGATATAATTTACATATAAGATGACTGGCTAAGCAGGATGGCATTGCAAAATTCACATATATGATGCCTGGCTAAACAAGATGGCGTTGCATAATTCACATAAACGATGAATAAACTAAACAGATGGCATTCGCGCAAAGGATGTCTAAACTAAGCAGATGACATATTTGATGTATAAAGTGAGCAATGCAAGACACTATATGCATGATATAACCAACATCAGCATGCCAAGTTAGAGCGAAGACCTCAGGGGGTAAATAGGAGTTGTCTTCTCCTTCTGAATCCCCCTCAGAACAGATATCTTCCTCTCGATTACAATCCGAAATGCGTGGAGGGGGGCTGCCTTTGCGCCTACCATGGAGCAACGTCTGCATGAAATTTTATTGCCACGCAAGGCTCATCTCTTTTGCTCTACATGTTCAGTTCCATTGTTTACAATAACTGTCATGCATAGGAATAAAACATAGTGAGATTATGTAAGGAGTGCATGCAGAAATCCAGAGTGATGGTAGCAACCTGTGGATAGACCCAAAACCCATAATAGCAGGCAAATAATGGCTTCAGTTAAAAAATACAGATAATGACTTCTTTACTGTTTGTTTCCCACCCAACATGAAACTCATAGTAGACACCGGACATTAACCAGATAGTAGATAGATACTATTGATAGCGGCCCCGATATGTACCCCACAACCATTTAAAAACTCAAGTTTGACCATTAGTTTGGAGCTGACTCAGAGTCTAATCGGTGAACAGGACGATAAATTAGCATGTAATATTAAGCGATGTGTAACATAAGCAGACACGAAAGAGTGAGACCTCTCTTGCGGACCCGTGTAGTCCTCGAGGTCATCTGCTCGGTTGATGATGGTAGTGCAGTTTTCATGGCTGCCAGCGGCGGGGAAGAAGATCTGAGGTGGCGAAAGACAGTCTGGAGGCCGGATCCCTGTTGTGCTGGACCCTTCTGTCATTGGAGTAGCTGAGCTGGGGTGGACGACGGCGCAGCAGGAGCGGGACAAACCACGCAAGGTTTTCTTTGACAACTATCTGTAAGAGAAGCAATTCTGTAAGGGCTCGTTTGAATTGGAGGATTCCAACAATGCAGGGATAGGAAATAGACAGGAATAGGATAGGAATGCACGTGCAAAACAGAGAATTTAAAAACATAGGATTTCTGCCAATCTGGGTGTTTGATTCACAACAATTGGAAGATCACAGGATGCAAAGAAGCATGGTGACATTAAGTCAAACCACAAGAAAATGTACGGTTATAATGCTATTATGCTACTATCTCTTAGTCTTGTGCTTCATGAATAGGAATTTGAAAAGGAGGACAAGTGAAAATTAAAATTCCTACGTTTTTTCTTTCAAGGAGACACTAAAGGAACAAATCCGTGTGCTCAGTGGACAATATATATAACATGTAGAGTAAAAAAGAGATGCAACAAGTGTAGAACCTCTTTGGTGAAGCCATGTCGATCTCAGCGTGATTGGGTTGGCCGGTGAGGATGCTCCGGCTGACTTGGCTGTCGGAGGAGGGGAAGAAGATCTTAGGCATCTGGAGATGGAGCCTGAGGTACTGCTCCGCTGTGATGGAGGGTTTCGTCGTTGGAGCAGCTCCGGTGAGTTGTACGACGCTGAGGCTGAAGCAAGACAAGAGAGACAACGAACAACGTTAACCTGAGTGGAATTCTAATAGCATCTCCAATACATGACGTAAAATACATAACCACAAAGTGCTAGATGTAAAATACATCAGCCGCTCATCTCTGAACTTAACTGTCGAAACTGAATTTAACTGTCGAAACTGAACTTAACTGTCAAAACTGAACTTAACTGTAGAAACTGAATTTTGCTGTCGAAACTGAACGCACTAGCAAGGTGAGGCTACACGTCGGTCGACTGACTTTTTCATCTCTGGTCAGTCGATTTTGCAGCCGTTGGATACGAAATCAAGGGCCTGCGGTTCATCTTCAACCTCCACCCCCTGAGCCGGCCAAACAGCAGCCCCCTGCCGCCCGCGGCCGGCGGTGCGCCGCCCCGCCCGCCCTGAAAACACTCCCCACCGCCGGTCCGCCGCCGCCCCGGCCATCCCTCTAGCCCCCCCTGCGCCGAGCTTTTTCTCCGGCGATCCCCACGCCATCGCCCCGCCAACGCCCCGCCACCGCCGGCAACCACCGCCCCCATCCTGAACCCTAAGATAGATAGTGGGGTACCTCTATTTTAATTCATTCACCCCGGCTAGTTCTTCCTTCACCCCGGTGAGCCCCCCCCTGAAAATCGACTGACCCAAAAGTCGATTCAGTCGACTGAAGTGTAGCTAAATCGGAGCAGCATCACAAGCAAGAGCAAGAGCGAGAGCAGCAGCGCGAGCAAGAGCAATAGCAAGAGCAGACCAGGCAGGGGACCGAGAGCAAGAGCAGAGCAGCAGCGCGAGCGAGAGCTAAAGCAGCAGCAGGTCCTACTGATGTGGACGTCACCGCCGAGGGAGCGACGCCATGGAGGAAGTGGCCGGCGACACTGCCGTGGATGGAGCCGCGCCGTGTCGGCTCAGGACTGAGCGCCGGCAGCACCGTGAGATCGAATCAAGAAGAAAATGCGGCGATTATTGTACAACCTCTTTGGTGGCGCCGATTAGGCCGCAACTTCATCCGAGGAAACGGTGATGATGATGCTCTTCCGGTGGTGCAGGTGAACACGGCGGTGTGGGAATGGAGGTGGCGCGAAAGACGAGGGGAACGTCGGGGCAGCTCCTTGGAGGTGGAGGACGGGGTGGCTGAACCGGTGGGACGATGAGATCGACGATGGATCCTCATCCGGTACGGTGGATGAGGGACGTCGAGGTGTTGCTGTGGACGACGTCGTCGGGGAAGAGGCTTCGGCTGGGTGGCGGACGGAGCAGGGTGTGGGGTTTTGTCACGGGTTTTCGCAGCCTCGGTGTATGAATGGGTGGGCGGATGGGATGGTAGTGGGGAACCATGGCTTAGAGACGCGCTTGTCCGAAATGTGGGGTAAGTTACGAAAGTACCCCCACCGATTTGAGGCGGTTCTTTCGGTTCAGGGGTACCACGGGCATTTCGCGTGTCGAGATTTCACAGGAGGTGGGAGTTTTCGTGCGCGTTGTAATTTCGGAATAGCAAGGCGCGGGTTGAGATGGAGGGAGTTGTCGGAGCACAACGAGACAAAGATATATCTTAAATATTTCTGGCTAACAAGGCGCGGGTTGAAATTTCCGGACAAGCCTAACGTGTACTGTCCCAAATCATTGCGCCCTACAAATGTCATTCAAAACTTTGAATTCATGTTATGTTCAATTAAAATATTTTGCTACGTGTATAATGCATGCAACCTACTACTCAAATGAACGTTTTAGTGCATTCCAAACGTATATACTACCACGTCAATATGAACTAAATTTGAATTCGTTTCTCTATTTGAATAAGATCTATAGTAATGATTGTTGTGAAGTCAAAGCATTTGAATTCATTTCTCTATTTTAATAAGATCTAGAATCATCAATATTGTCAAGTTAAACCATCGTTTGTGTATTATCTTCACAGCACACCACATGATTAGTCTCGATCTATGAACTATGTGTACTCCTATATGAACTCCAACTAGATTTTTTGAATCCACTTTATTTTGATTTCAAATCACATTACATTTCTAGCTCTAGCTAGATCTTCATAATCTAAACCATGTCTCATATGTATAATGTGTTTGTCACATTATGTATGGTGCCCCGCCCGCTACGCCTACAAGTATTTAGATGTGAGTTGCAAACACCACACATTACCAGAAATTCAAATAAAATGTGAGAATGTTCGATATATAGTCTTAGATTGTTCGATATTTAGTTATAAGCTGCGAACGCCACACATCATCACAAATTCAAATAAAATGTGAGATTGTTTGATGTATAGTATGGTTTAGATTGTTCAGCATTTAGCTGTGAGTTGCAAACGCCATGCATTATCACATTATGGTATAACATGTGCACATCACGTGTATCACCGCTATATTCATGCATGCAATGTTTAAAACACTATGATCTCCTATTCAAATATATGAATCGCCTTTCATATCAAATTATGATCTTTGTTAGTCTCCTACACCCACACAATCCTCTAACCTTTGTAGCTACCACTAACTTTCTCTCGTGCATGCACATGCCCTCCCCCTCCCTCGGCATGCTATCCACCTGGCACATTCATTTTTTTCTTTAGGTCGTTCTCCCAGAGTCTCCACAACTCCTTTCCGACACACACCGATCGATAAACCTCTCCAGCGGTGCCTGCCTACAACATACAAACACACCTTCAATCTCCTCCTTTATGTGTCCTTGCCTCGTGTCTCTCATACGGTCAGACACACGTGTAAACTCTCGCCCCTCTTTTCATCGCTCTCACAACCGCACACTCCTCCCCCTACCTAGCTAGTAGTTGGGCCTCTCGCACCACCTCCTAGCTCCATTCTCTCTATCTATCCGTCTCGCTGGGCCTTATTTGCCTCTAACAAATGGACGTACACCGACCGATCTCTCGCTATACATATAGCTAGCTAGGTCCTTGTAACTCATTTTTACCCACACGTCAATCGATCTACCTCATTAGTTGTGTCTCTCCCTTCCTCCCACAAAAAACAATTGATCTACTGATCTAGTTAGGTTTGCTTACCAAACACATGGTTCCCCTTCATCATCCATGGATGCGTCCCGACAGATCTATCACGCACAGGCACACACAGAAACACATCCCCACTCTTATTGATAACATTGCAGTTCCACCCTCAGTTTGTCTAGTAGGCCTCTCCCACCATCTTCGAGAAGCAACTCCATCACCCATCCAGCACTCTACCCCTCTCCCTCCCTCTCCCTCCCTCTCTCCCTCCTCTCTCTCTGTCCCATCATATTTCCCGTCCTTTAGTTATGTATGGATGTCGACCGATCTCCCTCAAGACATAGTGGGTTCTCTCCTTCTCAACACATATACGAGTCGTTCTACCTCTATAGTTAGGCCTCTGCCTACCCCTCCCACCACCCCTCCCCCCCACACACACCGATACATCGAGCGCTCTAGTCATGTCTCCCTGCCACACACAAACTTGACGTGTGCCCTCTAACGTTCCGGTAGGCTAGTCGCCCTATATCTTTGACTTGTACACACAAACAATTTCGATGGCTCTCTTCATCGATCTCGCACCCACCCACTTGATCCTCTCTTTGACTCTATCGATAGCTATGACCCCTCCCTCTCTTCTCGTGGATTGCCCGACCCTCTATGTATGATATGGGTAGGCCTCCATTTCACACACATTGCATGCAAAATTTTGTTTGAGATGTCATCGACACATATTCCCACAAATAATTCACGAAATCAACCACACGAAGAGAAGAGGTGCATGCACGGCGCACGTACGCCTGTCTCTTTCCCAACCACACCCACGTGGGTACACGGCGGAGCACATTTCTGTATGAAAAAGGCAGCCCGCGTGGTAATTTGGCACGTGTACTGGTTGTCCACTTGGTGGAGGGAGGATCGTCTACCACGGGCGAACAAACAAATTGCGACTTGACGTGTTATGTTAAAAAAAGAGGCAAACCATGTGGGGCCTACCTAGAGGCAAGACTCTATACACTGGAGTACTTTTGATGTGTCCCGTCAATTCGCGGAACGAGGATAAGCTTGCTTAGTATGCCGTCTCCCCCGCCCACGGGCGTGGTGGCTCACAGGATGAGGTGAAGCTTTCTTACTACGCCTTACGCCCGCTCCCTCGCCCATGCGTGCGGTGGCTCGCAGGACGAGGAGAAAAATTTACTACTCCCTCCGTTTACTCCTCGTCCCTACTACCTTGGTTATAGAGATTATACTATCATATTGTTTGGAATATATATGTCCTTTAGTAGATTTCAATATGAACTACTAGTACATACTCCAAACACTGATGTATATAGACGTATTTTAGAGTGTAGATTCACTCATTTTGCTCCGTATGTAGCACTCTCCCTCGCCCCTCGACCCTCTCCCACGTGGTGGACGTGCAACAATTCATTCGGTCTCATATAGCCAGAACGATATATACTGCACTACCATTATTGCTCGACTTCCCGAAGAGGCGAAGAGCCAATCGCAAGGTTAATATCTTGGAGATGCCAAGCGCAAGGTTATAGGAGAACGAGTAGTAAGTGTCGCGTCATTTATAAATAAAGTTTTTTTTCTTCAGTGGCACGTACGCAATATGATAGGTTCATATGGAGAGAAAAGGAAACCGCTCCACTATATACATAGTCAGGGCGGGCCAGCCTACACGGTTGCTTGCTGGGGTTGCTCTCTTCACACTCTCTCGCACAAAACGACTGTGGCCACATCTCTAACATCCCGGCGGATCACGTCTGCTTGGGGAAGGGGTGGATGCTTAGTGTAGATGCGGTGGCCGTCGTCGACAGCGAAAAACCACTGTCGGCACGTCCCGATCAGGGGTCCCCGCCGTTCTCTCTCACAAAGCTGGTGAGGTTGCCTTCGTCCCTTGCTCACTGCCACAACGTGGGCAGTTGCCGCCTCCCTCCGCCCTCCTCAAGGTTGAGCTACGTCCCTCAGGTACAACTCCCTTTACAGCCGGCTTGCACCACTGCTCCAGCTGCCCACATCACTCCCTGTGGATATTTCTCTACTTCTTTGCCCCGCACATACCTCTACTGGCTTCTACGTACTGTATTTGTGATGAGTTTATGTCTTATCAACTAGTCCCAGTAATCTTATTCTAATCACGCTTGTTCAATTTCTTTGCCACAGGGATGCTCATCTCGATTTTGGTGAAACTGCACAAAATGATCCGATGGTCAAAAGGTTGCAAACTTCATTTATTAGGAAGCTCGAACGTTGCCAGCAAATTGAAGCCTGGTCAGGGCTCACGGTTCAAGGGCTAGGGATTGCATGGATCGTTTTTTTCTTTAGCTGCCTCTGTTCCAAAATAAGTGTCAACTTTAGTAGTAGTACAACTTTGTACCAAAGTTGGCACAAAGTTGAGAAACTTATTTTGGAACGGAGGGAGTACATATTTGCTATGATCTGCAATCATTGAGATGCAATAGGATGCATGTTAGTCTCCTTTGTATTTGATGAAATGTTGCAACGGGCAACCTTGGATGCAAGATACATGTAACAGAAGCTGGAAGCTTCATAGCGTTGTAGAAATTTATCTCGCTAATAAATTACAGTACGTACTATACTAGTACTTCCTCCATTCCTAAATATAAGTCTTTGTAGAGATTTCACCATGAACCACATGCGGATCACTGAGCCTGCGTGTTTTCACTGCTCTTGCACGCCTCCGCTGTAAGAATGGAGAAAATTGTAATCTAGTAGGTATAGCCCCTTTCGCCGAAAGCGTGGGACATCCAGCAGTCCTACGACCTCAGTAATAAAGACCAATGAGCCGTCAAATCACATAGACCCAGCAGTAAGTTTGACAGACGAAGCAACCATCACTCTTGCGCCAGTGAGAGGTCGCGTCCGCTCTGCCCGGGCATGAATGCAGCACCGATTCTTTGGAGCGGCGCTGACCATTTCGGGCGGGAAGCGCGCGCGGGCGATGGAGGAGCTTTGGGTGGGCCAGGCTGGTCAGGAGCAGCCGTGGCAGCTGTCCGCATGTCCCTACCGGACACGCCCGGAAACGAGAGGATGCATCGACTCTCGCGGCTAAAATCGTACACTACACAACATCTCTCTGTAGGAGTAGGTCGATCTGTCGCTCTCTCTAACACACACATGGTGTTAAACACACACGCACACACACACACGTGCGCACACGCATGCACGTTGGTCCCATTGCACCTTCTAACGTGACTTATTACACCTAGACAGAGGGAGTAGTAAGTATACGAGATACGGTGGCACACTGACTTAAGTCGAATACAAGTGCCCAAAATTTGTGTGCATGTTATAATAAGGATTCAGGAATGTATAAAAGGTTATTTCCCTCTCGTTGAACATAACGGGAGGGTTGTGTAGCTGGTTAGCCTGTTCGCTCAGCAAACTTGAGGTCTCGGGTTCGATAACTACACTTGAGCATAATTTGTGCCAGGAGGATTCTTTGACTGGTCAAAATGTTTTCTAGGGTTTGCACGCTTCACACTCTCTCTCCAGTATATATATACATGCTGGAGCCTCAGCGCTTGTAGTTGCTCTCTCCATACTCTCTCGCCCTCTCCCGCTGGAGCCTCAGCGCTTGTAGTTGCTCTCTTCACACTCTCTCACCCTCTCCAGATCTAAACAAGACTTCATTGGCCTCTCTCTCCCCTCACTGCTGTAGTTGCTCTCTTCACACTCTCTCACCCTCTCCAGATCTAAACAAGACTTTGTTGGCCTCTCTCTCCCCTCACTGCTGCCGCCGTCGGTGAGGCACTACCGGCGCAGATGTTCACTTTCCACCCAGCGGCGGCGCGGGAGGGCCTCCGACCCCTTCTTCTTCGCCGCCGTCCCGTCGCCTGCCAAACCACGCCCTAAGAACCTTAAGGTATAATTTACTTACTCCACATGCATTGCTCTAGCTGCATGTATACCATGAATCTAGGACGTGGTTCAAAGAGGAAAGGAGTGGGAGAAGTTGTATATAGCATGAATCTCAGACATGGTTCAAAGAGGAAATGAAGGGGGAAAGTTGTATAGCATTAATCTAGGACATGGTTCAAAGAGGAAAGGAATGGGGGAAAGTAGTGGGGAAAGTTGTATCGCATAAATCTAGGACGTGGTTCAAAAAGGAAAGGAAGGTGCGAAAGTACTAGTTCAAAAAGGAAAGGAAGGGACAAGGCTGTAGAGTTTGAGCAGGACTAGATTTGTTGTGCTCACATAGGGAAAGGCGTCTGATAACAAAACTGGGACCAACATGGACTGACACGGAGTTTTTTTAGTCCCTACACCAAAATGTCCCTGTAAACAAACGCCCTCTAATAATGCCGCTGCAAAATTGATGCAATGCCATAGTTAAAAGCAAATTACATGTTTAACGAATTTTATTGTTAATATAATCTCTATGTTAATATTAATCAATGCCACCGTTTGAGAAATGCTACTGTCTTGCTTTCTTTCCCATTTAGATAAGGTAGATGCTTCTTTTTGTTGGCTTCTGTGTCATCCACCATTATTGACCACTAATTGTTTCCTTTGCACCTCTGTGTAAACAGGGTTATCTGCATCACCTCGTTGCCATTGTGACCTTTTGTTGCACTGCACAAAACACTTTTGTATTAAGAGTGTTTTGTGCAGTTCAACCAAAATGTCACACCGACAACGTTGCTTGATTGCTTGATCTTAGTGGAACTTCACAAGAGGAGATCTTACTTCCTATCCGTTAAGGCGAATTTGGTTCAGATCTTCTTCTTGTGAGTTGTTTGAATTCCGCATCATGAGAGGTCAGTACTAGCCTTCTTTCACATGATTCTGCAGTGTGCATTCATATGTTGTGCTACTTGTACGATAATGTTGCTTGATTTTAGTGAACTGCACAAATGGAGACAAGACTTCCAATCTGTATGTGCACCATAATATCCCATTGAGGTAAGATAAGGATATTTCACAACTGCTGGCCTGTATTTTGCCACTTTCATCAGAAAATTAAGTTTAGTACTATACTTGTGCTCCCTAATTGACATGCCAAATCTTACATTGAAGGCGAAGCTTGTTTGCTATTGAACCAAGTGATGAAGGGGAAGAACAAGGGGAAGAAAAACAAAAATCAACTCCCGGTGCTGTAATGAAGCACTGGAACTGTGATGGCACAAGTAATGATATAGTTTTGCATCTTAATTTATTGCTATGGCTGGAACGAGCAATTGTTTTGCCACTGATTTGATGCCACTCTTAATGTAATATGTAATTATCTCTACTTGTGCAAACAGGGATCTTCTTTGAAGATACCATATATTTTAGTGGAACTGCACAAGAAGATGTTGGCAACATTAAACTAATTGAGGAGTATATAGTAAGCTTTGCCACCACCGTAGATAGCAACAGATGGTTCCGGAGAAATGCTTCATCTGTATGCTCTACACAATAAGCCTCCTGACAAAGGTTGGTACTCGCTGTTGGGGAACGTTGCAGAAATTCAAAATTTTCCTACGTGTCACCAAGATCTATCTATGGAGAAACTAGCAACGAGGGGAAGGAGAGTGCATCTACATACCCTTGTAGATCGCTAAGCGGAAGCGTTCAAGTGAACGGGGTTGATGGAGTCGTACTCGTCGTGATCCAAATCACCGGAGATCCTAGTGCCGAACGGACGACACCTCCGCGTTCAACACACGTACAGCCCGGTGACGTCTCCCATGCCTTGATCCAGCAAGGAGAGAGGGAGAGGTTGAGGAAGACTCCATCCAGCAGCAGCACAACGGCGTGGTGGTGGTGGAGGAGCGTGGCAATCCTGCAGGGCTTCGCCAAGCACCACGGGAGAGGAGAAGGACTTGGGAGAGGGGAGGGGGCTGCGCCAGAACATTGGTATGGCTGCCCTCCCACCTCCACATATATATATAGGGGCAAGGGAGAGAGGGGGGCGCAGCCTTGGCCCTTCATCCAAGGAAGGGTGCGGCCAAGGGAGGAGTCCCTCCTCCCCAAGGCACCTAGGAGGTGCCTTCCCCCTTTAGGACTCTTCCTTTCCTTATCTCTTGGCGCATGGGCCTCTTGGGGCTGGTGCCCTTGGCCCATATAGGCCAAGGCGCACACCCCTACAGCCCATGTGGCCCCCCGGGCCAGGTGGCCCCACCCGGTGGACCCCCGGGACCCTTCCGGTGGTCCCGGTACAATACCGGTGACCCCGAAACTTGTCCGGTGACCAAAACAGGACTTCCCATATATAAATCTTTACCTCCGGACCATTCCAGAACTCCTCGTGACGTCCGGGATCTCATCCGGGACTCCGAACAACATTCGGTAACCACATACAAACTTCCTTTATAACCCTAGCGTCATCGAACCTTAAGTGTGTAGACCCTACGGGTTCGGGAGACATGCAGACATGACCGAGACGTTCTCCGTTCAATAACCAACAGCAGGATCTGGATACCCATGTTGGTTCCCACATGTTCCACGATGATCTCATCGGATGAACCACGATGTCAAGGACTTAATCAATCCCGTATGCAATTCCCTTTGTCTATCGGTACGATACTTGCCCGAGATTCGATCGTCGGTATCCCGATAACTTTGTTCAATCTCGTTACCGGCAAGTCTCTTTACTCGTTCCGTAACACATCATCCCGTGATCAACTCCTTGATCACATTGTGCACATTATGATGATGTCCTACCGAGTGGGCCCAGAGATACCTCTCCGTCACACGGAGTGACAAATCCCAGTCTCGATTCGTGCCAACCCAACAGACACTTTCGGAGATACCTGTAGTGTACCTTATAGCCACCCAGTTACGTTGTGACGTTTGGCACACCCAAAGTATTCCTACGGTATCCGGGAGTTGCACAATCTCATGATCTAAGGAAATGATACTTGACATTAGAAAAGCTTTAGCATACGAACTACACGATCTTGTGCTATGCTTAGGATTGGGTCTTGTCCATCACATCATTCTCCTAATGACGTGATCCCGTTATCAACGACATCCAATGTCCATGGTCAGGAAACCGTAACCATCTATTGATCAACGAGCTAGTCAACTAGAGGCTTACTAGGGACATGGTGTTGTCTATGTATCCACACATGTATCTGAGTTTCCTATCAATACAATTCTAGCATGGATAATAAACGATTATCATGAACAAGGAAATATAATAATAATCAATTTATTATTGCCTCTAGGGCATATTTCCAACAGTCTCCCACTTGCACTAGAGTCAATAATCTAGCTCACATCGATATGTGATTAACACTTAAGGTCACATCCCCATGTGACTAACACCCAAAGAGTTCCGGGTTTGATCATGTTATGCTTGTGAGAGAGGTTTCAGTCAACGGGTCTGCAACATTCAGATCTGTATGTACTTCGCAAATTTCTATGTCATCTTGTAGATGCAACTACTATGCTACATTTGGAGGCATTTCAAATAACTGTTCTACTATACGAACCCAGTTTACTACTCAGAATAATCTGGATTAGTGTCAAAGTTTGCATCGGCGTAACCCTTTACGACGAACTCTTTTACCACCTCCATAATCGAGAAAATTCCTTAGTCCACTAGTTACTAAGGATAACTTTGACCGCTGTCCTGTGATCCATTCTTGGATCACTCTTGTACCCCTTGACTGACTCATGGCGAGGCACATTTCAGGTGCGATGCACAGCATAGCATATTGTAGAGCCTATGTCTTAAGCATAGGGGACGACCTTCGTCCTTTCTCTATTCTGCCGTGGTCGAGCTTTAAGTCTTAACTTCATACCTTACAACTTAGGCAAGAACTCCTTCTTTGACTGATTCATCTTGAACACCTTCAAGATCATGTCAAGGAATGTGCTCATTTGAATGTACCATTTAAGCGTTTTGATCTATCCTTATAGATCTTGATGCTCAATGTTCAAGTAGCTTAATCCAGGCTTTCCATTGAAAAACACTTTCCAAATAACCCTATATGCTTTCCAGAAATTCTACGTCATTTTTGATCAACAATATGTCAACAACATATATTCATCAGAAATTCTATAGTGCTCCCACTCACTTCTTTGGAAATACAAGTTTCTCATAAACTTTGTATACACCAAAATCTTTGATCATCTCATCAAAGCATACATTCCAACTCCGAGATGCTTACTCCAGTCCTCAGAAGGATTGCTGGAGCTTTGCATACTTATTAGCATCTTTCAGGATTGACAAAACCTTCTGGTTGTATCACATACAACCTTTCCTCAAGAAAATCGTCGAGGAAACAATGTTTTGACATCCTATCTGCAAGATTTCATAAATAATGCAGTAATCGCTAATATAATTCCAACAGACTCTTAGCATCGCTACGAGTGAGAAAGTCTCACCGTAGTCAACTCCTTGAACTTGTCGGAAAACATCTTAATGACAAGTCGAGCTTTCTTAATGGTGATACTTACCATCATTGTCCGTCTTCCTTTAAAATCCATATGTACCTAATAGCCTTACGACCATCAAGTAGTTCTTCCAAAGTCTACACTTTGTTTTCATATATGGATCCTCTCTCGGATTATATGGCCTCGAGCCATTTATTGGAATCCGGGCCCACCATCGCTTCTCCATAGCTCGTAGGTTCATTGTTGTCTAGCAACATGACTTCCAAGACAGGATTACGTGCCACTCTGAAGTAGTACGCATCCTTGTCATCCCACGATGTTTGGTAGTGACTTGATCTGAAGTTTCATGATCACTATCATAAGCTTCCACTTCAATTGGTGTAGGTGCCACAGGAACAACTCCCTGTGCCCTACCACACACTAGTTGAAGAGACGGTTCAATAACCTCATCAAGTCTCCACCATTCTCCCACTCAATTCTTTCGAGAGAGACTTTTCCTCGAGAAAGGACCCGATTCTAGAAACAATCCCTTATTGCTTTCGGATCTTAGACAGGAGGTATACCCAACTGTTTTGGGTGTCCTATGAAGATGCATTTATCCGCTTTGGGTTCGAGCTTATCAGCCTGAAACTTTTTCACATAAGCGTCGCTGCCCCAAACCTTTTAAGAAATGACAGCTTAGGTTTCTCTAAACCATAGTTCATACGGTGTCATCTCATCAGAATTACGTGGTGCCCTATTTAAAGTGAATGTGGTTGTCTCTAATGCCTAACCCATAAACTATCGTGGTAATTCGATAAGAGCCATCATGGTATGCATCATATCCAATAGGGTGCAGTTATGATGTTCGGACACACCATCACACTATGGTGTTCCAGGCTATATTAGTTGTGAAACAATTTCCACAATGTCTTAATTCTGTGCCAAACTCGTAATTCAGATATTCATCTCTATGATCATATCATAGATATTTTATCCTCTTGTCACGACGATCTTTCAACTTCACCCTGAAATTACTTGAACCTTTCAATAATTCAGACTCGTGATTCATCAAGTAAATATACTCAACATCTACTCAAATCATCTGTGAAGTAAGAACATAACAATATGCACTACACGCCTCAGCACTCATTGGACTGCACACATAAAAATGTATTACTTCCAACATGTTGCTTTCTAGTTCCATTTTACTGAAAACGAGGCTTTCAGTCATCTTGCCCATGTGGTATGATTTGCATGTCTCAAGTGATTCAAAATCAGGTGAGTCCAAATGGTCCATTTGCATGGAGTTTCTTTATGCATATACACCAATAGACATGGTTTGCATGTCTCAAACCTTTCAAAAATGAGTGAGTCCAAAGATCCATCAACATGGAGCTTCTTCATGCGTTTTATACCGATATGTCTTAAGTGGCAGTGCCACAAGTAGGTGGTACTATCATTACTATCTTATATCTTTTGGCATTAACATGTGTATCACTACGATCGAGATTCAATAAACCATTCATTTTAGGTGCAAGACCATTGAAGGTATTATTCGCATAAACAGAGTAACTATTATTCTCTTTAAATGAATAACCGTATTGCTATAGTCATAATCCAATCATGTCTATGCTCAACGCAAACACCAAATAACAATTATTTAGGTTTAACACCAATCTCGATGGTAGAGGGAGCATGCGATGCTTGATCATATCAACATTGGAAACACTTCCAACACATATCGTCATCTCACCTTTAGCTAGTCTCCGTTTATTCCGTAGCTTTTATTTCGAGTTACTAACACTTAGAAACCAAACCGGTATCTAATACCCTGGTGCTACTAGGAGTACTAGTAAAGTACACATTAACATAAGGTATATCCAATATACTTCTATCGACCTTGCTAGCCTTCTTATCTACCAAGTATCTAGGGTAATTCTGCTCCAGTGGCTGTTCCCCTTATTACAGAAGTACTTAGTCTCGGGTTTGGGATCAACCTTGGGTCTCTTCACTAGAGCAGCAGCTGAATTGCCATTTCATGAAGTATCCCTTCTTGCCCTTGCCCTTCTTGAAACTAGTGGTTTCACTAACCATCAACAATTGATGCTCCTTCTTGATTTCTACTTTGGTGTCAAACATCGCGAATATCTCAAGGATCATCATATATGTCCCTGATATATTATAGTTCATCACGAAGCTCTAGTAGCTTGGTGGTAATGACTTAGGAGAAACATCACTATCTTATCTGGAAGATCAACTCCCACTCGATTCAAATGATTGTTGTACTCAGACAATCTGAGCACAAGCTCAACAATTGAGCTTTTCTCCCTTAGTTTGCAGGCTAAGAAAATCGTCGGAGGTCTTATACCTCTTGACGTGGGCATGAGCCTGAAATTCCAATTTCAGCCCTCGAAACATCTCATATGTTTCGTGACGTTTCAAAAACGTCTTCGGTGCCTCAACTCTAAACCGTTTAACTGAACTATCATGTAGTTATCAAAATGTGTATGTCAGATGTTCGCAACATCCACAGACAACGTTCGAGGTTCAGCACACTGAGCGGTGCATTAAGGACATAAGCCTTCTAAGAAGCAATGAGGACAATCCTCAGTTTACGGACCTAGTCCGCATAATTGCTACTATCAACTTTCAACTAATTTTTCTCTAGGAACATATCTAAACAGTAGAACTAAAGCGCGAGCTACGACATAATTTGCAAAATCCTTTTTGACTATGTTCAGGATAGACAAGTTCATCTTATGAACTCCCACTCAGATAGACATCCCTCTAGTCATCAAAGTGATTACATGATCCGAGTCAACTAGGCCGTGTCCGATCATCACGTGAGACGGACTAGTCAACATCGGTGAACATCTTCATGCTGATCGTATCTACCATACGACTCATGGTCGACCTTTCGGTCTTCTGTGTTCCGAGGCCATGTCTGTACACATGCTAGGCTCATCAAGTCAACCTAAGTGTTTCACGTGTGTAAATCTGTCTTACACCCGTTGTATGTGAACGTTAGAATCTATCACACCCGATCATCACGTGGTGCTTCGAAACAACGAACTGTCGCAACGGTGCACAGTTAGGGGGAACACTTTCTTGAAATTTTAATGAGGGATCATCTTATTTACTACCGTCGTTCTAAGCAAATAAGATGTATAAACATGATAAACATCACCTGCAATCAAATAGTGACATGATATGGCCAATATCATATTGCTGCTTTTGATCTCCATCTTCGGGGCTCCATGATCATCATCGTCACCGGCATGACACCATGATCTCCATCATCATGATCTCCATCATCATGTCTTCATGAAGTTGTCTTGCCAACTATTACTTCTACTACTACAGCTAATGTTTAGCAATAAAGTAAAGTAATTACATGACGTTTATGTTGACACGCAGGTCATAAATAAATTAAGACAACTCCTATGGCTCCTGTCGGTTGTCATACTCATCGACATGCAAGTCGTGATTCCTATTACAAGAACATGATCATCTCATACATCACATATATCATTCATCACATCCTTTGGCCATATCACATCACATAGCATACCCTGCAAAAACAAGTTAGACGTCCTCTAATTGTTGTTTGCATGTTTTACGTGGCTGCTATGGGTTTCTAGCAAGAACGTTTCTTACCTACGCAAAGACCACAACATGATATGCCAATTGCTATTTACCCTTCATAAGGACCCTGTTCATCAAATCCGATCCGATTAAAGTGGGAGAGAAAGACACCCGCCAGCCACCTTATGCAACTAGTGCATGTTTGTCGGTGGAACCGGTCTCACGTAAGCGTACGTGTAACGTTGGTCCGGGCCGCTTCATCCCACAATGCCGCCGAATCAAGATTGGACTAGTAACAGTAAGCATATTGAACAAAATCAACGCCCACAACTACTTTGGGTTCTACTCGTGCATAGAAACTACGCATAGACCTAGCTCATGATGCCACTGTTGGGGAACGTAGCAGAAATTCAAAATTTTCCTACGTGTCACCAAGATCTATCTATGGAGAAACTAGCAACGAGGGGAAGGAGAGTGCTTCTACATACCCTTGTAGATCGCTAAGCGGAAGCGTTCAAGTGAACGGGGTTGATGGAGTCGTACTCGTCGTGATCCAAATCACCGGAGATCCTAGTGCCGAACAGACGGCACCTCCGCATTCAACACACGTACAGCCCGGTGACGTCTCCCATGCCTTGATCCAGCAAGGAGAGAGGGAGAGGTTGAGGAAGACTCCATCCAGCAGCAGCACAATGGCGTGGTGGTGGTGGCGGAGCGTGGCAATCCTGCAGGGCTTCGCCAAGCACCACGGGAGAGGAGAAGGACTTGGGAGAGGGGAGAGGGCTGCACCAGAACATTGGTATGGCTGCCCTCCCACCTCCACATCTATATATAGGGGCAAGGGAGAGAGGGGGGCGCAGCCTTGGCCCTTCCTCCAAGGAAGGGTGCGGCCAAGGGAGGAGTCCCTCCTCCCCAAGGCACCTAGGAGGTGCCTTCCCCCTTTAGGACTCTTCCTTTCCTTATCTCTTGGCGCATGGGCCTCTTGGGGCTGGTGCCCTTGGCCCATATAGGCCAAGGCACACACCCCTACAGCCCATGTGGCCCCCCGGTCCAGGTGGCCCCACCCGGTGGACCCCTGGGACCCTTCCGGTGGTCCCGGTACAATACCGGTGACCCCGAAACTTGTCCGGTGACCAAAACAGGACTTACCATATATAAATCTTTACCTCCGGACCATTCCGGAACTCGTCGTGATGTCCGGGATCTCATCCGGGACTCCGAACAACATTCGGTAACCACATACAAACTTCCTTTATAACCCTAGCGTCATCGAACCTTAAGTGTGTAGACCCTACGGGTTCGGGAGACATGCAGACATGACCGAGACGTTCTCCGGTCAATAACCAATAGCGGGATCTGGATACCCATGTTGGTTCCCACATGTTCCACGATGATCTCATCGGATGAACCACGATGTCAAGGACTTAATCAATCCCGTATGCAATTCCCTTTGTCTATCGGTACGATACTTGCCCGAGATTCGATCGTCGGTATCCCGATACCTTTGTTCAATCTCGTTACCGGCAAGTCTCTTTACTCGTTCCGTAACACATCATCCCGTGATGAACTCCTTGATCACATTGTGCACATTATGATGATGTCCTACCGAGTGGGCCCAGAGATACCTCTCCATCACACGGAGTGACAAATCCCAGTCTCGATTCGTGCCAACCCAACAGACCCTTCCAGAGATACCTGTAGTGTACCTTATAGCCACCCAGTTACGTTGTGACGTTTGGCACACCCAAAGTATTCCTACGGTATCCGGGAGTTACACAATCTCATGATCTAAGGAAATGATACTTAACATTAGAAAAGCTTTAGCATACGAACTACACGATCATGTGCTATGCTTAGGATTGGGTCTTGTCCATCACATCATTCTCCTAATGATGTGATCCCATTATCAACGACATCCAATGTCCATTGTCAGGAAACTGTAACCATCTATTGATCAACGAGCTAGTCAACTAGAGGCTTACTAGGGACATGGTGTTGTCTATGTATCCACACATGTATCTGAGTTTCCTACCAATACAATTCTAGCATGGATAATAAACGATTATCATGAACAAGGAAATATAATAATAATCAATTTATTATTGCCTCTAGGGCATATTTCCAACACTCTCCCACTGATTTCATCCATATGATTGAGCTTTGTCATCTCTATTGGTGTTGTGCTGCTGTTTAGATACTGTCATGAAAAAGTGGTATTGTACTTGAGAAGTTCTTCATTTGTGCTGTTTTAAATATTTCCTTTCCTTTTTTTCGAGCAAACAGTGATGCTAGCATTTAGTAGTCCTCTTGTCGTTGCACAATAGGATCATCTTCCTCTGAAGAAGAATATGGAGTACGTGAAGTGACTAGTTCCGATTATGCCAGGATGAAGAAGCCCTGTCTATCTTATCATCAGAAGGAGCAGTTGAAGGATGGTTACATTACTCCCCACAAGACCAAACTAACTTCAGCTCAGAAGGACTGACAAAATCTCCATTTTGTTGTTCTTGTTCTAGGATTCTTTCTGGTGAGTTCCATTTTTCTAAAAGTGTGCTCTACATGGACCATGTATGTGCCTATTGAAACTGTCAATTCATAGTACAGTTTGCTCTATACTAATCACTTTTATGTGTTTGTGCAAACATGGGTGCTCAGCTTGATTTCAATGGGAACTGCACAAAATGTTCATGAATACATCGAATCATTCATTTCCACCACAAGAAAGGAGGTGCCGATAAGTTCAAGGCATTGCAACATATAAGGGCGAAATCATACAAGCTACGCGTGAATTTGGTTGATTTTGGTGGAACTACACAAAAAGAAGAGCTGGTTTATTTAGCACGAGGTGCCATGTCAATGTCCGAACTGATGGAAAACCCTGCCCATTCCACAATCGCAGGCATTTCATATTTTGGAATGGGACAAC
The DNA here is from genome assembly GCF_003073215.2 of Triticum urartu. NCBI lineage: Eukaryota > Viridiplantae > Streptophyta > Magnoliopsida > Poales > Poaceae > Triticum > Triticum urartu. The sequence goes on along the minus strand of NC_053027.1, from coordinate 530,561,262 downwards.
CTTGTCAAATTTTGCTCATTGATTTTAGCAAGACATGCGTTTGATATTTTCGAATGGGATGCCCTTAGCTGTCAGCAGCGTCGATAAATTTTTTCTTTATTCTTTAGTTGTGAAGTAAATATTGCCTCTGACATGTGAGTCGCTGAGATGCATAATCATCGATTGTTTTGAATGTTCTCTATGGATTGCCAGGCCTGTGTGTTTGATTGCAATGTACAGAAACGCTAAAAAGCTGCTCAAACTCTTTGTACTCCTTTTGTTCCTTTTTACTTTGCATATTGTGTAAGTGCATACTTTTTTGTATAAGATTGGTCAACGTAGAGATACTTTGACTGCAGACAAAACTTGTATGCAGACTAGAAAGGACCGGAGGGAGTACATGTGAAACTGCTGCAAACGAGGTAATCACCCTGGGAATAATGCTAGTACGTACTGTTTTGCATGTTCATCCAATGCCAGTGATACAGGAATTCGAACTAATCGAAATAAATTCATTCATACACGGTCGGATTTCATATAAACATGTCGGATTTCATTACATTTCAACTAAAAAGGGGTGCGCTGGAGGTATAATTAATTAACCGGCCTAGCTTGTCATAGCGAATAGGGCAACTAGGAGCCCAGTGATCAGGATCACCACATGAAAAACACCTTTCTTCTTGTCATTCTTCTTCTTGAAGTTCGTGTGTTGCACAGCCTTGTTCTTCCCATCAAACTTTGCTTTACCATCAAACTTGCCCTTGTTCTTGAAGTTGTGGGGCTGGAAGTTCTTCTGTACCATATTGGCACTAGATCCTCCCTCAATTCCTCAAGCATGTGTGTCCTTTGCTCTCACCTTTTCTTCCACATCAAGAGTGCCAATGAGATCCACGAAGGAGGAAGCTTGGTGACGAAGGAGGTATAATTAATTAACTGAAGCTACCCACCTGTGTCCCGCTGAGCCGAACAGAAGCTTCAGTGACTAAACTGCAGGTGAAGTTGCGTAACTGACTTGTGGCCTGTTAGGCCCACGTGTCAGTCAGCCAACTACACCAGCAGTTAAGTAGAAGCAGCGTCCTTCTCAAGCACAGCTCTCCGACTCCACGTCGCCGCCAAGAAGCTAACCAGCCATCAATGGTTAACCCGCCTAGCTTGGCTTCAACCGGAGGGTAGCAGCGGTGGCCTTACTTGGACCCGAGCGGCGGCGACCTACCGTGTTCTACTCTTCCTCGTTTTCTGTGTGGCGCGGCCTCGTTGGCAGCGGGGCGGAGCCTCGGCGGAGCCGGCGATGTCCTCTGTCTCGTTGCCGGCGGGCGGCGCCTCAGCGGAGCGGTGGAAATCCTCCCCCATGTTGCCAGCAGGGTGGGGCCTCGGCTGAGCCGGCGATGTCCTCTGCCTCGTTGTTGGCGGGGCGGGGCCTCGGCGGAGCCGGCGGTGTCCTCTGCCTCGTTGTTGGCACCGCGGGGCCTCGGCGGAGCAGGGCCTCGTCGACGCCAGCGGAGCGGGGACTCGTCGGAGTCGGCATTGTCCTATGCCTCGTCCTCGGTCTCGCCAAACAGTGCCTCGCCCGCTTCATCGCCCTCTTTACTAGCCTCTTTGTAGGCGGCCGCAGCCTCCGTCACCCGCATGCGGTACCGCCAGCGCTCGAGGCGGCCCTTTGTGGGCGGAGAGGTACGAGTCGAGCAGCGCCTCCTGCTCCGCCCACTCCATGGCGATATGCTCCTCCGCCTGCAGGTGCTCCTGGAGGAGATGGTGGTTGTAGGCGGCATCGGCCTGCGCCTCCCGGAACTACTCCTGACGCATCTGCCTCACACTGTCCATATATTGGGCACGGGCCTCGCCGATGGTTATGGTGCAATGCACCGGCGAGGATGACGCGGAGGAGGGGGTTGGCGCCGGATCGTCGACTACCATGTTCTCCATTGGGACGTTGTCGTCCTCCGGCTGCCTGCCGGCCAGCCGGTCGGCAGCAATGGCTGCCATCTCCTTGTGGTCCGTCGTCCGCCCGTCCCGAAGTGCGCTGGAGCGTGAGGAAGCCATGGTGGGCAGTAGTGGTGTGCACAGGAGAAAGGGAACGGATGCGGATGACTGCGGCTATGGCCGGCGCAGAAGTTTATATAGCAATGGTGGGCGGGCAGAGGGACGGACGTGTGGCGCCGGAGTAGCCGCCTCGGCAACCGCGTATCATTAATGTGGGCAGCAGATGGACAGACGGACGGCACTTGTGTCGTTTGAAGGAGGAGCAATTGCCCGCACCAGGAAGCGGGGCGGGCGGCGCTGACTGTTTCGGGCGAAAAGCGCGCGCGGGCGAGGAGATGACTTTACTTGGAAAGGATGACAATGGGGACCCACCAGGTCCACAGCCTCACATACACAAGTGCCTCCTTATATATAATTATACTCCCTTCATCTAGGTGATATATATAAGTCGTATTAGAAAGTGCATCACGACCTAGGTGCAAGCAGATTGGTGGAAAAGAAGAATATTTCTTTCTTCTAAACACAACATTTAATCACAGCAGTTAAGAGGATGCCTTATTAGCTACCCATGTAGGCCATTGTAATTCATAGCATGCAAAGTGCTTTTATTTCTTGCCTAATAACCGCATGGATGTGCTGCATGCATTGGTCCTTGCCCGAGCAAAAAAAGGGAGGAAAGGGGTTTCCACGGGAGACAACGAGGCAGAGGTGGAAGCGCTCGCTGGAGTAATTTATTTTGCTTCCCCCTGGTTTCCTGACAACACGGTCCCACACCATTGTCAACCTATGTAGTAGTCAATAAACGAGAGAATTGCACAGACAGCTGGGACCAAGCAGCTCGAGCAGTATTTGTGTTTTTGAGGTGTGAGCACTGCAGAGTTTTTCGATGTTTAGCCCAGATATTAATTTTTCTCCACTGAACAACAACGAAAACATCGCTGCAGGCATTAACTGGGCGGGCTGTGGCCCGTCTAGCCCAGGCCAGATATCCAGCCCAGATATTAATTTTTTTCAAGCTGAAAATGGCTAGCCCAACTATACTTTTTTTAGAAATACCCAGGCAAGGTCAAGTTCTTATTCTCCGCCCCGCTGGGCTGCAAATCTTTCCTAGGAGGGATGCATTAGGCTTAACAAGAAAATGGGCTTTAAGAAATAATAAATGGGATGTAAAAAATTGGGCAGTAACTATAAAAAATGCACCAAACACGTGATTACTTTATAAAATATTATTTTTGGATATTGAAAATTTTAATTTCATTAATTGTTGCGAGCGCAATGTTTCGTTAGATTTTTACGTAATATAAATTTATTTAATCTGACTAGAAATTTCGGGATAAAAATATTTCGTATCCCATCAAAATGTGGGAAATTTAATTGAATTCTGTTTTGAACGGTTGGTTGAAATGGGCTGTACTTTTATCAAACTGTAAATGGGCTGTAGTAAATTTGATTAGAATTCAAAAATGGGCTACACATTCTTACAAATCTCAAATGGGCTATAAGTTCTCTGCCACACACTTCTAGCCTTACTAAGTTGATGCATCCCCTAAAAAACAGAGTTGACGCGTATGCAAGGCTTTGTCAACTTATAGTCAACACACGGTTCTAGCAGTAGTGGCCGTTGGATGTCCATCCAACGGATGCCGTGCTTCTTCTTCAATCTATGATTCCTCCCCCTGACATCCGGGGCGCACCGTTTCGGAAGCTGACCTGTGGGCCTACTAAGTTGACGTACCAAGGGCTTTGTCAACTTAGTCAATATAAACGATTCTAGCTGCAGTGACCGTACGATGTCCATCCAACGGCCGTAGTGCTTGTTCAACCTCTGGTCTTCTTGCTCCAGCCGCCCAAAGCAGCGCCGGTCGTGCCGCCTGCTCCTGCCTCCCATGGCCGGCTGTGCTGCCGCGGAGGCCTCACCGTCCCCTACTATTCCCACCGCTGGCCTGGCCCTGCGGCGACGGCAGCATCACACCGCAGCCGAACCAGTGAACCCTTGTAGTCCTCTCAGTGCGGGCTTCCACTGCCGCGTCGTCCCCTTCCTAGGCCTCGCCGTCGTCCACCGCCGTGGTGCTCTCCGCGCGGCGTGGTCAATGTGGTCAAGGAACGACTTCCATCGGAAGAGTACTGTACGTGGAGAGGCTGACAGCTGGGTCCACGGCCACAACCCAGTTTTTTTGTGATTTGCCAAGTAAGTCACTCTGTCAGGCCTGTTGGGCTGCAAATCTTTCAAGACGAGGAGAGCTTTCATTCGGCTGGCTGAGAAAATGGCCCATCAGTAATGAGAAATGGGTTGTACATTTTTAAAACACATCAAACCGGCAATTAGTTTCAAATATCTTTTTTTTCATTTCAAGATTTTAAATGACATTAATTTTTATGCGTGGAGAATTTGTTGGATTTTATATTGATATACATTTATTTTTAAAATCAGTTTGAATGTGAGTTGAAATTTTGGGATTAAAAACAGTTCGGACCGCACCGAAATATGCAAAATTTCGTATAATTTTTTAACCATTGCCACAATATGGGCTGTAATGCTAACAAAAAGAATATGGGCTCCAAAAAAACCTTAAGAATTAGCAAATGGGCTATAAATTATTAGAAATAATGGCAGATGGGTTGTATGCTGTTGTCCACAGATTTGAGGCTTTCATAAAAAAAGGTTGACGCACAAGCACTGGTTGTTGGATGTCCATCCAACGGCCGTCGTGCTTCTTCAATCTCTGCTCTTTCTGCTCCAGCCGCTCAAACAAGCACCGGCGGGACTGCCTGCTCCCTCCTCCGCGCGGCCGGCTGTGCTGCCGCGCAGGCCTCACCGCCCGACTGTACTCCCATCGCTGGCCTAGCCATCCCTCTACTCACCCACACCTGCTGTTATTCTCCGGCAACGACAGACGAACCAGTAAACCCTCGTACAGTCGTACTCCCCTCCGCGTGCGAAACAACTGCCGAGTCTTCCCTGCCTCCGTGTCGTCCCCTTCCTAGGCCTCACCATGGTCCGCCGCTATAGGATCGAAAGTATGTCTAGAGGGGGGTGATTAGACTACTTGACCAAATAAAAATCTAGCCTTTTCCCAATTTTAGTTCTTGGCAGATTTTAGCTATCTTAGCACAAGTCAAGCAATCTCCACACAATTCAAGCAAGCATGCAAAAGAGTATATGAGCAGCGGAAAGTAAAGCATGCAACTTGCAAGAATGTAAAGGGAATGGTTTGGATGATTCAAACGCAATTGGAGACACGGGTGTTTTTGTTGTGGTTCCGATAGGTGGTGCTATCGTACATCCACGTTGATGGAGACTTCAACCCACGGAGGGTAACGGTTGCGCGAGTCCACGGAGGGCTCCACCCACGAAGGGTCCACGAAGAAGCAACCTTGTCTATTCCATCACGGCCGTCGCCCACGAAGGACTTGCCTCACTAGCGGTAGATCTTCACGAAGTAGGCGATCTCCTTGCCCTTACAAACTCCTTGGTTCAACTCCACAATCTTGTCGGAGGCTCCCAAGTGACACCTAGCCAATCTAGGAGACACCACTCTCCAAGAAGTAACAAATGGTGTGTTGATGATGAACTCCTTGCTCTTGTGCTTCAAATGATAGTCTCCCCAACACTCAACTCTCTCTCACAGGATTTGGATTTGGTGGAAAGAAGATTTGAGTGGAAAGCAACTTGGGGAAGGCTAGAGATCAAGATTCATATGGTTGGAATGGAATATCTTGACCTCAACACAAGTGTAGGTGGTTCTCTCTCAGAAAATGTGTATTGGAAGTGTGGGTATGTTCTGATGGCTCTCTCCACGAATGAAGAGTGGGTGGAGGGGTATATATAGCCTCCACACAAAATCTAACCGTTACACATGATTAGCCAAACTCAGTGGGACCGAATAGTTAAACTCGGTCGGACCGATTCAGCAAACCTAGTGACCGTTAGGATTTTCGGTGGGACTGAGATGCAACTCGGTAGGACCGATATGGTTAGGGTTAGGGCATAACGTAATCTCGGTGTGACCGACTACAAAAACTCGGTGGGACCGATTTTGGTAATAAGCTAACCAGAGAGTTGGTCAGGTAAACTCGGTGGGACCGATTCGCTCATCTCGGTGAGACCGAAATGTTACAAAAGGGAAACAGAGAGTTTACATTGCAATCTCGGTGGGACCGATCGCTCATCTCGGTAAGACCGAAACATTACGAAGGGAAACAGAGAGATTACAATCCCATCTCGGTGAGACCGAGATCCCTATCGGTGAGACCGATTTGGCTAGGGTTTGTGGCAGTGGCTATGACACTTGAAACTCGGTGGCGCCGGATAGAAAGAATCAGTGGGGCCGAGTTTGACTTTTGGTTTAGGTCATATGTGGATGTGGGAAGGTAGTTGAGGGTTTTGGAGCATATCACTAAGCACATGAAGCAAGAGGCTCATTAAGCAACACCTCATCCCTCCTTGATAGTATTGGCTTTTCCCATAGACTCAATGTGATCTTGGATCACTAAAATATAAAATGTAGAGTCTTGAGCTTCAAGCTTGAGCCAAAAATTTTGTCCTTAGAATTTTGAGGGATCCACTTTCCTCATCCATGCCATGCCATTCATTGAGCTTTTCCTGAAATATTAATCTTGGAATTATGTTAGCTCAATGAGCTATATGTTGTTAGGAATTACCAAAACCACCCAGGGATAGTTGCACTTTCAACCGCCCTGGTGCTCTCGGCGCGGCGTGGTCAATGTGGTCAAGGAACGACTTCCATCGGACGTGGACTGTACGTGGAGAGGCTGACAGCTGGGTCCATGGCGGCAGCAAGGAAGTGCCTCCTTATTACGCGCAAAATAATGATTCCTCCACCTGACAGCAGGGACCCACCGGACGGGCCACCGTATTTCGCAAAAAAAACGTTTCCCCCCTGACTGCTGGGACCCACTAGCTACACCTTCGCACGCAAGGAAGTGTGTCCGGACAAACAAACGATTCGCCCCCCTAACTGCTAGGACCCACCAGCTACATCTTCACACGCAAGGAAGTGCGTCTGGGCAAAAAAAAAGAAAACCAAAATGCTTTGCCCCCCTGACTGCTGGGACCCACCGGCCCCCCGACTGCTGGGACCCACCGGCTACATCTTCGCACGCAAGGAAGTGCGTCCGGGCAAAAAAAATGATTCTCCCCTGACTGTTGGGACCCACCAGCTACATCTTCACATGCAAGGAAGTGCCTGACAGTCGGGACCCACCTGGTCGAAGCGTACGTAGCATTGTCATTCTGGTCGCAAACGTGTACGTACATATATACTGGTCGATGTAGAGGCGCGCACGTGTCGTAGTAGAGGCGCGCACGTAGCATGTACACGTACATAGAGCGGCCAGGGTGCAAGAAAGAAAATACGGCCACATATGTGTACATACGGGCGGTGTCTCGAACGCCTACTCGCGCATACGTACGGCGAGGGCTCGTGTACATGGCTGGGTCGGAATGGAGAAACAGCGCCGTCGTCGTGTTCATGGGGAGGCAACAGAATGCGTCGTCTTCATGGGGAGGCACCGAAATGCGTCGTGTTCATCGGGAGGCAACGCGGCTGGGTCAGAACGGAATGCGTGGTCGTGTTCATCGGGAGGCAACGCAGCTGGGTCGGAATGGAATGCGTGGTCGTGTTCATCGGGAGGGCTTGGACGGAAGAGGCAATGGAAACGAGGCATGGCGTACCGCACAACGGAGGAAACGGACCTCCTACGGTCGAAACGGGGGTCCTGTTGATCGGGAGGGGTGTGGCGTACCGCAAAACGGAGGAAACGGACCTCCTACGGTCGAAACGGGGGTCCTGTTGATCGGGAGGGGTGTGGCGTACCGCAAAACGGAGGAAACGGACCTCCTACGGTCGAAACGGGGGTCCTATTGATCGGGAGGGGTGTGGCGTACCGCAAAACGAAGGAAACGGACTTGTGTTGGAGCACTACGGTCGAAACGGGGGTCCTGTTCATCGGGAGGGGTGTGGCGTACCGCAAAACGGGACTCCATGGGATACTGTTCATCTCCACTGTCGACCCCCTCCAGCCTCCACGAGCTACTGTTCATCCACTGTCGACCTCCTCCAGCCTCCACGGGCTCCTGTTCATCCAGCCTCCACCGCGCGCTACTCCACCGGCTACTGTTCAACCACCCCTCCACCATCTACTGTTCATCCAGCCCTCCACACCACGGGGTCCTGTTCAACCACCCCTCCACGGGCACCCCTCCACCGTCTACTGTTCATCCTGCCCTCCACACCATGGGGGGTCCTGTTCATCCACCCCTCCACCGTCTACTGTTCATCCAGCCCTCCACACCACGGGGTCCTGTTCATCCACCCCCACTGGGAACTGTTCATCCACCCCCCCCCCGCAACGCTCATTGTTCATCTAGAGGCAGCATCGATCGTCTTCAGTTAGCAGCAGTAGCTAAGGAATCGCTCGATCAGGTTCAGTTAACAGCCATCGATCGATCGCTCGAGTTCAGTAACGCGTAGCCTGCAGTGCAATCGCTCGGGTTCAGTTAGAGCCCAACGCCTCACTCGGGTTCAGTTAGAGCTAACGCCTCGCACACACGCGCGTACGTGTACGAGAGAAACGTGCATCGCTCGGCCCCCGACCTCCCACCGTAACCGGGAACTCCCCGAAATTTTCCTCCCCCTCGCTTCTACCACGGTTTTTTCGTCATGGACGACCCAAAGAATGTCATGCAGCTGCGTCTCCAGCCTGCCCAGGACGAAAAGCCCATTTTCTGTCATGATTTTTTGTCATAGAAGTAGGAGCCCACCACATCTATGATGATACCAGGTTTTGTCACAATTATCGTCATAGAAGTGTCATATGTATGACAGAAAAAAATTTCGTTTGGCCCAAAATGTCACGGATGTGTCTTTTTTTGTAGTGTAGTCCAATAGTCCGGCCAAAGGTTATAGTCCGGCTGTTCGGATACCCCCTAATCCAGGACTCCCTCAGTAGCCCCCGAACCAGGCTTCAATGACGATGAGTCCGGCGCGCAGATTGTCTTCGGCATTGCAAGGCGGGTTCTTCTCCAAATTCCGAGTACCTATTAGATAGTGTCCGGCTTCTTGTAAATGTTGTGCTCCTTGGCTTCCGTGCCGAATAATGGCCACCTTCCACGTGTCAAGCGAATGCGAGGAGTCAGGGTGTTTTTACATTTACCCCCCTAGCCATGCAAACGGGCTGTCTATTAAAGAGGCGAGGATTCTCAGATCCAATCACACCATCCACCCTCAGCGAGCATCCATCGGAGCGCACCCGAAAAAATCCATTCCAACATGGCCAGTCAGCGCAGTTCCTCCTCTCGCTCCCCCAGCCGTAAGCCCGGAGATTGGGAGAGGTGTTCCATCTCACACAGCCAATTAGTCAAGCTTCAGACCCAGGGATTTCTCCCCCCAGCGTATATGGTCCCAGTTTGGGCCGAAATCGCCACCAATAATGGCGGGGAGCAAGCGGAGAGCCTTCCCAACCCTTCTAAGGGAGAGCGAGTATGTCTGGTCCCTTATTTATTAAGGGGGCTCGGATTTCCAATCCATCCGTTTCTCCAAGGGCTCCTGGAGTTTTACGGCCTCCAGTTGCATAGTCTTACCCCTGCATCCATACTTCATATCGCTGGCTTCGCAGCTCTTTGTGAGTTGTTCTTGGGCTGCGAGGCCCATTTCGCACTGTGGAAGAAGTTGTTCTGCCTTGTGCCCCGCTTGCAGAGGGGGTCAATATATCAAGTGGGCGGAGCCGAAGTATGGCGCATCGCCGGGACCGGATACCTATCCGGAACCCCGAAGAAGGCGTCCGAGAACTGGCCTTCGGAGTGGTTTTATATGGAGGACGTCCCTCTTCTGGACCCTATTCGGATCGGCCTTCCCGATTTTGACAATGCTCCTTTGAGGAAGCGCCTGAGCTGGCGACCAAGGAGCCCCCAGGAGGAAGACGATAGAGACGTCCTTTACCTGATGGACCGGATAAAGGTATTGGCCCAATCAGGACTGACCACAACCGAGGTTATGGCAATATGCATTATGCGGGGGGTGCAGCTTTCAACGGGGAAGATAACGCCACCCGCTATGGCCGCAAGGGGCCGGACTCGACTGCCGCTTTGGCAAAAATCTTGTCCGGTTTGTTCAAGGGAGAAGAGGAGGAATTCCTCTGCGTCAATCCACAGGGTGGATTTTCCATGTACAATCCTCCAAGCTGGGTAGGTCAACACTTTCTATGCCCATTCGTTTCGTATTCCCATAACTAAGCATTTTTCTTTGCGAATTCCTCGTAGGAGCTGCGTAAGGCTGTAAGGGAGATCAGCAGCCCACCTCCACAACCAGAGGATCCTGAACGGTCCCTCGACCCGGCTTTCCAAGAGGATCCGGATATATCCGTGCAGCTGATAGATGGGGTATTTTACCAATTAAGCAGTGATAATGCCTTGGTATTCATTACGGCCGATTACCCTGGGTTGCTCCCAGCTTCACAGGTGACTGAGACCGAAGTCCCGGTATTTTGAAAAGGATTCGTCCCTGCGCACTTTGCTTATCGTATGCAAATGGTGTTTTACAGGGGAGGCCCTCGAGACGCTGCACCGAACTCGCGGTGACTAGCCTACAAGGGGCTCCGAGGCCGGACAGGATAAAAAGGAAAGCGGTCCGGACGGAGACACCGGCGCAGAGGTATGATGCAACATATCATCCTTGATTGGCGTTTTTAAAGACATAATGATGCCCGTGTTCCCCAGAAAGAAGAACGCTCGCCGGACTATATCCGACGAGGGCGCCAACCGCGCTTCAACCAGCCGAGCTCCAGGACCGGACACGGAAGCGAAAGCGGATACAAGGCGCGTGCCGGATGTTCCTCCGACAGAGGATGCGGATAGAATATCCGCTACAAATTCCGAAGTGGAGAGCGCCATGAACCACAGGCATCGCCGAGCCGTTCTCCATGATGCTTGCTTCTCCCAGGAGGCATTTGATGCCTTCAACTCAGGAGACGGGTACCTCCGTGCTGCTCACAATGGTCTAGCCAGAGCCACGGACCAGTATGTAAAGGACATACGGGTGAGAAAATTTGATGATTATATATATCATTAGCCCCTGAGACTTGAAATAGTTAGAATAACTGATTTAAGGATCACTTGTTATGCAGGTTCTTACAGAAAAGAATACCCAATTATCCCAAGAGCTTGAAGAGTGCAAAGCCCAACTTCAGGCCGTACTGGCCGCAGAAGAGGAGTCCAAGAAGACCCCCTCTGGTAACACATATTTAAAATGATAGATACCGTATAGAGTGCGGCACATGTGCAAATCTGACAACAAATATGGCAGATGACGCCGAAGGAAATCCGGATGAGCAACATCTCTTACGCCGGCTAAAGGCTGGTGAGAGCGTGCTTACGAGGGTTAGGCAAGAGCAAAATAATCTCCAGGATGCCAACACCCAGCTGGGCGTGGAACTAAAGGATGTTCGTGCCCAACTGTCGGACTCTGTGAAGGAGAATCAGCGGTTGCGACGCGGCATTTTCAGTAAGTGCTTGAACGAACTTGTTAAAAAGAGTTCGGCAAAGAAACCGGCTAACAGAGTTATGTCTGTAGGTATGCTGACGGGTCGTCCCGCGTGTCGTGGTTTTGTCATGGCAGATGTCCTAGCGAAAGGACTTAGTCGTGGAGCCATCACAACGGGTTAACTCGAAGGGGTTAAAGTGGACACAGGGACACAAAGAGTTTATACTAGTTCGGCCCCTTCGATGAAGGTAAAAGCCTACGTCTAGTTGTGATGGAATTGATGGGGTTTCGATGACTAGGGAGCAACAAGCTTCGCCTAAGTCTCGAGTTGTGGTTGTCTGTCCTTGAACCGCTGCCGGGTCGTCCCCTTATATACACGGGTGACGCCCGTCGGTTCACAGAGTCCCAATCACCGGTTCATACTCGTATCCGGGTTGGTCTCTCCTTATTCCTAACTTACAATACAAGTTTACATACAAAGCCGGTTTACGGCTACAAGTGTTGAACCGACTACGGCCTTGGGCCCTCATCTATCTTCTTGGGCTTTAACACTCTTGGACTACTAATGAAGTTAACCCGGCCCAAGTAGGCCGGTTTACGCCCAGTAGTAATATCCCCAACATTAGGCCCCAGATTGATTTGAACGAGTTCATGTCAATCCTTAGCAGAAATCTTCATCTTCAGCATCTTCTTGTAATTGTTGAACCGTCTTGATGTCATCTTTTCCAATTGCTGTTAAACCAGAGTGACGTCATCTGTCATAAAGAAAGTATCCATAATATCTCTTCATTTAGTAGAGCTGTGAAAATCGAGGCGACAGCTCCGTTCCGTGGCCCTTGGTTTGTCGCGCCTGACACATGTCCTTTTGCCTTATAAATAGGACCGAAGGGTCATTTCCTTTTTCCTCTTCGTGCCTTCTCTTCTTTGTCTTCCTCGCGTCGCCAGCTTCAGAGCTCCGCCGCCGCCGTCGTCTTCAGAACCAACCTTGGCCGCTGCATCAACCTGAACGCACCAGAAAGTCGCGGCGACCTTCCGCATCTTCCTCGGCTCTGGTAAGTCCTCTATTCTTCTCAACCTAGATCTGTTCTAGGGTTTCATGCTCTTGCCGTGTTCATCACTTTTTCATGTTCGTACTCAAACTCCTGGATAAATCTGTGAAACCCTACTCTGATTTAGCAGTAGCTTTTATCATCCGCCTGTAGTCTCATGCTCAAGTCCATAGATCTCATCTATACATCTGCCCATTGATTCGATACTATTCTGCTTTGAGTTTTCTGAATATTTTCCTGCTTTTCTGAACTTGCTTCAGATCCATCACTGTAATAAGACCTTGTGAAACTTGTTTCTGTATACTTAACCATTTGCAGCCTCAATTGCTTCAATGCTTAGATCAGGCGGTTTAACTTGGTGTAGAAAAAATTTAATGAACCGGTATATGCCATTAGTCCCCTTGTTGAACCGCCAGAACTCTTTAGCCAGACACTGCCGTTTCATAGAACTCCGGTTTAGATGCAGCTGTCTCCGGTTTAACACTGTACACACTGGTGCACACTTGTCCAACACATTCTTGAACCGGATTTACTTATTTTGTAGATTTCATCATGGCCAAACAAGTATATGAGTGCAACTGGGCCCCTTCTCGCGTCACAGAGACTCAATTGAACAACTTAGTCCTGACTGGCGCTTTAAGCAGCAAAAACACCATCCATTGGAGAGTCCCGGGCAAAGAATGTCCTCCCACACCTCGAGAAGGAGAGGTTGTCGTATTTGTGGATCACTTAGCCCGCGGTTTTAATCCGCCCGGTTCAAAATTCTACCGGGATGTATTGGCCAACTTCCAACTCCATCCGCAAGATACTGGCCCCAATTCTGTCACCAACATATGCCATTTCCAAGTACTCTGTGAAGTGTTCTTTCAAGAGGAACCCACAGTCGAGTTATTCAGAGATTGTTTTCATCTAAACCGCCGCACAGAATTTACTGATGGCTCCAATATGGAATTGGGTGGTATAACGATTCAGAAAAGGAAAGAGGTTACTTACCCTCACGCAAAACTGCACAGCCATCCCCAAGAATGGAATCAGACATGGTTCTATTGCAAAGACACCTCCCCTGCTAATGAAAATCCCTTGCCTGGCTTTCGTCCGGAACGGCTTAGCAATACGCACCCCTTTCCACAAAGGTTGACTGCCAAGGAGAGGAGTAAATATGCTCCTCAACTGTCCAAGCTCAGGGCCTTTATGGCCAACAGTTTAACAGGAGTTGATCTCGCTCGTTGCTGGATATCATGGAGCATACTGCCCCTTAGTCAACGCTCCGGTTTGATGTGCGAATATACGGGCAGTGTTGACGACCCACTGCGACACGTGAATATCCAGCTCACCAATGAAGAAGTCACAGAAGCTGTGAAGAAAATTTTGAACGAACCGGAATACATCTGTGCCCGAACCGGCCTGCTTCCTTTCTGCGCCACCAACGAACCGCCAGCTGTAAGTTTGTAACTGTACTTTTTTATTGAACATATCCTTGCTATTTCTGTATATTCTCTAATTTCAACTGCTGCTTAAACAGGGCGATGATCCATTTTGGAGCAAGAAGCTTCCTCAGGAGAAACCAAAAAAACAAGACAAACCGGAAAAACCAATCCGGCCAAAGACGAAAGTTGTTAAGAGGCCTGCTCATAAGAGGAAGACCACTGCATCTTCTGATCCACCCGCTGATGATGATGTGGGTAATCCAGACCTTGAGGTAGAACTTGATTCACTTGGCTTGCTTTTTACACGCCTTATTGATGATAGTATTTGTCAGGATGATGCCGAAGCTAGCCATGCTGATGCTGCAGAGGTAATTATTCTCTCTTCTGATTCGAACTTTTTGCCTTCACTAAAAATTTGCCAGGCAAACCGGAAAGTTAAATTTTCTCATCCTCTTGCTTACTTGGATCCCAAATTTCTTATGAAGACCCAATAGCACGAAGCTCGCCGCACAACTCAGCACAGCGGCCAGGTAGTTACCTCCGCCGGTTTACCGAACAGTCCGGTTCGGAAACGCCGTTCAGAGGTCTCTGTTTTGCTTGTCAGTACTTGTCGTAAAGCGGGCTGTTTTCGTCAACCGCTTAACCCATCTGACTCTGATTATTAGGTTACCTCCCACTCATCCTCTGGCGAGTCAACGGGTACTCAGCTGCCTCCGCTTAAAACCGTGCTTGGGTAAGCTTACATTTATCATAATATTTCTGGTACAGTACCTTGTAACATATATTGTTTTTGACTTTGCTACTCCTTTCAGGGCCAAGACTAGGCCGAGCAAGAAGGCTCGCCTGGATAAAGCGGCCGCAGAAGAAACTGCCCCTGAACCGGACAACACCCCAGATCTTGAAGCGGCTATCCGTGAAGACATGCCCAACGACCCGCCAGTGCAAGATAAGGTTTTTATTGCTGAAGAAAGGCCTGTTGACGCCTCCGGTCCTGCCGACCAGCCAAAAAGTCCCGTCCGGATTGAGAAATCCACCAGTCCATCCAAGACTACTAGTAAACCGACAGCCCCAGTGCAAACCGGTGACGCCCAGGATGATGAAGTTGTTATCACTGGTGTTGGTCATACCGAACCAAGCAATCCTGTCGCTTTGTCCAAACATATTGCCAAGGACGAATTTGCCGCAATGGGCAAAGGCAAGTGGAATGTTTATTTGGCGACTTACGCTGCTTTGAATGCGCAAGATCTTCATTCTGGCTACCTGAACCGGTTGTATACCAGTCGTGATTATGAAGCCGGCCTAGTGAATATGATGAAAGAGAAATTTGAGGTAACTTTCATATGCCTCTTCCTTGCTTGGATATTTTAATCTTGCTGATTCTCCTAGCCCCCAAGGGCCGGTTTGTAAACTTCTTTCAAACCGGGACTTGTGAAATATAAAGCTGAATACTTCAGAATATGCTGATGTAGCCCCCAAGGGCCGGTTCAACTTAATGTAGTTTAAACCGGGACTTATTAATATAAACCTGAATGCTTCAAAATTCACTGATGTAGCCCCCAAGGGCCGGTTCAACTTAATGTAGTTAAACCGGGACTTTAAGTAATTTAATATGGCAGTGTCAGAACTTTTTTTTGAGCAAATAGCCATTAGCCCCCATGTGCCAAGTTGAATACTTGTATTGAGCTTGAGACTTTACAATCAATTGACAGTTGTAGATCAAATATGCATTAGCCCCCAAGTGCCAAGTGCATAACTTGTTATGTGGTTGGTACTTCAATTCCTATACCGTTTGTTAAGCCATATAACTGTCTGTATGCAGGCTGAGCTGAAGACCAAAGAAAATCAACTCGCCGATCTTCAAGAAAACTTGAAATCCTAACAAGCTGAAACCTCAAAAGTGAAAGAGGAGTTGACCAGCGCTTTAAGCGTCATGGAACAGCTGAAGGAGGGCTTCAAGAAAGAGCGGACGGATTGGGCCACTAAGAAGGCCGCTTTGACCAAGAAAATTGAAACTGCTGAAGCCACCCTTAAACCGGTAACAGATGAACTCACCAGCGTTGTCGGTGTCCTGGGAATGGGGGTCCCCAGACTTGCCTGCCTGCGGCCTGCGGCGTGGCTCAAGTGGGGGCCCAGCTCAGCCCAACTTCATCAACACGAGGCTCAAGACCCTCGCGAGGGGCCAAGCCTCGCGAGGCGGACGACACAGCGCATCCTCAGGCATAGCCTCGTCAGGCTGGCTCGCGAGGAGGCGGAGAGTTCAAGGCGGGGTACCTCGCGAGGTGCCCATGACGCAAGCCGTGACGACACGGGGCACCAGGCGGGTGCCAGCGCGCGCAGCGTCCCTCTTTCCTCTTTGGTGCAAAGGGGGCAAGCGTATCCGCGGAGTACCGAGGCATCAGGCAAAGGTTGCCACTTCGGTGCAACGAGACCAAGACCAGGAGGACCACGAGACGGAGGTCACCGTGGAGCCCGGCGCGGCGTCATCACCAGAGCCTTTGGCAGGCGAAGACTGCTTTTGTCAGGATAGATGTACCCGTTGTCCCCCGTCAAATTAGCCCGCCATTGTTGGATCCCTTTCCGCTCGATATTTGGGGAGAGGACCAGGGCCTCTATAAATAGGACTAGCCACCCACATAGAAGGGGGTTCGGTTGGCGGGAGGTTCGGTTCGGCTCCCCGTCGACGAGAGAGAGAGAGAGAGAGAGAGAGAGAGAGAGTAAGGTGACTGAACCTCCTAGCAGTTCATCGCCCCAGCCAAGAACAGACCCTCGCGAGGTCGTTCTTCCTTGTATTGTTCGTCCACACCAGCCTCAGGAGGCAATCCATCCGCCACACACTAGAGTAGGGTATTACACCACATCGGTGGCCCGAACCAGTATAAACCTTGTGTCCTTCGTGCAGCTCTCTTAGTAGTTTAGATCCCTTTGAGATGGAGAGGTTGAAGGCGAGATTTCCGCGCGCACCCCAGTGTTCGAACCTTAAGGGTCTGCCGGAACCCGAAACCCGACATTTGGCGCGCCAGGTAGGGGTGTGCCGGAGTTCGTCTCCCATCGCTCCGCTCTCCTCCGACCGTCGCATCCATGTCTGACGCTCGTCGGGCCCGCGCCGAGCGCCGGGCCGCCATCGCCTCTCGCGTCGCCCAGACGGCCCCTGTCGGTGGGCGTCCTCGTCATTCCCCGTCGCCCGCCATCAACGCTACCACCGGGTCGGCGGGGGGCGAGCAGCAGGCATCATCTCAGCACCCGTCCGTGCGACAGGACGGCCACACCGCCACTCCATCACTCGCTCCAGCTGGCTCTTCGTCCCGCGCACTCCGCGCACCCTTGGAGGCTCGGGCTGCGCTCCTCGCGGCGAACGAGCTCCTGCGCTACCGTCCCGTCGACGACGTCTACGAAGAATGGCTCGACCGCGTCACCGAGCTTGTCCGCGCCGCAGGGGGCTCTTCCGCGCCGTCCGTCCCTCTGCGCCGCACTCCGCCCCGCGCGGGCAACGAAGCTCCAGAGGCGCACCAGCCGCCTCCCCTCCAAGAAGATGCCATGGCTCCAAGGCGCTTGGTCCCTGGGCGGAACCCGCTTCGTGAGGCGCCAGCGCAGCAAGAGCGAAGCTGCCAAGAAGTTCCATGCCCGCAAGGGGCTGCCAGGGCGCTCCCTGCTCCGGCACGCCGCGACCCTGCGCCAGCTCCGGCATGCCATGACCCCGCCCTGCTCCTAGCTGCAGCGCGTGGGGACCCTCAAGGCCAAGCTCTCCACCAACCGAGGCCTTTCGTGGCCACCGCGGGCTACCATGCCTACACCACAGAGCTGCGCAGCGTCGCGTGGCCCGGCAAGTTCAAGCCCGACCTGCCTCCTCGCTACGACGGCACAACCGATCCCGCAGAGTTCCTCCAGCTCTATGAGCTGGGCATTGAGGCTGCCGGTGGGGATGAAAAGGTCATGGCGAACTGGTTCCCCATGGCGCTCAAGGAAGGAGCTCGAACCTGGCTCCTGAATCTGGCTCCGGGCACGATCTCCTCCTGGGACCAGATGCGCGCCCGCTTCATCGCCAACTTCCAAGGTACTCGCGACCGGCTGCCCGCCGTGAGCGACATGCGCCGCGTCAAGCAACAACCCGGAGAGACCCTGCAAAAGTACATCCAGCGCTTCAACAGCGCGCGCCTCAAGATCCCCAGGGTGTCCGAGGAGGCCACCATCTCTGCCTTCTCTGACGGCGTGCGTGACGTCAAGAGGAAGGAGGAGCTGGCGATGCACGAAGACCTTTGCACCTCCCTAGAGCTGTTCAACTTGGCGAACAAGTGCGCCAGGGCTGAGCAGGGACGTCTCTCCCTCCTCGAGCTGCCTACTGCGGACCCAGAAGAGAAGAAGCCCAAAGCCAAGGACGTGAAGCGCAAGGGGGCTGCCGTACTCGCGGCAGAACCAGACACCAAGCGGGGCAAGGATCTGCCCGAACCCTCCAGAGGCAGCCGGTACTGTGTGTGCCATGACCTCCACACCCACAACACCAACGAATGTCAAGAGCTCTGCACCGTACGAGAAGGAAGGATCGGCCGTCGCCCTGATCGTGCGGACCGGGGCTATGGCCGAGGAGGAGGAAGAAACCCAGGGCGCTGGGAAGACCGCGGCCTGCGCCAGGGGTGGCGCGACCACCCTCGCGAGGATCGCTGGCGGGACCTGCCTCGTGAGGGGGACTGGAGAGACCAACCTCGCGAGGATCGCCCTCATGGCAACGCAGGCCTGCCTCCGCTGCCGCCTCCACCAAGAAGGAACGACGACCGCCACCAACACGAGGGGGCTGGAGGCTTCCAGGAGCCGCGCGCGATCGCCTGCATCCTGGGCGGAGCTCAAGCCCCAGCCTCCCAACGTATCTTCAAGCAGTTTGCCCGCAAAGTGAATGCAGTTCTCCCCAAGCTCGAAGCAACACGCCCCCTCAGGTGGTCTGCGTGCCCCAGTTTGTTCAGCTCGGCAGACCAGCTCAAGTGCGCAGCCACTGCAGGAGTCCTTCCGATGCTCTGCTCCCCGGTCATCAGCAACGTGCTGGTCACCAAGACCCTCATCGATGGCGGGGCAGGGCTCAACGTCCTGTCCGTGGAAACATTCAACAACCTCCAAGTGCCCTACGACCAGCTTCAGCCAACCAGGCCTTTCTCCGGGATCACCGACGGTTCCACAGTCCCGATCGGGCAGGTCCGCCTCCCCGTCACCTTCGGGGCCCGCAGCAACTACCGCACCGAGCTCATCGACTTCGACGTCGCCCACATCCGCCTGCCGTACAACGCCATCCTCGGGTACCCAGCGCTGGCCCAGTTCATGGCCGTGACCCACCACGGCTACAACGTCCTCAAGATGCCAGGAAGTGGCAGCGTCATCACGGTGCCCTGTGAAGAGAGAGATGCAGTGTGTTCCCTGGAGCGAGCCTTTCAGGCCGCGTCGCTAGAAGACCCAGATCGTGGAAGCAGGAGGCTTCCTGAGACCGTCACCAAGAAGAAGAAGACATCGTCAGGCTCAGCCCCTCAGGAGGCAGGCCCCTCGGGGCCCGTGCCTCCTCAGGAGGGCCCTCCATCCATCGCATAGGAAAGCACGCCCGGCGCCCTCCTCAGGCAGGGCTCGGGGGCTCTCACCTGGAGGGCCGCCGACCTAGCCAAGGTCACGAGGGAGGCGCTTGGGCACCGTGTGGAGGTGTGCTTCGCAGCACGCCTCCCTCGAGAGGGAGCCAGGCGAGGAAGATCAGACCAGCAAGAGTTCGTTGCCGAGACCATTCAAGAGCTACAGGAGACAAGGATCATGAGAGGTTGCCGCCGCTTGCCAGCCGTGGCCCCACATCCAGGCGAGGATGGCGGGCTGCGTGTCTGCGTCGACGTACCAAGGCTCAATCAGATCGCCGCGACGGAGCGCCTCTGGCCCTCGCAAGTGGGGCGCTGCGGAGGTCCACCCCACAGCTATGTTTGCATGCCCTACGGCCTGCCGAGCATGGCTGCGGCGTACCAGCGCCTCACGAGGGGCATCGTGGAGGCTCAGGAAGACAAGCGTTCCGCGGCCTTGGCGGAGATGGAGACAGCTCGCGAGGAGTCACTAGCGCCTCCGGAGCCCCCCGAGGCCCCGGGGCCTGGGGGCTCGTGAGGGTCGGCTTCTGCAGCCCGTCAAGTCTGCTGCACCAACACCACTACGCCGACGACATCCTCAGGTGACATCTTTCAAGTTCCGTTCTCAGCTGGGAGCACCCTCCCGGGGTTGCATCACTCCCAGGCCGCGTGGGTCCGTCCCCGCGGCGTGTATCTGCATTTACCTTTCCGTCGTTAGTTGCCTTGTTGGGGGCGCCCCTCGGGCTGCATCATCCCCAAGCCGCTGGGGCCAGGCCCAGCAGCGTGTATCTCCGTCGAGTTTATTTCCAACTATGCACTTGCTCGTCACGCTTGATTGTTTGTTGCCCGTCCGCGGCATTCCTTTTTCTCCATGTCGATTGCTTGCACGTTAAAGGGGGGGGTGCCTGAGCATCGCGACTCAGGGCCCTTACTGGCTCTCCAGCCCACACCCTCTGGCCTTGTCCACGGCATCGCGACCTGGCATACCAGCGACGGCTGAGACAAGCTCGAGGGCCGGGACCCGAGGACGTAGAGTACCGGCATCTAACTAAATTTTGCAGGGACGCATCTCAAGATACGGCCCAGTGCCGGGCGCAACCCGCCCAGAGGTAGGGCCTCGTGAGTCCCGCGCTAGCTCACGGGTGCCCAGATACACCTCACCTAGCTCTACCGTGCCGGTCACGTGTCAGGGCGGGGCTGTATACGCCCCGGGGGCTCCTCCCGGAGGGGAGCCCCCTCCCACGTACCAGTGGAAGCACCATGCTCCGCGCTAGCTGACGACACTGCCGAGGAGCGGCTATGCCCGTACACATACGGAAGCGCTATGCTCCGCGCTGGTGATAAACAACTGAGGGTGACCTCCGGGCCACGTTAACCTCAAGGAGCCTAGAGCTCAGTGGCTGGCCTCATTGCAACGCCTCCCCTCGGGAGCGCCGCGCGAGGGGGCTAGGCACGGGGGCTGCGGCTAGGTCACGCCCAGACGTACGCCGCCCAGCCAGGCCCCTCGGGCCTGGTTCTCCGCGAGTCTCTCCCCGAGCGGAGCCAAGGTACGAAGGCCGTTTGCGCGTCAAGGGGGACCCCTGGGCATCGCGACCCAGGGGCCTAACTGGTCCCGTAGCCCCTCACTCCTTAGTTCCGAAAGGCTATGCTGGGTGAGGTACGCGCGGGGCCGGGCTCTCCAGACGTAGAACGGTAGCCACGCTTACATCTCGCCTCATCACCCGCTGTTCGCACGTCAAGGGGGACTCCTGAGCATCGCGACTCAGGAGCCTAACTGGCTCCGTAGCCCCTCACTCCTTAGTTCCGAAAGGCTATGCTGGGTGAGGTACGCGCGGGGTCGGGCTCTGCAGATGTAGAACGGAAAACACACCTACATTACGCTTCCCTACTTGTTGTTCGAGCGCCAAGGGGGACTCCTGAGCATCGCGACTCAGGAGCCTAACTTGCCATGTGGCCCCTCACTCCTTTGGTCCTGTCCTGGTTTCCAGTCGGGGCTGATGCTGGGTGAGGCATGCGCGGGGCTGGGCCCTGCCGGCGTAGGACGCAAGCGAGTAGGGAAGAAAAGCATAAAACCCAAGGAACTTAAAAGCAAATATTACAGTCCATACTGTCGATCTCAATGCCAAACGCAAGTTTAAATGCCTCCCCGAGGCGTGATGCATGTGCCAGAACCTAAAGAAGAGCAGGGATGGGACGGAGTCACTCGTCGGCGCCGGTTTCGCCTTGTGGGGCAGCTGGGTCGGCAGCGTCTTGCTTCGGCCTGGTGCTGAAGGCCCGGAACTTCTCCAGCAGCGCCTCCGCGCGCCCCTTCACGGCTTCAACAGCGGCAGCAGCACCCTCGCTGCTCACCGGCTCCAGCAGGGCGTCGAGGTCGGTGTTGGGATCGCGGAGGTAGACGTGGGCGAAGACCCGTGTCAGCGTGGCAGAAGACAGGACGTGCGCCTCAGCCTCGGCCGTGGGGCCGATGCCAAGGACGACGTCCCCAAGAGCCTGGACCAGGAAGGGAAGCAGCTTGGCGGGGCCATCCTCGTCACCAGCCAGCGGGCTGTCCAAGCCGCTCTCGTAAAGCATCTTCAGCGAAGCGCGGGCATCCTTCTCCATGTCCGCGAAGGCCACGCGATCTTCGGCGAGGACCTGAGCCTTGGCGTCCAACTCGGTCTTCGTCGCCTCCAGCTCTTTCTCCCACACGCCCAGACGCACGCGGCGCTTCTTGAGCTTGGCCTCCAAGTTCTCGAGTGCTGCCTCACGCGCCTTCGCCCCCTTCTCCTGCTCTTGGCGAGGGCGAACCTCCACCGCAAGTTGGCCCCGCGGGCCTTGCAGCTCGTCCTCCAGCGCCTTGCAGCGGTCACGGGCCTCGACCGCGTCCCCCAGGGCCGCGTCACGAGCAATCTTCGCCTCAAGGACGGCCCGCTTCTCCTTGTCACAGGCCGTCGAGGCCTGCACCAGCGCCGCCCGGATCGAAGCATTAGAGCGAGTCCACCCCGAAGCCAGTTCCAGACGCCCGGCCACCAGGCGAGGGTCGGCGCTGAGAAGGTCCTGACGCAACCGGTCCAGTTCAGCAGCAACATGCTCCAAGACGGAAGAAGAAGACGTAGGAGCCCTGGCGCGCTCCAGGACGACAGGAGGAGCTGGGGGAGCAATGGCCAGCGAAACAGGAGGAGAAGGTGGTGGCGGCAAGGCCGCCGAATCCCGAGCCAGTGTTCGCTGCGTCTCCCCAGCCGTGGCAGTGGCGCTAGACGAGGACACTTCAGGAGTCACCTGGGCCATGGGGGCTGAGCTCGCCCCCGCCAGCATGGCCAGACCTCCCGAGGGCGACCGGCCCGGAGAAGCCCGCGCACTGCGATCGCCCCCTCTCAAAGGCGGGGGCGCCGCCGCGGATGGAGCGTCGGGAGCCCGCTTCGGTTTGTTCGCCGTGGGCGCCCTCCTACTCAAGAGAAGCAATCATCAGGCCTCGCCGGCAGAATGAGAAACAAGAGAAGAAGGATCAAGCACTTACGGGTCATCGCCGGTGAGCTCGGGCAGCTTTCGGCCCAACTTCAAGCCAAACAGCCGGCTGGAAGGGTCGACCTTGGGAGCAGGAGGCGCGGCAGCGGACTGCCCCGGGGTAGGGGCAGGCCCGCGGGGGACCGGCCCGGTCCTGTCCTTCTTCGGGATCGGGGGCGAGCTCCCGCTACCCAGCACATCATCGTCATCATCATCATCATCGCTCGGCGATAGGCGGAGAGTATGAGGCGAGCGCCGAGGGAGGGGAGCCCTCGACTCTCCGTCGGTCGCCCCGGAGTCGGGCCCCTCTCCCCACTCCTCTTCGTCCTCCTCCTCGCTGGAGTCACCGGAGGGCACGTCCACCAGTCCTTCAGAAGGCGCCACGGGCACAAGCCCGACCCCGTTGAAAACGGGCATGGACTTCACCACCTGCTTCCAGTCGCTGCGAAGAAACAAGGGCTCGGGAGCGCCCTCCAACCTTGCCACCGTGCCCCCGACCAGAGATTGAAGAACCGCGTTCACGTCCTCTTCGTCCGCAGGCCCGGGGCTCAGATGAGGCCTCCACATCGGAGAAGAGTACTGCCGGAGTGGAGCCAGCTGATGCTCCAGGAACTCCCTCAACAGTGACGCACCAGTCAACTTTGCCGTCGCCATGTTGGCTGGCCTCAAGTCCGCGTCCATCTTCTCCAACACCGGCTTCGCACGGGGATCCGCGAGCTATGCCCGGGCCCAGTTGCTGGCACTCACGGCCTGTTCCGTGGGCGGGATCAGCCGAGGGTGGACGCGCCCGGCGTCAACCAAGACCCACTTGCTCCTGAAGCCATCAGCCCTCTTCCCGGGGCTCGAGATGGTAATGGTGCTGCTATGCGCGACGAAGCACGCGCACGCGGAAGGAGAACTACCAGTAGTCCGGAGGTAGAAGTAGTGGCGCAGCAAGGCCACCAAGGGCTGCACCCCTACGTGGGCCTCGCAGTAGTAAGCGAAGACCGCCAGGAGAAGGACAGAGTTGGGGTGGAGATGGAGAGCCAGCAAGTTGTAATGACGGAGGACAGAGAAGAAGAACTCGGAGAAGGGAGGTACCAAGCCCGCTGCGATGGCGCTCACAAAGAAAGGATAATAGGTGCTCCCGCGACCTTCGGGGGAGGCGGAGCCGACCTTGAACACCTCCGTCCCGACGACGCCCTGCGCTGCCGCCATCCGGCACAGCCGGTCGAAGGTGGCCTTGGACACAGTCGGCGGGTCCAGAGCAGGGGAATACCAAGCTTCGGCCGGAGGCTTGCGAGGCGCCATGGCTTCCTGGGTCGCGCAACCGGAGTAGATCTGGAAGTTTGGAGGAAGAAAGGGGAGGCGCAAGAAAGGGGATCTGAGCAGCAACCGGAGAAAGCAAGGGCAGAGTCTGGGAAGATGCCTCTCCCTTGTCAAGCCGCGCAGTTGCTAAGGCACCCACGTCCAATCAACCGCCACGTGGCGTCCAAGGCCGCAGGCTGTTAGGGCCCACGGCGCTTCGCCCTTGCCCTTTCGCCTTTCGGCACGGCCAAGTCCATGCGCGCCTTGGGCCCGGGGGCTACTGTCGGCGTCCTGGGAACGGGGGTCCCCAGACTTGCCTGCCTGCGGCCTGCAGCGTGGCTCAAGTGGGGGCCCAGCTCGGCCCAACTTCATCAACACGAGGCTCAAGACCCTTGCGAGGGGCCAAGCCTTGCGAGGCGGACGACACAGCGCATCCTCAGGCACAGCCTCGTCAGGCTGGCTCGCGAGGAGGCGGAGAGTTCAAGGCGGGGTACCTCGCGAGGTGCCCGTGACGCAAGCCGTGACGACACGGGGCACCAGGCGGGTGCCAGCGCACGCAGCGTCCCTCTTTCCTCTTTGGTGCAAAGGGGGCAAGCGTATCCGCGGAGTACCGAGGCATCAGGCAAAGGTTGCCACTTCGGTGCAACGAGACCAAGACCAGGAGGACCACGAGACGGAGGTCACCATGGAGCCCGGCGCGGCGTCATCACCAGAGCCTTTGGCAGGCGAAGACTGCTTTTGTCAGGATAGATGTACCTGCTGTCCCCCTTCAAATTAGCCCGCCATTGTTGGATCCCTTCCTGCTCGATATTTGGGGAGAGGACCAGGGCCTCTATAAATAGGACTAGCCACCCACATAAAAGGGGGTTCGGTTGGCGGGAGGTTCGGTTGGATTCCGGTTCGGTTCGGCTCTCCGTCGACGAGAGAGAGACAGAGAGAGAGAGAGTAAGGTGACTGAACCTCCTAGCAGTTCATCGCCCCAGCCAAGAACAGACCCTCGCGAGGTCGTTCTTCCTTGTATTGTTCGTCCACACCAGCCTCAGGAGGCAATCCATCCGCCACACACTGGAGTAGGGTATTACACCACATCAGTGGCCCGAACCAGTATAAACCTTGTGTCCTTCGTGCAGCTCTTTTAGTAGTTTAGATCCCTTCAAGACGGAGAGGTTGAAGGCGAGATATCCGCGCGCACCCCAGTGTTCGAACCTTAAGGGTCTGTTGGAACCCGAAACCCGACAAGCGTAAAGCGACAAGTGCATGCAATGACTGCCGCCATCTTTGGTAAGCGTCCTTTGACTTCTGTAATAATTCGACCTTCCTATGATAGGTCCGGTTTGTGAACTTTTTCTATCATGTTGCAGGCACCCGCATTGGTCACTTGGGGTCAGACGTTCGGATGAAATTGAAATCTGCCTACACATTAATCGAACAGCTGTATACTAGAGCGCAGCGGATCATCTCGACTGCATCACATAACAATCCGGCACCCACGTTAATTCAAGATACTCTGAAGAGGTTGTCAATGCTTCCCGCCCGAATTGAAGAACTGAAGAAATCTGCCGCCCGAACCGGTGCCATCAACGCCTTAATCTGGGCAAAAGCATGGGTGCCAGATTTCGATCATGTTGAGGCAGCTCAGGGCTATCCCAGCTTGAAGGAAGACGGCTCAGAGTTCAATGAAGATGACCTGAGAGCGATAAACCGAGCGGTGCGCCCTCTGGCTTGTCAATTGGTGGAAGAGGCATACTTGACGCATTATCAAGCTCAATATAACAATCAGAACAAACGAGTGGCTGCACCAGTTCCCGAAGCGGAAAATCTGATCCCGCCAATCCGTAAGCATACTTATGCTCCTGATATTGAACCGTCTTCACTGATCCATGATGAAGCTATTTTTCAAGCCTTAATGGGAATCGACTGGACCACTGTTGACTTCCAGCCACTGGGTAGGGAAGAAGAAGCTGAAGCGGCGCAGGACAACCCACGACCATCAGACCAAGGCGGTGACCAAGCTTGAACCGGAGATCGGTTTAAATAGCTGCTTTGTTATATCCTGCTAGAAAAACAATGATCTTATTTGGGCACCATGTTGCCTTGTAATAGGATAGCCAACACTTTTGCTTCTGAGATGCCTTCATGCACCGGTGCTGATACTTTTGTTTAAAAGATCGAAACTGTCAATCTATATCTCCTGCAATCATAAAATCTTAAACTACCAGGGCGGTTGTACCGCCAGCCGGTTTATGAACTTTATATATATATGCAAGGAGATTGAGATATATGATCAAATTTTGTGATACAAAATACCTGCCATCATTGGGCATGAAGTAGGCTTGGCCAATCTTGAAACGGAGGCTTGATAAACCTAGACCGTCATAGGAGAAAACAGCTCCTGTGTATACAATGCCGGTTTACTATGTAAACCGTGCTTGGTCATAATAAACATCTTGTTACTCCATAATAGGATGTTAACAGAAAAAGTTAAACCGGGCAAATAATCTCCGGATTAAAAATGGACCATGTTCCGCCAATTGACAGTTTGAACCTGTGTAAAATGTTGTCGGTTTAAAAACGCAACCAAGATAAAGCAACAGTTATTAAGAAAAAGATTAAAGCAAAGGCAATGATAAAACCATTTGCAAAAAGAGGCTTTACTGAGCTGATCAGATGGTGTTACCATGGTCGGACACGACCAAGCTCCCAATAGGTGTAGCTATGGTTCAAGTCAGCCAGGTCCCCAAATGAAACCGTGGCATTATGCCGATCAAAAGGCGTGGCAATGGTCTGGGTTTGACCAAGCCCCCAAGTGATTCTATGGCCTTAGGCCGATCAAGAGGCGTGACTGGTTAAGCCTTGACCATGTCCCAAAGTGATCTGGTGGCTTTCGCCTATCAAAAGGTGTTGCATTGGTTCGGACACGACCAAGCCCCCAAATGATATTTATAAAATTTTCAAGGGGTAAACCGGAGGCCGCTTTAAGACAGAACAACTCCATGTAACCACACATGATGTAAAAGAACAGATACCCCGCTTTAGCTGAGGCTCCGGTTTATTATATTAGTAATATATACACTGTCATAATATGTACATAAGTAAAGCCAATGGCTCAGGTATAGTAAGGCCGAAGATGAGCTATGTTCCACGGCCTGTTGGTCTCCACTTCTGATTTGCGTGAGTCTTTTCGCTCTCGAACATCAATCAGATAGTATGACCCGTTGTGCAGATTCTTGCTGACCACGAAGGGTCCCTCCCAAGGTGGGGATAACTTATGCATATCAGTCTGATCTTGAATGAGCCGAAGCACCAAATCTCCTTCTTGAAAGGTTCTGGTTCTAACTCGGCGACTGTGATAACGACCAAGATCATGTTGGTAAATCGCCAAGCGAGCAGCTGCTATGTCACGCTCTTCATCCAACCGGTCCAAAGCGTCTTGCTGTGCTGTCTCCTTGTCCGCTTCAACATAAGCCGCCACACGAGGTGAATCGTGACTGATATCACTAGGGAGAACTGCCACCGCTCCATAGACCATGAAGAACGGCGTGTATCCTGTTGATCTGTTGGGTGTGGTATTGATGCTCCATAACACAGATGGCAACTCTTCTACCCAACAACCCGGTGTCCTTTGCAAAGGAACCATAAGCCGTGGCTTCATGCCTCTCAAGATCTCCTGATTAGCTCTTTCTGCTTGACCATTGGACTGTGGGTGCACCACTGATGAAACGTCAAGGCGGATGTGCTCACGTTTGCAGAACTCCTTCATGGCACCTTTGGACAAATTGGTACCATTGTCTGTGATGATACTGTGTGGAAAGCCAAACCGGAAGATCACCTTTTTGATGAACTGAACCGCCGTGGCTGCATCACACTTGCTAACAGGTTCTGCCTCCACCCACTTTGTAAATTTATCAACCGCCACCAGGAGGTGGGTCTTCTTATCCTTGGACCTTTTGAAAGGCCCAACCATATCTAGCTCCCAAGTTGCAAACGGCCAAGTGATTGGAATCATCCTCAATTATTGAGCCGGTACATGAGCACGTCTTGAGAACTTTTGGCAACCATCACATCGTCTGACCAGATCCTCCGCATTAGCATGGGCAGTTAACCAATAGAAACCGTGGCGGAACGCTTTAGCCACCAAAGATTTTGAACCGGCGTGGTGACCACAATCCCCTTCATGGATCTCACGCAAAATTTCACAGCCTTCCTCAGGAGATACACAGCGTTGAAACGCCCCTGATACACTGCAATGATGTAACTCGCCTTTGACGATAGTCATGGACTTGGACCGTCGTATTATCTGTCTGGCCAGAGTCTCATCCTCTGGTAACTCGCCCCGGTTCATGTACGCCAGGTAAGGAAGCGTCGAATCCGGAATGACGTGAAGAGCTGCCACCAATTGAGCCTCTGGGTCGGGAACAGCCAAATCTGCTTCACCAGGGAGCTTGACCGACGGGTTGTGCAGCACATCAAGAAAAACATTAGGTGGAACCGGTTTACGCTGTGAGCCCAACCGGCTTAAAGCGTCCGCCACCTCATTCTTCCGACGGTCCACGTGGTCCACCTGATAGCCCTTGAAGTGACCTGCAACAATATCCACCTCACGACGATATGCAGGCATGAGTGGATCTTTAGAGTCCCAAGTGCCAGACACCTGTTGAGCCACTAGATCCGAGTCACCAAAGCACTTAACCCGGCTTAGATTCATCTCCTTAGCCATCCGGAGACCATGGAGCAAGGCTTCATACTCAGCTGCATTGTTAGTACAAGGGAACATTAGGCGGAGAACGTAACAGAACCTGTCACCTCGTGGGGAAGTTAATACGACTCCAGCCCCTGAGCCCTCCAATTGCCGTGATCCGTCAAAATGGATGGTCCAATATGTGTGATCCGGCTTCTCTTCAGGGGCCTGCAGCTCCGTCCAATCATTGAAGAAATCGACAAGTGCTTGGGACTTCACCGCCGTCCGAGGCACGTATTTCAACCCGTGCGGCCCAAGCTCTATAGCCCACTTGGCAATCCGGCCCGTCGCTTCCCGGTTCTGGATGATATCACCCAAGGGGGCAGAACTAACCACTGTGATGGGGTGCCCTTGAAAATACTGCTTCAGCTTCCAGCTTGCCATGAAAACTCCATATACCAGCTTCTGCCAATGTGGATACCTTTGCTTGGACTCAATAAGCACCTCGCTGATATAATAGACCGGACGTTGAACCGGATGCTCCTTGCCTGCCTCCTTCCGCTCCACCACAATAGCCACACTGATCGCGCGAGCATTAGCAGCAACATACAGCAGCAATGGCTCCTTGTCAATGCGAGCGGCGAGCACGGGCGGATTAGCCAATTGCCGCTTTAAGTCCTCAAATGCCTGATCAGCAGCAGAGCTCCAGATGAATTGATCCGTCTTCTTCAACATCTGATACAAGGGGATCGCTTTCTCACAAAGGCGGCTGATAAACCGGCTCAACGCGGCAATCCGGCCAGCCAAACGCTGAACATCATTGATACACTTTGGTTTAGCCAAGGAGGTGATGGTCGTAATCTTCTCCGGATTAGCCTCAATTCCCCTGTTGGACACCAGAAAACCCAATAACTTGCCCGCCGGTACACCAAAGTCACATTTGGCCGGATTGAGCATCATCTTATATGTCCTTAGGTTATCAAAGGTTTCCTTCAAATCATCAACCAGAGTCTCCTTCTTCCTTGACTTAACCACAATATCGTCCACGTAAGCATGTACATTGCGGCCAATCTGTTTGTGAATACAATTTTGCACACACCGTTGATAGGTTGCCTGGGCACTCTTGAGCCCAAAAGGCATAGATACATAGCAGAAGGCTCCAAAGGGAGTTATGAACGCCGTCTTCTCCTGGTCCTTAACTGCCATTTTGATCTGATGATAGCCGGAATATGCATCCAGAAAACTTAAACGCTCGCAACCCGCCGTAGCATCAATAGTTTGATCAATACGGGGGAGGGCAAAAGGATCTGCTGGACAAGCCTTATTAAGATCAATGTAATCCACACACATGCGCCAGGTGCCGTTTTTCTTAAGGACCAGCACCGGATTAGCAAGCCACTCAGGGTGGAAAACTTCAATGATAAAGCCAGCTGCTAGGAGCCTAGCCACCTCTTCTCCAATAGCCTTGCGTCTTTCTTCGTTAAACCGGCGGAGGAACTGTTTCACCGGTTTGTACTTGGGATCCACATTAAGAGTGTGCTCAGCGAGTCGCCTCGGTACACCTGGCATGTCAGAGGGCTTCCATGCAAAAATGTCCCGATTCTCACGGATGAACTCGATGAGCGCGCTTTCCTATTTCGGATCCAGATTGGCACTGATGCTGAACTGCTTGGACGAATCGCTAGGTACGAAGTCAACAAGCTTAGTCTCAGCTGCCGATTTGAACTTGAGGGCCGGATCATGCTCCGTAGTTGGTTTCTTCAAAGGAGTCATATCCGCCGGATCAACATTGTCCTTGTAATACTTCAGCTCCTTAGTGGCACAAACCGACTCTACGTAAGCCGCATCTCCTTCCTCGCACTCCAAAACGACCTTACGGCTTCCGTGAACCGTTATGGTCCCCTTATGACCCGGCATCTTGAGCTGGAAGTACACATAACAGGGCCGTGCCATAAACTTGGCATAGGCCGGTCGCCCGAACAGGGCACGATATGGACTTTGAATTTTTACCACTCAAATGTCAGCATTTCCGATCTGGAATCATGATCATCTCCAAAGGCCACTTCCAGTGCTATCTTACCAACAGGATACGCTGACTTGCCAGGTACCACACCGTGAAACACCGTATTTGACGGTCTGAGATCTTTATCTGTTAGCCCCATACGACAGAAGGTCTCATAGTACAGAATACTAATGCTGCTCCCTCCATCCATGAGTACCTTGGTGAACTTATAACCTCCCACCTGAGGTGCCACCACCAATGCCAGCTGGCCCGGATTATCAACCCGGGGAGGGTGATCCTCTCTACTCCATATGATCGGCTCCTCTGAACAACGTAGATAACGGGGCCGGTTCAACAGAGTTGACTGCCCGCTTCTGAACCTTCCGGTCTCGCTTGCCCAAGCTAGTGGTGAACACATGATACTGCCCACTATTTAACTGCTTTGGGTTGCTCTGATAACTCGACTGCTGCTATTGCTGATTGTAACCACCCTGGTTATTCTGATTATTCTGATTGTTATGTCCACCCGGATTACCATTAAATCCTGAACCGGAATTTCCTCCACCGTAACCCGGCCCAGATCCAGAGCCATCGTCGGAGCTGGGATCATACCAGAAAGCATTAGAGTTCTTGAACTCCTGCATAATGTAGCAATCCTTCCAAAGGTGGTTTGTTGGCAGCCCCTTCGTCCCATGCTTCGGACAGGGCTGGTTCAATAGATAATTCAGGCGGTCCGTGTTAGGACTAGGCGCTCCACTGCGATTCTGCGGTTTACCCTTGCGTCGCTGGCCCTTGTCCTACGCGTTAGTATTAGCCACAAAGTCCATGTTGCCATCCGCTTTACGCTTGCCTCCGCCACCATTACCTGCCGAGTGATGTTGCTGACCTTTGGAGTTGTTGTTCTTCTTTCCCTTCCCTGTCTTTTCATCATCAGACTCGGGATCCTTGGTACTATCAATCAGCATACTTTACCAAAGCGGCCATGAGAGTCCCCATGTCAGTGCAGTGGCGCTTCATCCGCCCTAACTTCAACTTTAGGGGTCCAAACCGGCAATTGCCTTCCAAGGTTATAACTGCGGTGTCAGCGTTGATGCGGTCTGATGAATGCAGAACTTGCGAGACCCGACGTACCCAATGAGTCGTTGATTCTCCCTCCTCCTGGACACAGGCAGCTAAATCCACTATCGACATAGGCTGCTTACATGTGTCTTTGAAATTACTGATAAACCGGGCTTGTAACTGGGCCCATGAACTGACAGAATTGGCCGGTAAACTTTTTAACCAAGTACGGGCTGTTCCTTCAAGCATCATGGTGAAATACTTTGCACACGCCGCATCATCCACATCAAGCATCTCCATGGCCATCTCATAGCTCTCCACCCATGTCTCTGGAGGTTGATCCGCCGTATAATTTGGTACCTTGCACGGGCCCTTGAAATCCTTGGGCAGGCGCACATTGCGTAAAGCGGGGACAAGGCAAGGCACCCCCAAGGCGCTAGAGGTAACACCAGGCTCAACCGAGGTGGTCGGACGAACTGGCGTAAGCTGACGAGCTTGATATTGTGCCGCTAACTCGGCCTCCCTGCGCGCTCGGGCCCGGTCCACCAGTTCTTGAGCGTTTTCAACACCATCGGCCGGATTGTTGCCACGGGGCACTCCACGCCGTGCATTACTTGACACAACCGGTTCATCCATATGCCTGCTATAACTCCGTCTTGGACGTGGGGTAGAATGGATCCGATCGCGGCTGTATGAATATGCTTCATGTTGGACCAAAGCTGTCCTAAGGAGCTCCTTGACCCGACGCGTCTCTATCGCCTGTAATGAATCACCTTCAATTGGAATGGCCTCCAGCCGCGCAGCAGCTGCAACAAGGTTATCCATCGGATTGGAGTAGTGACCCGGAGGTGTGGGCACAGCCTGAGGTACACCAGTATTATGACGGGGCAGATCTATTAAACGGGGCTGGACCGGCGCGCCCGTCCCAGGTGCCTCCGCCCGGTTTGCCACCGGCGGATTACTGGTTCCCACTCCAGGTGTGTTGAAGAGGTCTCTGGCTTCGAAAACTGAAAGAAAACGAGATTGGTACTTCCTCCTCATGACTTCCTGTGATGCGTTCTGGTCCAGCATGAGCCTGTAAGCTTGCGCATCCAAAGCGGCCCGCTCTGCAGTCATCCTGACCTCTTCAGCTGCTAAATCCGCTTTGGCCTGAGTGATCTGCTCCCTCACCTTTGCAATCTCCGCGTTGTGAGCGTCCTGATCCGCCGGGTTAGCCTCTGCCATGAGCGCGGTCAACGCATCGAACAGATCTAATAAAACTTGAGCCGGCGGGCGCACAGAGCCTCCTGCCCAGGCAGCCGTTGCCGCTGCAGAACCGAAGACCATCGCCGCGGCATTCGATGAGTCAAGCGCTGCTTGTGTACCGGCCATGAATATTCCAACCCGGTTGGGCAGATCAGAGGGGTCTGGAATACTGTCGCCATCGGAACAGCCCCCGATCCGGCCATCTTGTAGCTGATACAAAGACTCAGTTTCGCCGGTTGACGACTCATCGCCAGAGTAAACGAAGGTCTTGCCACCAGATTCCAATCCGTCCTCATAACTTCCTCCATGGATGACTCCCACGAAGGCACGTTTCACGGCCGATTTAACCCGGGCAGGTCGCGCACGCTGAGCTATCTCGACGAGGTCGGTGCAGGTGTCCAGCTCAGGGCCCGGTTCACCGATCTTGCCGATGAAAACGTGTATGCCACCAAAGGGGACCCAGTACCCGTACTCAATCGAGCCAGCCTCGGGGCCCCAGCCTGCATCGTCGATGTAGAGCTTGCCGCGACGACTCTTGGTCATCCGGCCCACAGCGTATCCATAGAGTCCTTCGAAGCGGCCCTCCAAGAACTTGAAACCATCGTGCGATAGCCCCACGGTGGGCGCCAACTGTCGTGGTTTTGTCACGGCAGATGTCCTAGCGAAAGGACTTAGTCGTGGAGCCATCGCAACGGGTTAACTCGAAGGGGTTAAAGCGGACACAGGGACACAGAGAGTTTATACTAGTTCGGCCCCTTTGATGAAGGTAAAAGCCTACGTCTAGTTGTGATGGAATTGATGGGGTTTCGATGACTAGGGAGCAACAAGCTTCGCCTAAGTCTCGAGTTGTGGTTGTCTGTCCTTGAACCGTTGCCGGGTCGTCCCCTTATATACACGGATGACGCCCGTCGGTTCACAGAGTCCCAATCACCAGTTCATACTCGTATCCGGGTTGGTCTCTCCTTATTCCTAACTTACAATACAAGTTTACATACAAAGCCGGTTTACGGCTACAAGTGTTGAACCGACTACGGCCTTGGGCCCTCATCTATCTTCTTGGGCTTTAACACTCTTGGACTACTGATGAAGTTAACCCGGCCCAGGTAGGCCGGTTTACGCCCAGTAGTAATATCCCCAACACCGCGGATGAGATGCCCGGGTCTGCGGGTGATCTTCTACTAGAGATGTCACAACTGCACGAACAAGTTCGGCAGGTGATGCGAGGTGTTGCCCAGGCCTTATGGCCATCCGTCTCCCTACCCGAAGGCCTTGGAGAGCTTGCGGAGAAGCTTGAGGGAGCAGGGCGGCGCTTCCAATTATGGAAGATATCGGCCTGCCGTCAAGGTGCCAGGGAAGCCTGGGCCATGGTGAAGACGCGGTATACCAAGGCTGACCCAAACCACATGGCCGAAGTCGGACCTGTGGGGCCTGATGGGAAGGAGATCCCCGTGAGCTTAGTGTACGGGCAAGTAGAATTGGCCACAAAGTATTCCCAACAGGACTGTAGACTAGACAGCTTGTTGGATGGTATAGAAGAGGAATTTGGCCAGTCAAATTGACTATGTAATTAAAGTGACATGTATAATGCCTTCTAGCCGGATTGTAGATCATTTGTCATGGCGGACCTTTTCGCTTCAACCTCGGGACCCTATAGTCCGGAGTGTATCCGAATACCCTCTTGGTTATGTGAAAACCGGGGCATGCATGGAAACCAGGCGTAGGGGTCATTAGTGCTTGAATAGACAAGTGCCCAACTAGTTATGTTATATTACATGATTAGTAAGAAACATCTTCCAGGGAGAATAGTTCCGTTAAGGGTTCCTTTCCCTGGGACGCATGCCCTAAAGTGCATGTCCGGACTGCGAAAAGAGACGCAGGAAAAACATCTGGGGGCACATAAGTAAAAAATCATCTTTTGTTCACCGATCGAATATTTCCTTAAGAACGCTAGCTTTCGGCTTCACCCAGTCTGAGGTACACATTCGGCTGACCCGGCAGTAACAATCGCAGAGGTGCTCCCCTTATGCCCTAGCCAAATTGACGGGAACGTAGGGCATAAATACAAGAGCCAGGAAACCCAGCTTGGCCAAAACTTAAGTCATATCGATGCATATAATGGTGAATAAAAGGTACATGCGGAAGGATGACGCATGTGCTGGGCATGAAGCCCGTATAAATAAATAAGCTTCTGTGAAAGAAGCCCCCAGGTATGATGAGCGCGGATAGCGCGTCAATTGTGCGCAAGCAAGGCACAAATTGGCCCTTAAAGGCTATGAGAGAAAAGAAGGGGAGAAGGAGAGAAATAAAAGACAGATAGTGTATAAAAAATGGATAGAGGAAGGAGACGAACACAGAGTCTGGCGCTAGGCGTAGAATCTTCGGAGTCTGGCTGCGTTCCATGGGTTCAGCTCGAGTCGATTATCGGATGCATCCCGCAGACGGTACGCTCCACCAGTCAGAAGTTGGTCAATAATGAAGGGACCCTCCCATTTGGGCTTGAGTTTGTCCTTTTTCTTCTCCGGCAGGCGTAGAACTAACTCGCCAACATTATAAGTTTGTGCTTCGGATAATGCCTCGAGGGCCAGTGCGGCTGTCTTGTTTTCGGCGCGGAGTGCTGTATCCGGATCACTAGCGAGAGTGATGATTCCGTTGTGCCCGGGCATTTTGAGCTTCATGTACCCGTAATGGGGTATGGCTTGGAAGATTGTGAATGCCTCCCGCCCTAGAAGGGCGTGGTATCCGCTATTGAACGGGGCCACTTGGAACGTAATCTCTTCGGACCTATAATTCTCCGACGTGCCGAACACCACATCTAGTGTGATTTTGCCTGTATAGCTCGCTTCCCGACTGGGGATTATTCCTCTAAAGGTTGTGCTGCTTCGCTCGATGCGGTTCTAGTCTATTTCCATTTTTTGAAGGGTTTCCTCATAGATGAGGTTTAGTCCGCTGCCGCCGTCCATGAGCACCTTGGTGAGTCGAAAGCCATCCACAATTGGGCTGAGGACCAATGCAGCTGGTGCTCGGGCTGTTCGGAACTTAGGTTCATCACTGGCATTGAAGGTAATAGCCGTGTCACTCCATGGATTTATTGTTGCCACATGGTAGATTTCGGCAAGGCTACGGAGCGTTCGCTTTCGCCTATTATTTGATGCGAAGGTCTCAAAGACTGTTAATAACGTATTGTTATCCCTGGGATGGTGCTCTATGGCTTATGGGATGAGAAGATCCTCGCCACTTTTGGCTACCTGCCGGAGTATCCAACATGCTCTAAGGCTATGTGTTGGTGTGGCGCCTTCCGTACTATGGATTTTGCAGGGTCCGTTGATCCATCCCTCCAGTACGGTTCCATGCCCTGTAGAGGGTTTTTGCTTTTTGGTAGTTGACCCGGGTGTCTTGTGATAATGCACCCTTTTATTTCGGACTGGGTTCATATTTAGGGCCGGATTATCCCAAAAGTTTGTTTCGGTTTTCCAGGCACTTTCCATCGCACAATACTTTCGTACTATGGACGCCAAGTCAACGAAACGTGATAACTCACGGCGATTTATGGCGTTAAGGATTCCCTTGTCCGTGCAATTATTGCAGAAAAATAAGATTGCGTCTTCCTCGCGACAGTCCTTAACCTTGTTCATCGCAAGGAGGAATCTGGCCCAATAGTGATGTTCTGTTTCCTGGGGCTCTTGCCTGATGTGGGAAAGATCGCTTATGTTTGGGTGGGTGGGTGGAGTTGAATCCGAACCCTTACCCGATCTGGGATCCAGGTGAAGGAAATATGCCCTAGAGGCAATAATAAAGTTATTATTTATTGCCTTATATCATGATAAATGTTTATTATTCATGCTAGAATTGTATTAACCGGAAACATAATACATGTGTGAATACATAGACAAACAGAGTGTCACTAGTATGCCTCTACTTGACTAGCTCGTTAATCAAAGATGGTTATGTTTCCTAACCATGGACAAAGAGTTGTTATTTGATTAACGAGGTCACATCATTAGTTGAATGATCTAATTGACATGACCCATTCCATTAGCTTAGCACCCAATCGTTTAGTATGTTGCTATTGCTTTCTTCATGACTTATACATGTTCCTATGACTATGAGATTATGCAACTCCCGTTTACCGGAGGAACACTTTGTGTGCTACCAAACGTCACAACGTAACTGGGTGATTATAAAGGAGCTCTATAGGTGTCTCCAAAGGTAGATGTTGGGTTGGCGTATTTCAAGATTAGGATTTGTCACTCCGATTGTCGGAGAGGTATCTCTGGGCCCTCTCGGTAATGCACATCACATAAGCCTTGCAAGCATTGCAACTAGTGAGTTAGTTGTGAGATGATGTATTACGGAACGAGTAAAGAGACTTGCCGGTAACGAGATTGAACTAGGTATTGGATACCGATGATCGAATCTCGGGCAAGTAACATACCGATGACAAAGGGAACAACGTATGTTGTTATGCGGTCTGACCAATAAAGATCTTCGTAGAATATGTAGGAGTCAATATGGGCATCCAAGTCCCGCTATTGGTTATTGACCGGAGATGTGTCTCAGTCATGTCTACATTGTTCTCGAACCGTAGGGTCCGCACGCTTAACGTTACGATGACAGTTATTATGACTTTATGCATTTTGATGTACCGAAGTTAGTTCGGAGTCCCGGATGTGATCACGGACATGACGACGAGTCTCGAAATGGTCGAGACATAAAGATTGATATATTGAAAGCCTATATTTGGATATCGGAAGTGTTCCGGGTGAAATCGGGATTTTACCGGAGTACCGGGAGGTTACCGGAACCCCCCGGGAGCCATATGGGCCTTAATGGGCTTTAGTGGAAAGGAGAAAGGGACAGCCCAAGGTGGCCGCGCGCCTCCCTCCTCCCCTAGTCCTATTAGGACTAGGAGAGGTGGCCGGCCCCCTCTCTCTCTTTCCCCCTCGGGGAATCCCAGTCCAACTAGGATTGGGGGGGGGGGAGTCCTACTCCCGGTAGGAGTAGGACTCCTCCTGCGCCCTCCTCCTGGCCGGCGGCCCCCTCCCCCTTGGCTCCTTTATATACGGAGGCAGGGGGCACCTCTAGACACACAAGTTGATCATTGAGATTGTTCCTTAGCCTTGTGCGGTGCCCCCTACCACCATATTCCACCTCGATCATATCCTTGTAGTGCTTAGGCGAAGCCCTGCGTCGGTAGAACATCAAGATCATCACCACGCCGTTGTGCTGACGGAACTCCTCCCCGACGCTTTGCTGGATCGGAGCCCAGGGATCGTCATCGAGCTGTACGTGTGCTAAGAACTCGGAGGTGCCGGAGTAACGGTGCTTGGATCGGTCGGATCGGGAAGACGTACGACTACTTCCTCTACGTTGTGTCAATGCTTCCGCAGTCGGTCTGCGTGGGTACGTAGACAACACTCTCCCCTCTCGTTGCTGTGTATCACCATGATCTTGCGTGTGCGTAGGAATTTTTTTGAAATTACTACGTTCCCCAACAGTGGCATCAGAGCCAGGTTTTATGGTTTGATGTTATTTGCACGAGTAGAACACAAGTGAGTTGTGGGCGATATAAGTCATACTGCCTACCAGCATGTCATACTTTGGTTCGGCGGTATTGTTGGACGAGACGACCCGGACCAACATTACGCGTACGCTTACGCGAGACCGGTTCCCCCGACGTGCTTTGCACACAGGTGGCTTGCGGGCGACTGTCTCTCCAACTTTAGTTGAACCGAGTGTGGCTACGCCCGGTCCTTGTGAAGGTTAAAACGGAGTCTATTTGACAAACTATCGTTCTGGTTTTGATGCGTAGGTGAGATTGGTTCTTGCTTAAGCCCATAGCAATCACGTAAAACTTGCAACAACAAAGTAGAGGACGTCTAACTTGTTTTTGCAGGGCATGTTGTGATGTGATATGGTCAAGACATGATGCTAAATTTTATTGTATGACATGATCATGTTTTGTAACCGAGTTATCGGCAACTGGCAGGAGCCATATGGTTGTCGCTTTATTGTATGCAATGCAATCGCGATGTAATGCTTTACTTTATCACTAAGCGGTAGCGATAGTCGTGGAAGCATAAGATTGGCAAGACGACAACAATGCTACAATGGAGATCAAGGTGTCGCGCCGGTGACGATGGTGATCATGACGGTGCTTCGGAGATGGAGATCACAAGCACAAGATGATGATGGCCATATCATATCACTTATATTGATTGCATGTGATGTTTATCTTTTATGCATCTTATCTTGCTTTGATTGATGGTAGCATTATAAGATGATCTCTCACTAAATTATCAAGAAGTGTTCTCCCTGAGTATGCACCGTTGTGAAAGTTCTTCGTGCTGAGACACCACGTGATGATCGGGTGTGATAGGCTCTACGTTCAAATACAACGGGTGCAAAACAGTTGCACACGCGGAATACTCAGGTTATACTTGACGAGCCAAGCATATACATATATGACCTCGGAACACCGAGACCGAAAGGTCGAGCGTGAATCATATAGTAGATATGATCAACATAGTGATGTTCACCAATGAAACTACTCCATCTCACGTGATGATCGGACATGGTTTAGTTGATTTGGATCACGTGATCACTTAGAGGATTAGAGGGATGTCTATCTAAGTGGGAGTTCTTTAAGTAATTTGATTAATTGAACTTAAATTTATCATGAACTTAGTCCTGGTAGTATTTTGCAAATTATGTTGTAGATCAATAGCTCGCGTTGTTGCTTCCCTGTGTTTATTTTGATATGTTCCTAGAGAAAATTGTGTTGAAAGATGTTAGTAGCAATGATGCGGATTGGATCCGTGATCTGAGGTTTATCCTCATTGCTGCACAGAAGAATTATGTCCTTGATGCACCGCTAGGTGACAGACCTATTGCAGGAGCAGATGCAGATGTTATGAACATTTGGCTAGCTCAATATGATGACTACTTGATAGTTTAGTGCACCATGCTTAATGGCTTAGAATCGGGACTTCAAAGAGGTTTTGAACGTCATGGACCATATGAGATGCTCCAGGATTTGAAGTTAATATTTCAAGCAAATACCCGAGTTGAGAGATATGAAGACTCCAACAAGTTCTATAGCTAAAAGATGGAGGAGAATCGCTCAACTAGTGAGCATGTGCTCAGATTGTCTGGTACTACAATCGCTTGAATCAAGTGGGAGTTAATCTTCCAGATAAGATAGTGATTGACAGAATTCTCTAGTCATCATCACCAAGTTAGTAGAACTTCGTGATGAACTATAATATGCAAGGGATAACGGAAACAACTCCCAAGCTCTTCGTGATGCTGAAATCAACGAAGGTAGAAATCAAGAAAAACATCAAGTGTTGATGGTTGACAAGACCACTAGTTTCAAGAAAAAGGCAAAGGGAAGAAGGGGAACTTCAAGAAGAACGGCAAGCAAGTTGCTGCTCAAGTGAAGAAGCCCAAGTCTGATCCTAAGCCTGAAACTAAGTGCTTCTACTGCAAAGGGACTGGTCACTGGAAGCGGAACTACCCCAAGTGATTGGCGGATAAGAAGGATGGCAAAGTGAACATAAGTATATTTGATATACATGTTATTGATGTGTACTTTACTAGTGTTTATAGCAACCCCTCAGTATTTGATGCTAGTTCAGTTGCTAAGAGTAGTAACTCGAAACGGGAGTTGCAGAATGAACAGAGACTAGTTAAGGGTGAAGTGACGATGTGTGTTGGAAGTGGTTCCAAGATTGATATGATCATCATCGCACACTCCCTATACTTTCGGGATTCGTGTTGAACCTAAATAAGTGTTATTTGGTGTTTGCGTTGAGCATGAATATGATTTGATCATGTTTATTGTAATATGGTTATTCATTTAAGTAAAAGAATAAATTGTTGTTCTGTTTACATGAATAAAACCTTATATGGTTACACACCCAATGAAAATAGTTCATTGGATCTTGATCTTAGTGATACACATATTCATAATATTGAAACCAAAAGATGCGAAGTTAATAATGATAGTGCAACTTATTTGTGGCACTGCCGTTTAGGTCATATTGGTGTAAAGCGCATGAAGAAACTCCATGCTGATGGGCTTTTTGAATCACTTGATTATGAATCAGTTGATGCTTGCGAACCATGCCTCATGGGCAAGATGACTAAAACTCTGTCCTTCGGAACAATGGAGCGAGCAACAGATTTGTTGGAAATCGTACATACTGATGTATGTGGTCTGATGAATATTGAGGCTCGCGACAAGTATCATTATTTTCTGATCTTCACAGATGATTTGAGAAGATATGAGTATATCTACTTGATGAAACATAAGTCTGAAACATTTGAAAAGTTCAAAGAATTTCATAGTGAAGTGAAAAATCATCGTAACAAGAAAATAAAGTTTGTATGATCTGATCGTAGAGAAGAGTATTTGAGTTACGAGTTTGGCCTTCAGTTAAAAACAATGTGAAATAGTTTCACTACTCACGCCACATGGAACACCATAGTGTAATGGTGTGTCCGAACGTCATAACCGTACTTTATTAGATATAGTGCGATCTATGATGTCTCTTACCAATCTACCACTATCGTTTTGGGGTTATGCATTAGAGACAGCTGCATTCACGTTAAATAGGGCACCATCTAAATCCGTTGAGACGACACCATGTGAACTATGGTTTGGCAAGAAACCTAAGCTGTCGTTTCTTAAAGTTTGGAGTTGCGATGCTTATGTGAAAAAGTTTCATCTCGATAAGCTCAAACTCAAATCGGAGAAATATGTCTTCATAGGATACCCAAAGGAGACTGTTGGGTACACCTTCTATCACAGATCCGAAGGCAAGACATTCGTTGCTAAGAATGGATCCTTTCTAGAGAAGGAGTTTCTCTCGAAAGAAGTGAGTGGGAGGAAAGTAGAAAACTTGATAAGGTAATTGTACCTTCTCCCTTATTGGAAAGTAGTTCATCACAGAAATCTGTTCTTGTGACTACTACACCAATTAGTGAGGAAGCTAATGATGATGATCATATAACTTCAGATCAAGTTACTACCGAATCTCGTAGGTAAACCAGAGTGAGATCCGCACCAGAGTGGTACGGTAATCCTGTTCTGGAAGTCATGTTACTAGACCATGACGAACTTGCGAACTATGAGGAAGCAATGATGAGCCCAGAATCCATGAAATGGTTTGAGGCCATGAAATCTGAGATATGATCCATGTATGAGAACAAAGTATGGACTTTGATGGATTTGCCCGATGATCGGCAAGCCATAGAAATAAATGGATCTTCAAGAGGAAGACGGATGTTGATAGTAGTGTTACTATCTACAAAGCTAGAATTGTCGCAAAAGGTTTTCGACAAGTTCAAAGTGTTGACTACGATGAGAGTTTCTCACTCGTATCTATGCTTAAGTCTGTCCGAATCTTGTTAGAAATTGCCGCATTTTATGAAATCTGGCAAATGGATAAACAAAACTGCATTCCTTAATGGATTTCTTAAAGAAGAGTTGTATATGATGCAACCAGTAGGTTTTGTCAATCCTAAAGGTGCTAACAAAATATGCAAGCTCCAGCGATCCATTTATGGACTGGTGCAAGCATCTCGGAGTTGGAATATACACTTTGATAAGTTGATCAAAGCATATAGTTTTATACAGACTTGCGGTGAAGCCTGTATTTACAAGAAAGTGAGTGGGAGCACTACAACATTTCTGATAAGTATATGTGAATGACATATTGTTGATCGGAAATAATGTAGAATTATTCTGCAAATCATAAAGGAGTGTTTGAAAGGAGTTTTTCAAAGAAAGATTCGGTGAAGCTGCTTACATATTGAGCTTCAAGATCTATAGAGATAGATCAAGACGCTTGATAAGTTTTTTCAATGAGTACATACCTTAACAAGATTTTGAAGTAGTTCAAAATGGAGCAGTCAAAGAAAGAGTTCTTGCCTGTATTACAAGGTGTGAAGTTGAGTAAGCCTCAAAGCCCGACCACGGCAGAAGATAGAAAGAGAATGAAAGTCATTCCCTATGCCTTGGCCATAGGTTCTATAAAGTATGTCATGATGTGTACTAGATCTATTGTATACCCTGCACTGATTTGGCAAGGGAGTACAATAGTGATCTAGGAGTAGATCACTGGACAGCGGTCAGAATTATCCTTAGTGAAGTAAGGATATGTTTCTCGATTATGGACGTGACAAAAAGGTTCGTCGTAAAGGGTTACGTTGATGCAAGTTTTTGACACTGATCCAGATGATTCTAAGTCTCAATCTGGATACATATTGAAAGTGGGAGCAATTAGCTAGAGTAGCTCCGTGCAGAGCATTGTAGACATAGAATTTTGCAAAATACATACGGATCTGAATTTGGCAGGCCCGTTGACTAAATTTCTCTCACAGGCAAAACATGATCACTCTTTGGGTGTTAATCACATAACGATGTGAACTAGATTACCGAATCTAGTAAACCCTTTGGGTGTTAGTCACATGGAGATGTGAACCAATCACATAAAGATGTGAACTATTGGTGTTAATCACATAGCGATGTGAACTAGATTATTGACTCTAGTGCAAGTGGGAGACTGAAGGAAATATGCCCTAGAGGCAATAATAAAGTTATTATTTATTTCCTTATATCATGATAAATGTTTATTATTCATGCTAGAATTGTATTAACCGGAAACATAATACATGTGTGAATACATAGACAAACAGAGTGTCACTAGTATGCATCTACTTGACTAGCTCGTTAATCAAAGATGGTTATGTTTCCTAATCATGGACAAAGAGTTGTTATTTGAT
Source organism: Triticum urartu (assembly GCF_003073215.2). Classification (NCBI taxonomy): domain Eukaryota; kingdom Viridiplantae; phylum Streptophyta; class Magnoliopsida; order Poales; family Poaceae; genus Triticum; species Triticum urartu. Next base: position 530,517,212 of record NC_053027.1, on the reverse strand, counting down.
TATAGAGGTCACATCATTAGTTGAATGATCTGATTGACATGACCCATTCCATTAGCTTAGCACCCGATCGTTTAGTATGTTGCTATTGCTTTCTTCATGACTTATACATGTTCCTATGACTATGAGATTATGCAACTCCCGTTTACCGGAGGAACACTTTGTGTGCTACCAAATGTCACAATGTAACTGAGTGATTATAAAGGAGCTCTACAGGTGTCTCCAAAGGTAGATGTTGGGTTGGCGTATTTCGAGATTAGGATTTGTCACTCCGATTGTCGGAGAGGTATCTCTGGGCCCTCTCGGTAATGCACATCACATAAGCCTTGCAAGCATTGCAACTAATGAGTTAGTTGCGAGATGATGTATTACGGAACGAGTAAAGAGACTTGTCGGTAACGAGATTGAACTAGGTATTGGATACCGACGATCGAATCTCGGGCAAGTAACATACTGATGACAAAGGGAACAACGTATGTTGTTATGCGGTCTGACCGATAAAGATCTTCGTAGAATATGTAGGAGCCAATTTGGGCATCCAGGTCCCGCTATTTGTTATTGACCGGAGATGTGTCTCAGTCATGTCTACATTGTTCTCGAACCGTAGGGTCCGCACGCTTAATGTTACGATGACAGTTATTATGAGTTTATGCATTTTGATGTACCGAAGTTAGTTCAGAGTCCCGGATGTGATCACGGACATGACGAGGAGTCTTGAAATGGTCGAGACATAAAGATTGATATATTGGAAGCCTATATTTGGATATCGGAAGTGTTCCGGGTGAAATCGGGATTTTACCGGAGTACCGGGAGGTTACCGGAACCCCCCGGGAGCCATATGGGCCTTAATGGGCTTTAGTGGAAAGGAGAAAGGGGCAGCCCAAGGTGGCCGCGCGCCTCCCTCCTCCCCTAGTCCTATTAGGACTAGGAGAGGTGGCCGGCCCCCCTCTCTCTCTTTCCCCCTCGGGGAATCCTAGTCCAACTAGGATTGGGGGGGGGGAGTCCTACTCCCGGTACGAGTAGGACTCCTCCTGCACCCTCCTCCTGGCCGGCGGCCCCCTCCCCCTTGGCTCCTTTATATACGGAGGCAGGGGGCACCTCTAGAGACACAAGTTGATCATTGAGATCGTTCCTTAGCCGTGTGCGGTGCCCCCTGCCACCATATTCCCCCTCGATCATATCGTTGTAGTGCTTAGGCGAAGCCCTGCGTCGGTAGAACATCAAGATCGTCACCACGCCGTCGTGCTGACGGAACTCCTTCCCGACGCTTTGCTGGATCGGAGCCCGGGGATCGTCATCGAGTTGTACGTGTGCTAAGAACTCGGAGGTGCCGGAGTAACGGTGCTTGGATCGGTCGGATCGGGAAGACGTACGACTACTTCCTCTACGTTGTGTCAACGCTTCCGCAGTCGGTCTGCGTGGGTACGTAGACAACACTCTCCCCTCTCGTTGCTGTGCATCACCATGATGTTGCATGTGCGTAGGAAATTTTTTGAAATTACTACGTTCCCCAACACCAGGGGCCGAGGAGATTCCAATTTTCAAAGTTCCGGTTCCGGGGTGTTGCCCGATAATCCTGGCCCGCTGCCTGACTCTAAGTTCAGGGATTGGATGTTGTCCTCCCGCGAACGGGTATCCGGCTCGGAGAGCTCAGGAATCCGGACATAGTTAGTCCTCAAGATCGAGGAGAGGTCGGCGCATTGTTCCTCCACCACTGCAATATGATGGGTGACCGGTGGAGAGTTAATCTCCCTTTGATCGTTTTTAAGCCCAATCCGATCATAGTCCGTAGCGACTCCCAAGGCAGCGATGCGATCAGAGAGTTCATTTAGAGAAGAGAGCTCCATTGGATCCATCTGCTCGGCGAGTTCCGATTTGACGTGGAGGCTGTTTTGGATGACCCGAGAAGTCATCGTCGGCGCGGCGGCCGAACAGGCGGTCATGATGAAACCGCATAGCCGGAGAGTTTAGCCAACAGCCAAAGCTCCCCCAACTATGGTGCTGTCTTTAAAGACGAGACGAGACATCCTTCCTTCTGGTGACGGCAAAGTGGAACTCTCAACGATAGCACCAATGTCGGTGTCAAAACCGGCGGATCTCGGGTAGGGGGTCCCGAACTGTGCGTCTAGGCGGATGGTAACAGGAGACAAGGAACACGATATTTTTACCCAGGTTCAGGCCCTCTCGATGGAGGTAAAACCCTACTCCTGCTTGATTAATATTGATGATATGGGTAGTACAAGAGTTGATCTACCACGATATCGGAGAGGCTAAACCCTAGAAGCTAGCCTATGGTATGATTGTTGTGATTGTGTCCTACGGACTAAACCCTCCAGTTTATATGACACCGGAGGGGGCTAGGGTTACACAGAGTCAGTTACAATGGGAGGAGATCTACATATCCGTATTGCCAAGCTTGCCTTCCACGCCAAGGATAGTCCCATCCGGACACGGGACGAAGTCTTCAATCTTGTATCTTCATAGTCCAACAGTCCGGCCAAAGGTTATAGTCTGGTTGTCCGGATACCCCCTAATCCAGGACTCCCTCATGAACCTTTACTCATTGGTTCGGTACTGCTTCTTAGGCTTTGAATATATTTCCCTTTTCTGACATGCCCCAGATCCAAAACTACAAAATAATCTGGTGAAACCTGTTTTCATTCACTTACTCATCTGCAGTCTTGACTCTTCAATGCTTATACTAGGCAGTTTAACTTTGTAGAGAAAATGAAAATCCGGTATATACCATTAGTCCCCTTGTTGAACCGCCAAATCCTTTACCAGGGCACTATTGCATTGTTGATTTCCGGTTTATAGATAGCTGACCCCGGTTTAGCAAATATGCATCATCATGTAACTGTCCAATGTATTCTTGAACCGGCAATTACTGTATTGTAGATATTGCCATGGCCAAACAAGTGTATGAGTGCAACTGGGTCCCTTCTCGAGTGACTGAAGGTCAGCTGAACAATCTGGTCAAAACGGGCGCTTTAAGTAAGAAAGACGCCATTCACTGGAGGGTCCCTGGCCCGAAATGTCCTCATATGCCCAAAGACGGAGAAGTTATTGTTTTTGCTGATCATTTAAGCCGGAGCTTCAACCCTCCCAGTTCAAATTTTTTCTAGGATGTCCTAGCCAACTTCCAACTGCGTCCACAAGATATCGGTCCCAACTTCGTAACCAATATCTGTCACTTTCAAGTGTTTTGTGAGGTGTACCTTCAGGAGGAACCTACAGTAGAGCTATTCCGGGATTGCTTTCACCTGAACCGTCGTACTGAATTCAAAGACGGACCCAACATAGAACTGGGTGGTATGGCGATTCAGAAAAGGAAAGAAGTCACCTTCCCTCATCCCAAACTTCACAGCCACCCCAAAGAATGGAACCAGACATGGTTTTACTGCAAGGACACCTCTCCTTTGGAAGAAAATCCCCTGTCGGGTTACCGTCCGAAACGTCTGAGCAACACACACCCTTTTCCTCAGAGGCTAACTGCTAAAGAGAGAATCAAATATTCTCCTCAACTATCCAAGCTTAGGGTCTTCATGGCAAACGGGTTGACAGGGGTTGACTTTGCTCGCTGCTGGATATCTTGGAGTGTATTGCCCCTAAGCCAGCGCCCCAGTTTGATGTGCGAGTATACAGGAGATGTAAAAGATGCTCAGTGGCACATTGATATCCATCTTACAGACGACGAAGTTACTGAGGCTGTGAAAAAGATGTTGAATGAACCGGAGGACGTCTGTGCTCAAACTGGCCAACTCCCCTTTTGCGCCATCAACAAACCGCCAGCGGTAAGAATCATACCGTCTGCATATCTGAAATTGCTTCTTTCCAAATATTATCTGAAAACGTTATTATTTTTGACAGGGCGATGATCCGTTCTGGAGCAAGAAACCTCCACAAGATAAACCGGTGAAGCCAACCCGACGAAAGACAAAAGCTGTGAAGAAGCCTGCTAACAGGAAGAGAACCACTGCATCCTCTGATCCACCGGCTGACGATGATGTGGGTAACCCGGATCTTGAGGTAGAACTTGACTCACTTGGTTTATTTTTCATACGCCTTATTGACTATGATTATTGCCAGGACGACGCTGAACTCAGTCACGCCGACGCTGCAGAGGTAATCATTCTTTCCTCCGATTCAGACCCTTTGCCTTCTCTAAAGACCCATCGGGCAAACCAAAAAGTTAAACTTTCTCATCCTCTTGCTAACTTGGATCCAAACTTTCTTGTGAAGACGCAACAGCACGAAGCTCGCCGCATGACCCGGCATAGCGGCCAGGTAGTTACCTCCGCCGGTTTACCGAACAGTCCGGTTCGGAAACGCCGTTCAGAGGTCTCTAACTCTCTTGTCACTGCATGCCCTAAAGCGGGTTGTTTTCGTCAAGCTCTTAATCCGTCTGATTCCAACTATCAGGGCACTTCTCATTCATCCTCTGGCGAGTCATCAGCCACCAAGCTTCCACCGCTCAAAATGGTCATTGGGTAAGTTGTTCACTTGCGTTATCTTTAACATGTATTTTAGATGTTGTACTGACCTTCATGCTTTACTTTCTCAGTGCCAAACCCATACCAAGCAAGAAAGCTCGCCTGAACAAAACGGCAGAGGAAACTACAGCTGCTGAACCAGAAAGAATACCAGACCCTAAAGAGGCCAACCTTGATGACGTGCTGAATGATCCACCACCACAAGACCATGACTTTGTTGCTGAACAAGCAGAAATTGACACCACACGCCCTGTTGATCAGCCGACCAACTCTATCCGGACTGATAAACCGGCTAGTCCAGCAAAGAATACTGACAAATCGGCGACCCCAGTACAAACCGGTGAAGAAAAAGATGATGATGTCCTTATTACTGGCTTTGGCCATACTGAACCAAGTAATCATGTTGCTTTGTCAAGACATACTACCAAAGAGGAATTCTCTGCAGTTGGCAAAGGCAAATGGAATGCCGATTTGTCAACATATGCCGCTCTGAATGCTCAAGATCTCCATTCTGGCTATCTGAACCGGCTATACACCAGCCATGATTATGAAGCCGGTCTGGTCAATATGATGAAGGAAAAATATGAGGTAACTTCCTATATGCTTCTCTGCTTGTATTATTTCATAGCTTATCAACTCCAATAGCCCCCAAGTGACGGTTTAAGATATCAACTTAAACCGGGACTTGCAGTAAGTACTCAATGTGAACCTCAATTGCATCTTTAACCTTGCTGGTGTAGCCCCCAAGGGCTGGTTTAACTTTATAAAGGTAAATCAGGATTTTATAAAAGAAAATTTCTGTATCAGTAGACTTTTGAATAAATAGCCATTAGCCCCCAAGTGCCAAGTTGAATACTTGTATTGAGCTTGGGACTTTGTAGAAACTGTATGATCAAGAGAAAATATGCATTAGCCCCCAAGTACCAAGGGCATAACTTGTTATGTGGTTGGTACTTCAAATTTGTACTACCATCTCATCATATAACTATCTCTGTGCAGGCTGAACTGAGCAAGAGAGAAAATCAAACCGCCGACCTGCAGGAGAACCTTAAGTCGCAACAGGCAGAAACCTCCAAGGCAAAGGAAGAATTTACCAGCGCGTTGAGCGCTATGGAATAACTTAAAGAGGGCTTCAACAAAGAGCGGGCGGATTGGGCGACTGAGAAATCCGCTTTAGTGCAAAGGGCTGAAAAAGCAGAAGCCGCTCTTAAACCGGTGGTTGATGAATTGACCAGCGTGAAGCGGCAGGTTCATGCCATGACTGCAGCTGTATTTGGTAAGTATCCTTGCTTTCCGAATTGAGCAGACCTTTTCATGTAGCTGCCGGTTTACTAACCTTTGCAATGATACAGGAACTCGTATTGGCCACTTGGGATCGGATGTGCGGAAGAAGTTAAAAGCTGCCTACACTCTGATAGAGCAACTGTACTCTGGTGCACAACGGATAATCTACACCACTTCCCACAACAATCCGCCGCCCACCTTGATCAAAGATACCCTTGAAAGGTTATCTATGCTCCCTGCCCGGGTTGAAGAGCTGAAGAAATCTGCTGCTAGAACGGGTGCTTTGAATGCCCTAATCCGGGCAAAAGCGTGGGTGCCTGCCTTTGATACTATTGAAGCGGCCCAAGGCTATCCCAGCTTGAAGGAACACGGGACAAAATTTGATGAAGAGGATCTCCGGACCATAAACCGGGAAGTGCGCCCTCTGGCTTGTCAACTGGTTGAAGAGGCGGATCTTTCCCACTATCAAGAAAACTATGATGATAACAACAAGCGGGTTGCTGCACCAATTCCTGACGCTGAAAACCTTATACCGCCAATCCGTAAGCATACTTACGCTCCTGACATTGAACCGTCGCTGCTGATCAGTGATGAAGCTGTATTTCAAGCGTTAACTGGAATCGACTGGGCAACTGTTGATTTCCAGGCACTGGGTAGGGAGGAAGAAGCTGAACCGGCGAGATGATCTGCAACCGTCAGGTCAAGCCGGTGACCAAGCGTGAACCGGAGGCCGGTTTAAACCACTGCATGCTGTGACATGTAGTTGATAAAAACAATGATCTTTTTGGGCACTGGAATGCTTTGTAATAGGCTAGTTGATATACTTGGTCTGGTATGCCTTCGTGCATATTTATCTTCAACTGATGCTTGTTTTGATTCATATTTATCCAAACTGTTTCTGCAGTCAAGAAGCTTAAAATGCCCTGGCGGTTTACCACCGGGCGGGTCATGATACCCATGTATATAAAACCAAAGATGATAACTTAGGTTAGAATATATAACCAAATATGGAAATATACCATACCTGCCACCGTCGGGCATGATGTTGGCTGGCCAACCTTGTAGCTGGGCTGATAACCCAAACTTTGGAGGAGAAAACAGCTCATGTTAATATAAGGCCAGTTTACAATGTAAACCGTTCCGGGTTATGATAAACACCGGTTTACTCCATAACAAGATGGTAACAGAAAATCAGACCGGGCAGGTAGTCTCCGGATTAAAATTTGACCGTGTTCCGTCAATTTGCAATTGACAGTCGAACCGGACTAACAATGTCGGTTTGAAAAAGCAACAAAAAATGTTCATCAAAAAAAGAGATCAGAAAATCAAGCAAAGGCAGAAATTAAACCATTGTAAATGAGGCTTTGAGCCAATCAAGAGGTATTACCACGGTCGTACACGACCAAGCCCCCAAAAGGCGCAGCTATGGTTCGTGTCAACCGGGTCCCCAAATGATGCTTTGGCATTACGCCGATCAAGAGGTGTAGCTATGGTTCGGGTTCGACCAAGCCCCCAAGTGATGCTGTGGCATTGTGCCGATCAAGAGGCGTAGCTATGGTTCGGATACGACCAAGCTCCCAAGTGATCCTGTGGCATTGCGCCTATCAAAAGGTGTTGCTATGGTTCGGACATGACCAAGCCCCCAAGTGATATGATATAAAGCCTTTGAAAAGCTAAATCAAGGGGTAAACCGGACGTCGCTTTAAGAACAGAAGCTCCATGTAACCACTCATGATGTAAAAAGAACAGATACCCTGCGTTAGCTGAGGTTCCGGTCTATTGTATTGATCATAATATATACATTGTCATAATATGTACATAAGCAGAGCCTATAGCTCAAGTAAAGTAAGGCCGAAGATGAGCAATATTCCACGGTCGGTTGGTCTCCTCCTCCGACTTATGTGAGTCTTTGCGCTCTCGAATAACGATTAGGTAGTATGACCCATTGTGTAGATTCTTGCTGACCACAAAAGGTCCTTCCCAAGGCGGGGATAACTTGTGCATATCCGTCTGATCCTGGATGAGCCGAAGCACCAAATCTCCTTCTTGAAAGGTTCTGGTTCTAACCCGGCGGCTGTGATAGCGACGTAGATCTTGCTGGTAAATCGCCGACCGGGCAGCCGCTATGTCACGCTCCTCATCCAACAGGTCGAGAGCTTCTTGCCGTGCCTTCTCGTTGTCCGCTTCAACATATGCCGCTACACGAGGTGAGTCATGACGGATGTCACTGGGAAGAACCACCTCCGCTCCATAAACCATGAAGAACGGCATGTATCCTGTCGATCTATTGGGTGTGGTGTTGATGCTCCATAATACAGAAGGTAGCTCCTCAACCCAAGAACCCGGCGTCCGCTGCAAAGGGACCATAAGCCGGGGTTTGATGCCTCTCAAGATCTCTTGATTGGCCCTCTCTGCTTGACCATTGGACTGTGGGTGAGCCACTGATGATACGTCAAGCCGGATGTGCTCACGTTGACAGAACTCCTTCATGGCACCTTTGGATAGATTGGTACCATTGTCAGTGATAATGCTATGTGGAAAGCCAAACCGGAAAATCACCTTTTTGATGAATTGAACCGCCGTGGCCGCATTACATTTGCTAACGGGCTCTGCGTCTACCCATTTTGTGAACTTGTCAACCGCCACCAAGAGGTGGGTCTTCTTGTCCTTGGACCTCTTGAAAGGCCCAACCAAATCCAGCCCCCAAGTCGCAAACGGCCAAGTAATTGGAATCATTCTCAATTCTTGAGCCGGCACATGAGCGCATCTTGAGAACTTTTGACGGCCATCACATCGTCTGACCAAGTCCTCAGCATCAGCATGGGCTGTCAACCAATAAAACCCGTGACGAAACGCTTTGGCCACCAAGGATTTTGAACCGGCATGGTGACCATAATCTCCTTCGTGGATCTCGCGCAAAATTTCACAGCCTTCCTCAAGAGATACACAGCATTGAAACGCCCCTATCACACTGCAATGATGCAACTCTCCATTGATAATAGTCATGGACTTGGACCGCCGGATTATCTGCCTGGCCGGAGTCTCATCCTATGGTAACTCGCCCCGGTTCATGTACGCGAGATAAGGAACCGTCCAATCCGGGATAACACGAAGAGCCGCCACCAATTGAGCTTCCGGATCAGGAATAGCCAAATCCACTTCACCAGGAAGCTTGACGGACGGACTATGCAGAACATCCAAGAAGATATTAGGCGGGACCGGTTTACGTTGAGAACCCAATCGGCTCAAAGCGTCCGCCGCTTCATTCTTCCGTCGGTCCACATGATCTACCTGGTAACCTTTAAAGTGACATGCAACAATATCCACCTCACGACGATATGCTGCCATGAGCGGATCCTTGGAATCCCAAGTGCCAGACACTTGTTGAGCCACCAGGTCCGAGTCATCGAAGCACTTAACTCCGCTTAGATTCATCTCCTTAGCCATCTGAAGACCATGGAGTAAAGCTTCATACTCAGCTGCATTGTTAGTACAAGGAAACATTAAACGGAGAACATAACAAAACTTGTCACCTCGTGGGGAAGTTAATACGACTCCAGCCCCCGAGCCCTCCAATTGCCTGGACCCATCAAAATGAATAGTCCAATAAGTATGATCCGTCTTCTCTTCAGGTGCTTGCAGCTCTGTCCAATCATTGATGAAATCCACATGTGCCTGAGACTTGATCGCCGTTCGAGGTATGTATTTCAACCCATGAGGCCCAAGCTCTATAGCCCACTTGGCAATTCGGCCAGTTGCTTCCCTATTCTGGATTATATCCCCCAAAGGAGCAGAACTGACCACCATGATAGGATGACCTTGGAAGTATTGTTTGAGCTTTTGGCTTGCCATGAACACCCCATATACCAGCTTCTGCCAATGCGGGTACCTCTGCTTAGACTCAATAAGTACCTCGCTGATATAGTAAACCGGATTTTGCACCGGATATTCCTTGCCTACCTCCTTGCGTTCCACCACAATAGCCACGCTGACTGCTCGAGCATTAGCTGCCACATATAACAGCAATGGTTCTTTGTCAACCGGAGCAGCAAGAACGGGTGGATTAGCCAGCTGCCGCTTTAAGTCCTCAAACGCCTCATCAGCGGCAGAACTCCAGACGAAGTTATCCGTTTTCTTCAGCATCTGATACAAAGGAATCGCCTGCTCACCAAGGCGGCTGATAAACCGGCTCAACGTGGCAATCCGGCCCGCCAAGCATTGAACGTTAATGATACACTTCGGTTTAGCCAAAGAGGTGATGACCTTGATCTTTTCCGAATTAGCCTCAATGCCCCTGTTAGACACTAGAAAGCCTGCCGGTACACCAAAGACGCACTTAGCCGGATTAAGCATCATCTTGTAAACCCGCAGGTTATCAATGGTTTCCTTCAAATCATCAATCAGAGTCTCCTTCTTCCTTGACTTGACCACAATATCATCCACATAGGCATGAACATTCCGGCCAATCTGCTTATGAAGACAATTCTGCACACACCGTTGATAAGTCGCCTGGGCGCTCTTGGGCCCAAAGGGCATAGACACATAGCAGAAGGCTCCAAAGGGAGTTATGAAGGTCGTCTTCTCCTGGTCCTTAACTGCCATTTTGATCTGATGATAACCAGAATATGCATCCAAAAAACTCAAACGCTCACAACCCGTCGTAGCATCAATAATTTGATCAATACGGGGGAGGGCAAAAGGATCTGCTGGACAAGCTTTGTTGAGATTCGTGTAATCCACACACATACGCCAGGTGCCGTTCTTCTTAAGGACCAGCACCGGATTAGCCAACCATTCAGGATGGAAAACTTCAACGATAAACCCAGCCACTAAGAGCCTGGCCACTTCTTCTCCAATAGCCTTTCATCTTTCCTCATTGAACCGGCGGAGAAACTGCTTCACCAGTTTGTACTTAGGATCCACATTAAGAGTGTGCTCAGCGAGTTCTCTCGGTACACCTGGCATGTCAGAAGGCTTCCATGCAAAGATGTCCCGATTCTCACGGATGAACTCGATGAGCGCGCTTTCTTATTTTGAATCCAAGTTAGCGTTGATGCTGAACTGCTTGGACAAATCGCTAGGCACAAAGTCAACAAGCTTAGTCTCATCAGCCGATTTAAACTTCAGGGCCGGATCATGCTCGGTGGTTGGCTTTTTCAAGGGATTCATGTCCGCCGGATCAACATTATCTTTGTAAAATTTTAACTCTTCCGTGGCACAAACTGACTCAGCATAGGCCGCATCACCTTCTTCACACTCCAAAGCAATCTTGCAGCTTCCATGGACGGTTATCGTTCCCTTGTGACCCGGCATCTTGAGCTGCAAATAGACATAGCAGGGCCGCGCCATAAATTTGGCATAAGCCGGCCGTCCAAATAGGGCGTGATACGGACTCTTGATTTTCACCACCTCAAAGGTCAATGTTTCTGATCTTGAGTCATGATCATCTCCAAAAGCCACCTCCAGAGCTATCTTGCCAGCAGGATATGCTGACTTACCATGCACCACGCCGTGGAACACCGTATTGGACGGTTTAAGATTTTTATCTGTTAACCCCATACGACGAAAGGTTTCATAATAAAGGATGTTGATACTGCTTTCTCCATCCATGAGTACCTTGGTGAACTTATAACCTCCCACCTAAGGTGCCACCACCAACGCCAGTTGACCCGGATTGTCAACCCGGCGAGGATGATCCACTCTACTCCATACGATTGGCTGCTCAGACCAGTGTAAGTACCGGGGCACTGCCGGTTCAACAGAGTTCACTGTCCACCTATGAATCTTTCGGTCACGCTTGTCTAAACTAGTGGTGAAGACATGATACTGCCCACTGTTTAACTGCTTCGGGTTGCTCTGATAACCTGATTGCTGCTGCTGCTGATTGTAGCCGCCCTGGCTGCCCTGATTACCTTGATTGTTGTGTCCGCCCTGATTACCATTGAAACCTGAACCGGAATTTCCTCCACCGTAACCCGGCCCATGAGATCCAGGGCCTGAACCGCCACCTGGTCCATGATCATACCGGAAAGCGTTAGAATTTTTGAACTCCTGCATAATGTAGCAGTCCTTCCAGAGGTGTGTGGCCAGCATTTCCTTCGTCCCATGTTTCGGGCAGGACTGGTTCAACAGGTAAGATAAACGGTCCGGGTTAGGATTAGGCGCTCCGTTGCGCTGGGACGGTTTACCCCTACGCCGCTGGCCCTTATCCTGCGCACTGGTGTTAGCCACAAAGTCCAAGCTATGATCTGCCTTACGTTTTCCGCCGTTTCCATGACCCGCCGGGTTGTGGTGCTGCCCCATGGCGTTGCTGCTCTTCTTTCCCTTCCCTGTCTTATCATCATCAGACTCGGGATCCTTGGTACTATCAGAGTCGGCATACTTCACTAACGCGGCCATGAGGGTCCCCATATCGTTGCAATGGCGTTTTAGCCGTCCCAATTTCAACTTCAGAGGTTCAAACCGGCAGTTGCCTTCCAAGGTTAGAACGGCAGTATTGGCATTGATGCGGTCTGACGAATGCAAAATTTTCAAGAACTGGCGCACCCAATGGGTTGTCGACTCTCCTTCCTCCTGGACATAGGCAGCTAAGTCTACTATCGACATAGGCTGCTTGCATGTATCCTTAAAATTCTGGATAAACCGGGCTCTCAACTCGGCCCATGAACTGATAGAGTTAGCCGGTAGACTTTTTAACCAAGTACGGGTCGTTCCTTCTAGAATCATGGTGAAATATTTCGCACATGCCGCATCATCCACATCAAGCATCTCCATGGCCATCTCATAGCTTTCCACCCATATTTCAGGGGATAAATCGGCAGTGTAATTCGGCACCTTACGCGGGCCCTTGAAATCCTTGGGCAGGCACACATTGCGTAATGCTGGGACAAGGCATGGCACCCCCAAAGAACTAGAGGTAACTCCTGGCTTGACTGATGTAGTTGGACGAACCGGAGTAAGCTGACGAGCTTCATACGGCGCCGCTACCTCGGCCTCCCTGCGCGCTCTGGCCCGATCCACTACCTCCTGAGCATCACCAGCACCACCTGCCGGGTTGTTGCCACGGGGCACTTCACGGTTCCGTGCGTTGCTTGACACGGCCGGTTCATCCATACGCCTACTGTAACTCCGGCTTGGATGAGGGGTGGAATGAATTCGATCACGGCTGTATGAATACGCCTCCTGTTGAACCAAAGCTGTTCGAAGAAGCTCCTTAACCCGGCGTGTTTCCACCGCCGCCGGAGAATCACCTTCAATCGGGATGGCCTCCAGTCGTGAAGCGGCAGCAACGAGATTGTCCATCGGAGTAGAATAATGACCCGGAGGCGTTGGGACGGGCTGAGACACAATATTGTTCTGACGAAGCGGATCCGTCAAACGTGGCTGAACCAACGCACCCGCTCCAGGTGCTTCCGCCCGGTTTGCTACCAGCGGGTTACCGGTCCCTGCTCCTGGGGTGTTAATGAGGTTCCTAGCATCATAAACCGGAGGTAGGCGAGACCGGTGCCTTCTCTTCAGGACTTCATGCGATGCATTCTGATCCAGCATAAGCCGATAAGCCTGCGCGTCCAAAGCGGCCCGTTCTGCGGTCATCCTGGCATCCTCGGCCGCTAAATCGGCCTTGGCCTGAGTAATTTGATCCTTTATTTTTGTGATTTCCGCATTGTGGGCATCCTGATCCGCCGGATTAGCCTCTGCCATGAGCATAGCCAACGCATCAAATAGATCAGATAAAACTTGAGCCGACGGCCGCACAAGGCCTCGTGCCCCGACTGCCGTCACCGCTGCTAATCCGAAGATCATTGTTGCTGCGGTCGAAGAGTGGATCGCCGCCTGCGTACTGGCCATGAATATTCCAACCCGGTTTGGCGGATCAGAGGGGTCCAGAATACTGTCACCATCGGAATAGCCCCCAATCCGTCCATCTTGCAATTAATATAACGACTCGGTCTCTTCGGTCGATGACTCGTCTCCGGAATAAACGACGGTCTCACCACCAGATTCCGGTCTATCCTCGTATTCCCCTCCATGGATGACTCCCACGAAGCCACGCTTCACGGCCGGTTTGACCCGGGCAGATCGTGCACGCTGAGCCGTTTCGACGAGGTCGGTGCAGATGTCCGGCTCAGGGCCCGGTTCACCGATCTTGCCGATGAAGACGTGTATGCCACCAAAGGGGACCCGGTACCCGTACTCAATTGAGCCGGCCTCAGGGCCCCATCCTGCATCGTTGATGTAGAGCTTGTCGCGACGACTTTTGGTCATCCGGCCCACGGTGTAACCCTTGAGTCCTTCGAAGTTGCCCTCCAAGAACTTGAAACCATCATGCGATAGCCCCACGGTGGGCGCCAACTGTCGTGGTTTTGTCATGGTAGATGTCCTCTTGAAAGGACTTAGTCGTGGAGCCATCGCTACGGGTTAGCTTGAAGGGGTTAAAGAGGATAAGGGATGCAAGAGAGTTTATACTAGTTCGGCCCCTTCGATAAAGGTAAAAGCCTATGTCTAGTTGTGATGGAATTGATGGGGTTTCGATGACCAGGGAGCGAATATGCTTCGCCTAAGTCTCGAGTTGTTGTCTGTTGTCCTGAACCGCCGCCGGGTCGTCCCCTTATATACATGGGTGACACCCGTCGGTTTACAGAGTCCCGAGACCGGCTCATAAACGTGTTCGGTTCGGTCTCCACTCTTTCTATCATACAACACAAGTTACATACTAATGCCGGTTCACGGCTACAGGCCTTAAACCGGTTCTGGGCCTTGGGCCCTTACATAACATCCTCATCTGCTTTCATGGGCTTCAAGCATACTTGACTACTGATGAAGTTAACCCGGCCTGTCCTGGCCGGTTTACGCCCAGTAGTAATATCCCAACAAAATTGCTTTGGAGTATTCGGAGGAGGAACCTGCCTTGCAATGTCGAAGACAATCTGCACGCCGGACACATCGTCATTGAAGCCTAGTTCGGGGGCTACTGAGGGAGTCCTGGATTATGGGGTCCTCGGGCGTCCGGGTTGTGTGACATGGGCCGGACTGGTGGGCCATGAAGATGCAGAATATAAGGCTTCCCCCTGAGTCCGGATGGGACTCTCCTTGGCGTAGAGGGAAATCTTGGCGTTCAGATATGAAGATTCCTTTCTCTGTAAACCAACTCTGTACAACCCTAGCCCCCTCCAGTGTCTATATAAACCAGAGGGTTTAGTCCATAGAGGCAATCATAATCATACAGGCTAGACATCTAGGGTCGATCTCGAGGTAGATCAACTCTTGTAACCCCTATACTCATCAAAGTCAATCAAGCAGGAAGTAGGGTATTACCTCCATTAAGAGGGCCCGAACCTGGGTAAACATTGTGTCCCCTGCCTCCTGTTACCTTCGATCCTTAGACGCACAGTTCGGGACCCCCTACCCGAGATATGCCGGTTTTGACACCGACACCGGCAACGGTGCCAGAAAATAGCCTTGATGACGCAAAAGTACAGGGAATCAATTGTAGCTCTTTTCGATAAGTAAGAGTGTCGAACCCAACGAGGAGCAGAAGGAAATGACAAGTAGTTTTCAGCAAGGTATTGTCTGCAAGTGCTGAAATTGTAAGTAGCGAGTAATTTGATAGCAAGATAATTTGTAACGAGCAAGTAACGATAATTGTAACAACTATGTAGCAAGGTAGCCCAATCCTTTTGAGGCAAAGGACAGGCCAAAATGGTTTCTTATAATAAGCAAAGTGTTCTTGAAGGTACACGGGAATTTCATCTAGTCACTTTCATCATGTTGGTTTGATTTGTGTTTGCTACTTTGATAATTTGATATGTGGGTGGACCGGTGCTTAGGAGCTGTTCTTACTTGAACAAACCTCCTACTTATGATTAACCCTCCCGCAAGCATCTGCAACTACGAGAAAAGTATTAAGAATAAATTCTAAGCATAGCATTAAACTTTAGGATCCAATCGGTCCCTTACGGAATAGCGCATAAACTGGGGTTTAAGTTTCTGTCACTCTCGCAACCCATCATCTAATTACTACTCCACAATGCATTCCCTTAGGCCCAAATATGGTGAAGTGTCATGTAGTCGACGTTCACATGACACCACTAAGAGAATAACAACATACATACTATCAAAATATCAAACACATATCAAGTTCACATGATTACTTGCAACATGATTTCTCCCATGACCTCAAGAACCAAAGTAACTACTCACAAATGATAAACATGCTCATGATCAGTGGAGTATTAAATAGCATCATGGATCTGAACATATAATCTTCCACCAAATAAACCATATAGTAATCAACTACAAGATGTAATCAACACTACTAGTCACCCCCTAGCACCAATCTATAGTTCCGGTTACAAGATTGAATATAATAGATGAACTAGGGTTTGAGATGAGATGGTGCTGTTGAAGATGTTGATGGAGATTGCCCTTCCCAAGATGGGAGAGTTGTTGGTGATGATGATGACGATGATTTCCCCCTCCGGGAGGGAAGTTCCCCTAGCAGAATCGCTCCACCGGAGGGCGAAAGTGCTCCTGCCCAAGTTCCGCCTCGAGACGGCGGCGCTCCATCCCGAAAGCCTTCTCCTTATTTTTTTTCTAGGTCAAAGTGACTTATATACCAAAAGATCGGCACCGGAGGTGGGCCGAGGAGGCCACAACCCACCACGGCGCGCCTAGGGGGCCTGGCGCGCCCAGGTGGGTTGTGCCCATCTGGTGCCCCCCCTCTGGTGTTTATTGGCTCCAATATTTCTTAAATAATCCATAAAAAATCTCCGTGAAGTTTCAGCTCATTTGGAGTTGTGCAGGATAGGTGGCCTGATGTAGCTTTTCCAGGTCCAGATTTCCAGCCGCCGGAACTCTCCCTCTTGGTGTGTTCCTTGCAAATTATGAGAGAAAAGGCATTAGAATTACTCCAAAATGCATTATTATGGGTAAAAACATTATAAATAACAGAAAGGAAACATGATGGAAAATGGACGTATCAACATGCCATACAAAAAATCACATCCAACACAGATAAATTAGCCCCCCTAATCATCTTAACACAAAGACGCTACAAAAATGTCGCATCCAACAACTCCCATGTCGACATGGTTGTAGCCGTGTTTGGGGTTATACGGTTACAACACATTTTTTTTAAATCACAAAACTAAAAAAAATGAAATTGATAAAAATTCATGAATTCAAAACATATTCCCTGGCTTTAAAATGTTCTCGAATTTATTCACAAAATAAAAAATGTTTACAAATTGAAAAGTAAACCAAAAAACCAAACGAAGCCTAGAAAACCCAAAGGAAAGCAGAAAAAATTAAAAATTAAAAACCTTTTGAAACCTTCAAAAACTGGTAGGAAGGTTCCAGAAGCTTCTGCAATCCAGATTAAGAAGCTTCCTACAACTAACAGAAACTTTGTTTTAGTTGTTCCCTTCTATAATGGGCTGGTACAACATTAGAAGTAGTGTGATCACCCGCACCTTGAGCTAAAAGTGGATTTGGACAACGAAAAGGACATAATGCGCGACAGAGGCCCATAACTGGACAACCGCGAAAAGAGAAAAAAGAGAGAAACGGGTTGAACGACAGAATGAGGGATCACTACACAAGCTAAGCGAGGTACTCCAATAGCTCGACGAAATGGCTTACCTAAAAAAAGTTGCACGAATTTTCCCAAAAAAAGTAGCCGCACGAATCATGATGTGAAAAAGCATCTAATGACCGATGCGGAGAATGATGCCAAACTTGAAACTCAGCCACACCGCTTTAAGAATCGTGAGAGGCCACCTTGAGGAGAGTGTGGTGGGATCGAATGAGGGTGCCTGAGGTGTCGTGCACCTTGCCGAGGTAGACAAAGGCGAAGCAACCCTCGTCGATCTAAGGCCACATCAGTGCCACCGTTCTCTACGCCGTACATGGAGCGTGTTGTGAGGCGTCGTCCGGCTGGGGTCGCCTCTCCCACTTCGCTCTGATGTCGATGCCTGACCTCAGATCACTAGGAGCTCACTCCCTCCTCGATCCCTCCTCTTCTTTGTCGCGTTGCCATCGGGTCTCCCTTCCCTGCCATTGAACTCCGGTCTAGGGCGGGGATAGGAGCTCCTCGATGAGTGGGGTAGGACTCTGGGAGTGGCCGCTCTGACGAGATGGGAAGGACGGGGGAGAGGCGATGGTTGCGCACGGGTGTGGAGTGGGGAGGAGGAGAGACGTGGGGCTCATGATGGGGATTGGTGGCCTGGTACCCATGAACCCACCCACCATGGTATTGCCATGTCACTCGTAGCCAACCTAATAGCTCACTTATACAATAGTTGTCATATTAGTATGTCATGCAATTAATATATGGCTCATCTACTTTGTTGGGTCTTGTGCTACAGCCGGCTGTAAGCTTGTAGCCCGCTTCTCTTTTCTCTCCTCTCTTCTCTCCTCTAACTAGGCATAAATCCGATGTGGCATCTCTTATAGCCCGCCTACATCACTCTATTAGATTTGCTCTAAGAGGAGGACCGTGCAGCGCCGATAGATCAGTGTTCCAAGCGATGTAACCTATAAAACAAAAACAACGCAGATAATAGAAACCCATGACCAAGGTGTGGGGACAAGCAAGGGGAGGGCCCGGTAGCAAGGGAAGTCATCGGTGAAGTAAGGGAAAATGAGAGGTGCTAATCTCACCTGCCAACCGTCTCTCTTTTATACAGCAGGCAAAACGAACGGACACCCTTCCCCGATTCAGAAACACCCATGTCATTGTAACATGGGCCGAAATTACAACTGGGACCGTCAACGCACCAGAGTGCAACACACCTAGGTAGACCAGATGCACGTACGAAACCCACCTCACCATGCCATGCTCATCCACTCCTGTGACCTCGCTGTTGCAGTACGGGCCACACCGACACATGGCCTTCGCCAAGTCAAAAAGAGCCAAAAACAACAAACCCAACCACCTAATCACCCAAGCCACTACAGTGGGCCTAAGCAGCAACTACGAGCACTGAAGAAGTCAGTTAGATAGAGCACATGCGAGTACACCATCGACAATCCTCGTGTCGCCCTTGCCCATTCAAAAGCTCAAAAGACAAACCAGGACGAGCATACGACCCGCTCACAAGAGGCAAACATTGACGACCCAAATGCCAACGCCACATGCACGGCCTGCCCTCTTGCCCCTAGACCCCGGGCCCCACACACGCGCGGACCCAACGCTCATACACTCAAACAATCGCCAGGTGGGTGAGAGGAGTGCGAACGGCCGACCTATTGACGAGGGGTAAAACCATGAGCAGTAAATTTATCGGATGACCATCCAAAACATTGACGTGTGCATGAGGGGCGTTCCCTGGGCTATGCCACCTCAGCACTTTTACTGTCGCAATTTTTTTACGCTCAATCGCTAGCGATGCCCAGGCCATCACTGTTTTTACTGTGCATCGTCGAGAGAAAGAAAGAAAAGGAGAAAATGCGTGAACTGGGCCCCTTTTCATCTCTCACACGCAGGCAGCCTCCCTCCTCTCTTGTTTTGGCTTTCCACTCTCGAGCTAGGTTTGCCGCCGCCGCCGTTGCCGCCCCATCGCTCCTCCGGCGCTGGCCATCGAAGGAAGGTCATCTTCTCCTCTTGGTGGCTTCCTCATAGCAAGATTGGGCGCTACTCCTCCGCACAGCCCCGTCGGCAATAGCGAGAAGGCAGGCGGCGCCGCGAGCTCTTGTCCCGAGGAAACCGCAGGAGGACGAGGTTGATGCGGTCGTCTGCGCCTCCTCCGACGGCGAGGCCAGCCTCCTTTTCACCTCTGCTAGACCCGCAGGTCCATCTCTCTCTCTCTCTCTCTCTCTCTCTCTATTTGAGTCTCTCTCTCGATTTGGGACTGTTTGTAAGTGAAACGTCAAACCCTGGTGATTTGGGTCTGTGTTCAAGGGGAGGCAAGTCTAGATTTGCATTTGTTTTCTCATGGTGTTCCAGGTATATAACCATTAGGTGTTGTGCTGACTATAGTAAAATCTTATAAATTTTGACTGGATGGTGAGAAATCTGTGAATGTGTATTGAGAAATCAATACAAAGCTTCCAAGTTTTTATGCAATCTTGAGTGTTTTCCCACTACCAAAAGTGATAGTTACAGTGTGTGATGAATTTCTGAATAAGATAGTTAAGCTTCTATATGATTCAGGCTTTGACAAAATAAAGATTCGCATAGTAGCCATAATTCTTCTCTCTCTTTTTTTGCCTCCTTTCAGACTCTATACTTCACTACCATCATTTATCAAGTGTGTAGCATGTTTCCTTCTCACATGTGTACTGTTTTTTTTAGTTTGTATCTACCGTAGCAGAGTACATCAATGATGTTTAGAAAATTCTGTTTTTTGTTTTTTAATAAATGTTCTTCAATGTAGCTATCCATCTTCCATTGCTCTTTGTTCCTATTGGATGGTGGCGCCCTAGGAGTGGATGATTGAATTTAGTCCTACTGTCATGTGTGAGGGTGATGTAAAAGGATGAACTAATAACTGGATCTTCAGTAGGATCGCTCAACAGATGGTTTCACAGGTAATTTTCCATAAATGTGCAAGTGCGTTGGTTTGCATGACCGAATCAGCGCCATTTACCTTTTTGAAGGCCTACCACGTTTTGTCCTTTTCATAACAGATTTTCATATCAACAGGCTGGTATAACCGGATGTGAGAAGATAGTTGAGAATCTTCTGTTTGCAGTTAGCACACACACAAATTCTCCCTGCTACATCTGAGAATTCTTATGCATGTGACTTATGAGATGCGCTTGCATGTGAAGGACATAGGCTACCATTCAATACCCAACCAATGCACTTGTCCATTGTCTTGCTCTTATTAGGTAGTCGCTTCAATGAAAGTATATCTTGCGCTTGTTCATTTTCCTATCCATTTCAATAGATAGTTTGCATTATCTATTTTTTTCTGGGAGTTGAGCAAAGAATTAGTTATCTTTCCCTTATGCTGTCAATCTGAAGTATTTCTTGCTATGTCACTTCAAATTAAGAACCCTGCAAAGCTAGATGTTTCACTGTCAGCCCTGAATCCCATGACCACACTACCGGGTCATAAGGCAATGGTGAACTGCACGCTGTGGCTTCCAACCAAGAAGGCTGCACTCCAGGTATGCTACCTCCTTTTTACACTTATTTTCTCTGTCTCTCTTAACTCTCTTTCTGTTGCATCTGAACTGAAATGATTAGCTAGAATAATCAGGCTGAAACAAAACCATGTCTTGTACTGTTGTTCATGCACTGAGCTACATTTTGAGGCAAAATTAGAGTATGATCCTGAGACGATTGTCTTAATGGATAATTGATCGTACTTGAGAGGAGTTAGCTATAGATACATAGCACCAGTATACATCAAGCAAAAGAAAGTTTAATCTGATCCGGTAATGAGTACTGAACAGTTGGCTGGTGGTTTGTTAATTTGTTCCTCTGTAATTCGAAGCAGGGAGACGCACTATCTATTGTCCGGAAGTTCTGATGGTGCTATTATGGCGTGGAAGATTGGTTCTGGAATAGGCAAGGTGAATTTCTTCTGTTTCACCCTATATGTGTTTGTTGTCGTTGGAATTCTGTTTGAAGCGCCTTTTCTGCAATTTCTTGACATTAGATTTTTCTTTCATTGTTCGGGTCTGCTCTGCATTCATGGACGGTTTTGTCGTTTTGGTAATCTCTTATATAAACAATCTGGATGATTGTTTTAGTAGGTAGTTATGATCTACTGATCTTCACAAAAATCGAAATTGAATGAGGGAACCAACTAACTGTGTGTTGTTGTTGCTAATCTGGTCCTCGCTAGCTCCTGGGTACATGGACTCCCTACAAAAAAAGCTTGGATCCACTATGGATCATTTGCTGCCTTGGAGTGACCATGGCCAAGAAGACGTTCGTACCTGTTCCCCGGTGTTGTCCGGCGGGTCAGTGCTTGCGCGCTCTTCAACGCCTTCATTTTTGTTGTCTCCAATGATCTTTCGCTACACGCTCTGCCACTAGCACATCCCCTGTAGTAAGGTAACTAACTACTACCATCCGTGCTTGTGCTTGTACCAATTCTGAATTATTTCAGTCCAGTTTGAGGCCAGCCGCAGCCACGACATTGACGGCATCCATCGATCCTGGATCCTTCGACATCTGGATAGACCGTTGCTCCCTAATCGACTACGACGATGGGCTCATCAATATCACCTGCCACAGTATCGAAATCACCGCCTCCATGTCATTCTGTTGTTTGTCCCTGCTACCAAGTCACTCAATGCTTGGTTTCTCTCAACAAATTTCACTCATTACATTGGATATTGTGCTGTACTGGTGAAAATAATTGTGTGTGTATGTGATTGAATTTTTTTATGATTGATGTTATGATGGTTAATCACATTGTACACTTGGGCGATCAAACTAATATCCATATATCTTGCATCAATATTGTAGTTATTGATGACATAGCTTATGAGGAAAGACCATGGTAAATGAAGAGACAACGTTACACTGGCTTCTATCTCTGTGAGGTCAGTAGCAATATGGTCATTTGATGCAACAAACCAGAGGAACAAGTCCAGGTTCATCAATCATAGTTGTGAACCAAACACGAAGATGCAGAAATGGTTAGTTATATTCTGCTACTTATTCTATATCTTTGTTGATAACCCTGATATTTGCTAATGGTATCATGCTACTTCACGACAGTAGATGGATAGACCAGAGTTAATTTCTCAAGCAAGTGGAGGTCCAGTGGCATGAGGGATCACTACACAAGCTAAGTGAGGTACTCCAGTAGCTGGACGAAATGGTTTACCTAAAAAAAGTTGCACGAATTTTCCTAAAAAAAGTAGCCGCACGAATCATGATGTGAAAAAGCATCTAATGACCGATACGGAGAATGATGCCAAACTTGAAACTCAGCCAGACCGCTTTAAGAATCGTGAGAGGCCACCTCGAGGAGAGTGTGGTGGGATCGGATGAGGGTGCCTGAGGTGTCGTGCACCTTGCCGAGGTAGACAAAGGCGAAGCGACCATCGCCGATCTAAGGCCACATCAGTGCCACCGTTCTCTACGCCGTACATGAAGCATGTTGTGAGGCGTCGTCCGGCTGGGGTCGCCTCTCCCACTTCGCTCCGATGTCGATGCCTGACCTTAGATCACTAGGAGCTCACTCCCTCCTCGATCCCTCCTCTTCTTTGTCGCGTTGCCATCGGGTCTCCCCTCCCTGCCATTGAACTCCGGTCTAGGGCTGGGATAGGAGCTCCTCGATGAGCGGGGTAGGACTCTGGGAGTGGCCGCTCTGACGAGATGGGAAGGACGGGGGAGAGGCGATGGCTGCGCACGGGTGTAGAGTGGGGAGGAGGAGAGACGTGCGGCTCAGAATGGGGATTGGTGGCCAGGTACCCATGAACCCACCCACCATGGTATTGCCATGTCACTCGTAGCCAACCTAATAGCTCACTTATACAATAATTGTCATATTACACTAGTGCAGAACCGGGCAATAGCACCGGTTCGTAAGGCCCTTTAGTGCCGGTTTAGGAACCGGCACTAAAGTTTCGGCACTAAAGGCCCCCCCCCTTTAGTACCGGTTCAGCACGAACCGGTGCTAAAGGGGAACCACGTGGCACGAGCCAGCTCCGGGGGCCGGGAGCCCTTTAGGACCGGTTGGTAACACCAACCGGTACTAAATGGTTGTGGGTTTTTGTTTTATTTTGTATTTTTCAATTACATTTGTGTTATCAATTTAATTTAGGATTGTTTTACGTTATAATGAGTTGTAGTCGTCATCATCATCATCATCATCATCATCGCATATTAATAAATAAATAAACTCTAGCTAGCTAAAAATCATCATAGTCGTCTAATTACCACTATTTAATCATCATAGTCATTACCGCTAGCTATCTAATCATCATCAACGCTGGCTAGCTTAAAGAGGAAACATTCACTTTGTAACAGAAGCAAAGATATCATCAAGTTCAACATAATCATCACCAACATCGAAGTTCAGGACACGGACATGAGACAAGTACTAATTAAGAGCATGAACTAGTAGCTACTGATCCTGCTGCTCCCTCTCAGGTAGAATAGCATAGAACATGTATAGCTCTCCTGATTCATCATACTGGAGCATGCAGATGAATCTGTCTCCGAATCTTGGGTTGCGCTTCTCCTTGCTGCCCCCTAGTACTTCTCTGTGATCGTTAACAATTTTGCTCCAATCTTTCACTATTAAGCATTCTTCGCTTTCAGAAATCCTGAATGCACTCATGTGCAATGTAGGAAATCTTGGTCGTAAGCTAACCATTGACATGCGACCTTTTGTCTCAATCCACTGAGGCACAACTGTCATCGGAAGTCCCTGTTGAAGAACATCGTATAGTAATTAATATACTAAGCAATGAAAGTTTAGCTTCAAAAATAATGTATACAAAAGATGCACTAATTAAGGACAAATATTTAAAATCTTACCATCTTTTGATTATAGATGTGACCGTAGTTCAATACGATCACCATTGGTCGCACGTTTTGAGTACTAACATTTCTAAGTTTAGGAAAAAATTGTCTTGACAGTATTAAGATCCTCAAGCCATGAAACATAATGACTTATCTCCTCGCAGTTTAGTTGAGCCCCGGGGCAGTAGTAGGTCCTGTCTACCAAGCGCCGAACATGTTTGCTTGAACCGAAATAAGCTGACAATACAAATTAGTTGTCAACTATTTTTGAATAAACTGTATGAAAGACATAAACATATGCATGCATGGTTGAGAAAAACTCACCAAATGGTAGAACTGCAGGCGTTTGCACATCGACCCAGATGTCTATATTACCTTCAATATCATCTTCCGGACGAATAGCAAAGGTGATAACCATATCAGGCTCAAATGCATAAGCCTTGCATAGTGCTTGCCAAGTTTTGCATTCAAAATGGGTGTATGTGTCTCCATTATATAATTTGACGTTGAAAGTATACCCATGCTCCGTCTTCAAGTAAACTCTCTTTACCTCCATATCATCTATAGCACTAAAACCTATCTTATCCAAGACAAAAATTCTTGCATGGCAGGGGATGCGCTAGTAGAATAGTGAAAATTTAAAATTATAAGTTGAAGCAAATGAAGCATAAGTTTTGCATTCAAATAATAATTGACAAAGTGACTTACTGTATCAACTTCGAATGTCTCATCCAGCTTGATGCTGAAGCGCCTACCATCAACAAGGAAATTTTGGTCGCACAGGCCGCGCTGGTCTTCACAGTGTTCGCACATAATGAAATCTTTTTCGTCGTCAGATGACATTTCCTATGTTCATATAGGTGAAACATTAAACACCTATATCTAGCCAAATATATATTCATCTAACATTTGACATTAATATATCTAACTATATTCATCTCTAACAATTGACATTACTATATATTTAACTTTTCTATCGAATTCATCTAACATTCGACATTAATGTAACATTTATATAAACTAAAAATATATAAAAATTAAATAAACAGAAAAACTCATTAACAAATAATATTTTAATTAGATCATCAAATCTCAGATACATAAATTTTCTTACTGAAAATAAACTAATTATATTAATTATTCAACTAGTTCAAATCTCATATACCTAAATAAACTAGTTCGACAATTTTCTTACTAAAAATAAACTAGTTATATTAATTATTCAACTAGTTCAAATCTCATATACCTAATTAATATCTAGTTATATTCATCTCTAACAATTGACATTAATATATATTTAACTTTTCTATCTAATTCATCTAACATTCGACATTAATCTAATATTCGATCATCTAATTAACTTTTCTAAAAAACAGAAAACAGAAAATATGTAAAAAAATGTGTGTCTGTGTGTGTATGTGTGTGTATGTATGTAACATCCCAAATTTTCAATTTGGAATGTTATACACTAGATCATATGCATATCATATTTTCTTGCATTTCGGTTGATCCTAGAAATTTCACGCAACTCAAGGACCCTCGGAGAGAGTTGGAGATTTCGTTATTTTCATATTTGAGAGTTTTCTCGAATTTTGAAAATAGGATCATTTGATTATTTATTTTATCTTCAGTAATTTTTCCGGTGTCGAAATATATGAGAGAGGGAATAATATGACTTTCCCAAAATTGAGGAAAAATGAAGATTTAATAAATAGATCAATTTTGTTGCCGGAGTTTTATTTGCATTTTATTGGATAGGGAAAAATGCGCGTTTTCGAAAATTGCATTTTAGGTCCGGAGAAAAGTTCATTTTGTTCGGCTCATTTTTAGGAGTCGGGGAAAAATTACTTTAGATTTTTCGGAGTTCGTTTAGTGCTCTTTTGTTTTTTTTTCTGCACGAGGAAACTATTTATAAAAAAAATAAAAAAATTGAGCAGCGCCTTGGGCCAAAGGCCCAAGCCAAGCCACCTACCGCCGCGCTCCCAGGCGCCAGGCGCCGAGCCAGGAGCCGGTCCTTGCTAGGACCGAATCCTTTTAGGATTCTAGGGCGCCCCCTTGTCCCCTTTTCCTTATTTCGTTTTTTTAGTCCTACACCGTTTTATTTTCTAGATCTTTCCTACTCCTATTCTAATTCCTTGTCCTCTACCCCAAGTAAACCCCTCCCCTCCCCAATATAAATACCCAAGCATCCCCCCTCTAAACACATCAAATCAATGCCGCAACAAGCAGCAGCACGCAGT
The DNA here is from genome assembly GCF_003073215.2 of Triticum urartu. Classification (NCBI taxonomy): domain Eukaryota; kingdom Viridiplantae; phylum Streptophyta; class Magnoliopsida; order Poales; family Poaceae; genus Triticum; species Triticum urartu. Next base: position 530,490,762 of record NC_053027.1, on the reverse strand, counting down.
TTCACCCCGCGCCCTGCGTCACCCGTGCCGCGCTGCCGCCACACCACCGCGCCGCCGCCGCCCCTCACCCGCACCGCCGCCGCCGCCCAACGCCGCCGCCGCCGGAGCCCCGCACCGGAGACCTCACCAAGGTTGCCCCGCGCTACATCTATTCTTTTCATCGGATCGTTTTCTTCTAATCGTTCCGATTCTTTTCTTCTCTAAACCGTTCCGGTTTTTTAGATCGGTTTTTCGATCGGTTTTTCTTCTCCGAAACCCTAGATCGGATTCGTTTTCTTCTCCGATTTAGTTGCTTTGGACCGTTCGTCCTAACGAACGTGATCACCGGATTCTTCTAGGTTAACGACATCCGTTCGTTTAACCGTTCTTCTTTTTCCTTTTTCGTCGGATTTATTCCGCGGTCGCGATCTCAGATCCGATCTTCTTTCTAGTCCTTCTTTTCGCTCGTTTATCAGAATCAGGTGATTCGAGCGCCTGAAGTTTCGTCTCGAAACCGCTGTTCCGTCTAATCAACTTGAACAAGCTTTTGCTACAGTAAAATTTTGACCTAGTTTCAACTTGCTAGAACCGAGTTGTTTTCTTCCGCCGTTTGTTTTTCGTTCTTCCTTTGCAACCGGAGTTCTTAAGTTGAACTACCTGGTTCGTTCTCTTGTTCGAGTTTTACCTGTGCATTAGATGAGTACTTATTGTATGCTTGTTGTTTGTCTGTGATAGATTACCTGGATTGCGTCGCTTGTTACTTCGAAACCCTAGGACTCGCGGATCATCAGCAAGGCAAGTAACACTTTGATCATACCTTTTCTACAACCCATGTTTTATTGCATTAGATCAATCCTCACACATTGCATGATTAGGATCTAATTAAATTGTGGGATGGGAAGTAGATGAGGTAGTACCTATTACCTGTATTATTATGAAACCTTTGGGAGTTACTTCTACGTTTGCTTATATTATGCCATGCTATGCTAGTAGACGTGGATTGGGTGAGTGATATCCATGACAGATGTGAGATTGATAATTTTAATGGTTTATCTAAGGTGGCAACTTAAACACACATCTGGGTGGATTGAGGCACCTGATGTCTATCAGGACTTGCCTGTTTTTTTTCGGACCGCCACCCAGGCTCAAAGGGATCATATGATCTTTCATGCTAGAAACTTCCGTGTGCAGCCACATGCCACTATGGGCTCTGGCATAGTTGACTAAGTTATGCGAACTCTTACGGGGTGGACTAGCAGATGTAGGGGTTGTAGGTGGTACGGTCTACCCCACATGTAAGGTGCTAGTGCTTCTGAAAGACTATGTCTCGGTCATCCGTTTCTCAAACACCATGTAGTGCGAGAAAACAAACGGAGGCGATCGAGTCATGTGGGGAAAAGTGCGCAAACCTCTGCAGAGTAACAAACTAATCATGATTAGCCGTGTCCCCGGTTATGGACAACTTGAGTATCTAGTACTTGAATATCGAGTGAATCTCAACATGTTACCTCTAATTAATGTTATTGGGTTTTAATTATTCTTAATTGGGATTGAGAATGCTGTCAACCATTCTCAATGTTTCACAACCACCATGATAGTTAAATAAAATTTATTCCTTTGCAGTAGGGAAAAACTGGCTTTACGCAAAACTGTAACCATAGAGCTTTCCAGCAGCCATATATGCATATAGTATAGCTGTTTCATTCCATTATTCTCTATGTGTTACATTGCCAGCATATTCCATGTGCTGACCCGTTTTCGGGCTGCAACTTCTCGTGTTGCAGACTTTTCAGACGATGATTGAGGTGTTTTAGGTCGTGGTTCTATACTCAGTGATGCCACTGGAGTTGATGGACCCATTTATCTTCCGAGTCTTCCGCTGTTATCGATATTAGATGGCCTTCAGCCATATTTATTATAATAAGTTCTTTTTGAGCCATTGATGTAATAAGTGTGTGATTGCAACTCTGCTATAAAACCTCGATGTACTATGTGGTGTCAGCATTACTGATCCAGGGATGACACCGTAGCACAGTAGACGTGATCCATTCGGGTCAGGTCGCTACAGAGATGGTATCAGAGCACACGCTAACTGTAGGACACGACCACTAAGTTAAAGCCATAGAGCACCCTTCTCTTTTCATTTTCTAACTCCTCATCTTTTCTACTCTATTGGGATGACGAACGCGAAGATTAAGTACGCTCAACCGGATGAGGGCACACCTTTTGGATTTCACCTGAAGGAAGTCACCAAGTACCTGAACATTGGATTACTAAGCTTCACGGGAACCTTCAACGCCACTCTGCCTGAAGAGGAGCGCTGGAAGATTCAAGCTCACGTTCTGGGAAGAATATTCGCGCCAATCACGAAGCCCATAGATAGTGTTTTCAATGCACCAACCTGGAGTCTAGGAAGGAGCATGGCAGCTCATATCACCATAGGACGCATTGGAGAAGTTTATCAAGAAGACCTCAAGGACACTAACTACCAGATTTGCGGACGCCGTGATGAACAATGGGAGTTAGTCAACACCAAGAAGGATAGATCTATTGCAGCATTCATCCAGGAGTTAAACCAGCACATTCGACGCCACGAGAACCAGATGTGCAATGATATGGTGGAGTTGAAGAATGCGAAGGCAAGGATTATCGAGCTAGAAGGAGAACTGAAGTCTACACGCAAGGACTACATGGACGAGATCGTAGCTCTAGCAAGGCACAATTGCGATCTTAAGCAGGAGATTGAAGAACTCAAGAGCAAGTTAGCAACCAAGGAAGAAGACGAGTACGTCGCATGTCCGGACAACTACATCATCATCAACGACACCGATTCGGATCCAAGTGAACCCGACTTTGAAGACGAAGCTGGAGCAGATATCATGGAGTCTTCCACCGGTTCAAATTTCTAGATGACCACCAGATATTAGTAGTATTCCCCCATGTAAACACAATATAGTCGAGCACTTTTGCGATAGTTTTAGACCGTTTGTAAGCCCTTGTTTGATTGATTGAAGTGATTTTGTGTGAATTTGCTCATGTGCATATGGGTAGTGTTTTCCCTTTAGACCTCACTCTATTCTCAATTCTCGTCTTTTCTAAACCCTTAGATGCCTCCGAGACGTGACAATGGATTTCCACCGGAGCTCACTCAGTTGATCCAGCAGCAGAATCAATTGATGCAGATGTTAGTTCAGAATCAGCAGAACAACAACAACAGCCCACCACCACCACCACCACCTGTTGACCACTTAGCCCGTTTCCTTAGGCTGAATCCGCCGGTGTTTTCCAGTAGCACCGAGCCAATAGTAGCAGACGATTGGCTCCGTAAGATAGGAAGGGAGTTGACCACTGCAGGATGCACGGATGGTGAGAAAGTGAAGTTTGCCGCACACCAGCTTGACGGACCCGCAGCAGCATGGTGGGAGAATTTCACAGCCACTTACCCAGTTGACACTGTCACATGGGATCAGTTTCAGCAAGCTTTCCGCACTGCCCATGTTTCAGCAGGAGCTATGGCCATAAAGAAGCGTGAGTTTCGCAACTTACGCCAAGGAGGAAGGACTGTTGGCTAGTATGTGGAGGAGTTTAGTAAGCTAGCCTATGCCCCAGATGACGTTGCTACGGATGTAGCTAAGCAGGAGAAGTTTCTGGAAGGACTGAATGATGAGCTAAGCATGTAGTTGATGGTAGCAAGTTTCAACAACTACCAGGAGTTGGTAGATCGTGCCATCATGATTGAAGGGAAGCAACAACAGATTGAGAACCGTAAGAGGAAGTATGGACAGGGGAAGTATAACTCTGGAGCTCAGCAGAAGCCCCGTTTTACCCCTAAACCGGGATTTCAGTTTCAGCACACCCATGGAGGAGGTAGCTCGCACAACCATAATGGCCACAAGAATGGTAATGGGAATGGAGGAAACAACGGCCAGAACCGGACCACCCCATCGACCCCAACCAAGAGAGATCTGAGTAATGTCACTTGCTTCAAGTGTTCGAAGACCGGACATTATGCCAATGAATGTCCTGAAGGCCAGAATGGAAATGGCAATGGAAGCTCTGGAAAGAAGCCGAACCCTTTCAATAGGGGCCAGGTGAACCACGTTAGCGTGGAGGAGGTTGAAGCTCAGCCTGATGCAGTAATCGGTAAGTTTTTGGTTAAGTCATTTACTGCACTCGTTCTTTTTGACACTGGTGCATCGCATTCATACATATCAAGGGGATTTGTGGATAAGTATAACCTGCCCAACCCAAGCCCTTAGTCACCCATGTTAGTAAGCTCACCAGGAGCGGAGTTTATGGCTAGACGATGGTGTGATCGGTTACCATTAAGGATTGGTAACTATGTGTTTCCCTCAGACCTAATAGTATTGGAATCTCAAGGATTGGATGTGATATTAGGCATGGATTGGTTATCAAAGTATGAAGGGAATATTGAGTGTGCTAGTAAGTCAATTTTGCTTACCACACCAGAAGGAAGAAGGATCAAGTATGTATCCCGGCATGTACCAAAAAGGACACAAGTGAATTGCCTAACAGGAGTTGTGCAGGAGGAAGTACCAGTGGTAAAGGATTTTCCTGATGTATTTCCTGAAGAATTACCAGGCATGCCACCGGATAGAGACATTGAGTTTTTGATAGAGTTATTGCCAGGTACAGGCCCAATATCGAAGCGACCGTACCGGATGCCAGCAAAGGATTTGGTGGAAATTAAGAATCAGATTAAGGAGTTATTGGATAAAGGTTACATTCGCCCAAGTTCTTCGCCTTGGGGATCACCCGTACTTCTAGTGGAAAAGAAGGATGGATCATTAAGGATGGTTGTAGATTATCGGGGATTGAATGAAGTAACCATCAGAACAAGTACGGAAATTAAGAATCAGATTAAGGAGTTACTGGAGAAAGGTTATATTCGCCCAAGTTCTTCGCCTTGGGGATCACCCGTACTTCTAGTGGAAAAGAAGGATGGATCATTAAGGATGGTTGTAGATTATCGGGGATTGAATGAAGTAACCATCAAGAACAAGTACCCACTACCAATGATCAACGATCTGTTTGATCGATTGCAAGGAGCTAAAGTGTTTTCCAAGATCAATTTGCGATCAAGGTACCATCAGTTGAAGATTCGAGAGCAGGACATACCTAAGACAGCATTTACCACGAGATACGGATTGTATGAGTATACCGTTATGTCATTTGGATTGACTAACGCACCTGCCTATTTTATGAACCTGATGAACAAAGTGTTTATGGAGTTTTTGGATAAGTTCGTCGTAGTGTTCATCGATGACATTTTGTTTTATTCAAAGAATGAAGAGGAGCATAAGGAACATTTGCGTTTGGTTTTGGAGAAACTAAGAGAACATCAGTTATATGCCAAATTCAGCAAATGTGAGTTTTGGTTGAAGGAAGTTGGATTCCTCGGACACGTTATATCCGGAGAAGGTATAGCAGTTGACCCCACAAAGGTTGAGACCATAACCGAATGGGAAGCACCAACGACAGTTGGAGAGATCCGGAGTTTTCTTGGACTCGCAGGATACTACCGGGGATTTATTGAGAACTTTTCAAAGATTGCGAAGCCTATGACTGAGTTGTTGAAGAAGGATACTAAGTTCAAATGGACTGAGGAGTGTGAGGCTAGTTTCTAGGAGTTGAAGAAACGTTTGGTTACCTCACCAGTATTGATTTTGCCAGATCAGACCAAGGATTATGAGGTGTATTGCGACGCTTCACGTCGAGGACTTGGAGCAGTGCTTATGCAGGAAGGAAGAGTTGTTTCGTATGCTTCACGACAACTGAAGCCTCATGAGTTGAATTATGCCACGCATGATTTGGAGTTAGCAGCTGTAGTGCATGCATTGAAGACGTGGAGACATTTCCTCATTGGAAATCATTGTGAGGTGTATACGGATCACAAGAGTTTGAAGTACATTTTCACGCAGAAGGAGTTGAACCTCCGACAGAGGAGATGGTTGGAGCTCATCAAGGATTATGACATGAGATTGCATTACCATCCCGGAAAAGCTAATGTAGTAGCTGACGCATTGAGCCGTAAGAGCCATGTCAATACCCTAATGACGGGGAGTATACCAAAGGAGTTAGCAGAAAACCTTCGTGAGCTATGTTTGGAAATTGTTCCGAAAGGCTATGTAGCAGCATTGGAGATTCAGTCAACATTGATGGATAAGATCAGAGAAGCTCAGAAATCTGACAAGGAGATCGCTGCTATAAAAGAGAGAATGACCAAAGGAAAAGCTAAGGGATTTCGTGAGGATGAGCACGATACCTTATGGTTTGAGGACCGTGTTTATGTGCCCAATGACCCGGAGATCAGGAAGTTGATTATGCAAGAGGCACATGATTCACCATATTCGATTCACCCAGGGAATACCAAGATGTATTTGGATTTGAAGGAAACATTCTGGTGGACCGGAATGAAGAAGGATATTGCAGCATATGTAGCAGTTTGTGACGTATGTCAGAGAGTAAAGGCAGAACATCAAAAGCCAGCAGGATTGTTACAACCATTGCCGATACCCGAATGGAAGTGGGATAAGATAGGCATGGATTTTATCACAGGGCTACCCAGGACAAAGGCCGGATATGACTCGATATGGGTAGTAGTTGATCGTTTGACGAAGGTAGCACATTTCATCCTAGTCATGTATATCCTGATCATTTGTTTGCATGGAGTCCCGAGGAGTATCGTATCAGATACCAGTTTCGTTCCATGACAACAGTTACGAAGTTGGAGACCGTCAATTCTTTGGACCAGATTTGATTAAGGAGTCTGAACGGAAAGTTAAGTTGATTCGCGATAGGCTCAAGGTAGCCCAGTCCAGGCAGAAGAGCTACGCAGATTCAAAACGCAAGGAGACAGTCTACGAAACCGGAGACAGAGTTTATCTCCGAGTATCCCCACTTCGAGGAGTTAAGCGCTTTGGAGTTAAGGGAAAGTTAGCACCGCGTTTCATTGGACCGTTTAAGATCTTGAAACGTATGGGAGAAGTCGCGTATAAGTTGGAATTACCAGAGGGACTGTCAGGAGTTCATGATGTATTCCATGTTTCTCAGCTGAAGAAATGTCACGCCGAGATGGCAGAGATACCACTAAGAGATACAGTGCCATTAGAAGCGATTCAGTTGAAGGACGACCTAACATATGAGGAGAAGCCAGTCAAGATTCTCGATGTTGCCAGTAGAGTTACTCGCAGCAAGGTTATCAAGTTTTGCAAAGTTCAGTGGAACCACCACTCAGAGGATGAAGCCACCTGGGAGAGAGAAGAAGATTTGCTCAAGGACCACCCTCACCTATTTCCTAGCCAACCCGAATCTCGAGGGCGAGATTCATCTTAAGGGGGGTAGGTTTGTAACATCCCAAATTTTCAATATGGAATGTTATACACTAGATCATATGCATAACATATTTTCTTGCATTTCGATTGATCCTAGAAATTTCACGCAACTCAAGGACCCTCGGAGAGAGTTGGAGATTTTGTTATTTTCAAATTTGAGAGTTTTCTCGAATTTTGAAAATAGGATCACTTGATTATTTATTTTATCTTCAATAATTTTTCCGGTGTCGAAATATATGAGAGAGGGAATAATATGACTTTCCCAAAATTGAGGAAAAATGAAGATTTAATAAATAGATCAATTTTGTTTCCGGAGTTTTATTTGCATTTTATTGGATAGGGAAAAATGCGCGTTTTCGAAAATTGCATTTTAGGTCCGGAGAAAAGTTCATTTTGTTCGGCTCATTTTTAGGAGTCGGGGAAAATTTACTTTAGATTTTTCGGAGTTCGTTTAGTGCTCTTTTGTTTTTTTTCTGCGCGAGGAAACTATTTATAAAAAGAAAATTGAGCAGCGCCTTGGGCCAAAGGCCCAAGCCAAGCCACCTACCGCCGCGCTCCCAGGCGCCGAGCCAGGAGCCGGTCGGCCGCCGCCGCCCTTGCTAGGACCGAATCCTTTTAGGATTCTAGGGCGCCCCCTTGTCCCCTTTTCCTTATTTCGTTTTCTTTAGTCCTACTCCGTTTATTTTCTAGATCTTTCCTACTCCTATTCTAATTCCTTGTCCTCTACCCCAAGTAAACCCCTCCCCTCCCCAATATAAATACCCAAGCACCCCCCCTCTAAACACATCAAATCAAAGCCGCAACAAGCAGCAGCACGCAGTTTCACCCCGCGCCCTCCGTCACCCGTGCCGCGCCGCCGCCACACCACCGCGCCGCCGCCGCCCCTCACCCGCACCGCCGCCGCCGCCCAACGCCGCCGCCGCCGGAGCCCCTCACCGGAGACCTCGCCAAGGTTGCCCCGCGCTACATCTATTCTTTTCATCGGATCGTTTTCTTCTAATCGTTCCGATTCTTTTCTTCTCTAAACCGTTCCGGTTTTTTAGATCGGTTTTTCGATCGGTTTTTCTTCTCCGAAACCCTAGATCGGATTCGTTTTCTTCTCCGATTTAGTTGCTTTGGACCGTTCGTCCTAACGAACGTGATCACCGGATTCTTCTAGGTTAACGACATCCGTTCATTTAACCGTTCTTCTTTTTCCTTTTTCGTCGGATTTGTTCCGCGATCGCGATCTCAGATCCGATCTTCTTTCTAGTCCTTCTTTTCGCTCGTTTATCGGAATCAGGTGATTCGAGCGCCTGGAGTTTCGTCTCGAAACCGCTGTTCCGTCTAATCAACTTGAACAAGCTTTTGCTACAGTAAAATTTTGACCTAGTTTCAACTTGCTAGAACCGAGTTGTTTTCTTCCGCCGTTTGTTTTTCGTTCTTTCTTTGCAACCGAAGTTCTTAAGTTGAACTACCTGGTTCGTTCTCTTGTTCGAGTTTTACCTGTGCATTAGATGAGTATTTATTGTATGCTTGTTGTTTGTCTGCGATAGATTACCCGGATTGCGCCGCTTGTTACTTCGAAACCCTAGGACTCGCGGATCATCAGCAAGGCAAGTAACACTTTGATCATACCTTTTCTACAACCCATGTTTTATTGCATTAGATCAATCCTCACACATTGCATGATTAGGATCTAATTAAATTGTGGGATGGGAAGTAGATGAGGTAGTACCTATTACCTGTATTATTATGAAACCTTTGGGAGTTACTTCTACGTTTGCTTATATTATGCCATGCTATACTAGTAGACGTGGATTGGGTGAGTGATATCCATGACAGATGTGAGATTGATAATTTTAATGGTTTATCTAAGGTGGCAACTTAAACACACATCTGGGTGGATTGAGGCACCTGGTGTCTATCAGGACTTGCCTGTTTTTTTTCGGACCGCCACCCAGGCTCAAAGGGATCATAAGATCTTTCATGCTAGAAACTTCCGTGTGCAGCCACATGCCACTATGGGCTCTGGCATAGTTGACTAAGTTGTGCGAACTCTTACGGGGTGGACTAGCAGATGTAGGGGTTGTAGGTGGTACGGTCTACCCCACATGTAAGGTGCTAGTGCTTCTGAAAGACTATGTCTCGGTCATCCGTTTCTCAAACACCATGTAGTGCGAGAAAACAAACGGAGGCGATCGAGTCATGTGGGGAAAAGTGCGCAAACCTCTGCAGAGTAACAAACTAATCATGATTAGCCGTGTCCCCGGTTATGGACAACTTGAGTATCTAGTACTTGAATATCGAGTGAATCTCAACATGTTACCTCTAATTAATGTTATTGGGTTTTAATTATTCTTAATTGGGATTGAGAATGCTATCAACCATTCTCAATGTTTCACAACCACCATGATAGTTAAATAAAATTTATTCCTTTGCAGTAGGGAAAAACTGGCTTTACGCAAAACTGTAACCATAGAGCTTTCCACCAGCCATATATGCATATAGTATAGCTGTTTCATTCCATTATTCTCTATGTGTTACATTGCCAGCATATTCCATGTGCTGACCCGTTTTCGGGCTGCAACTTCTCATGTTGCAGACTTTTCAGACGACGATTGAGGTGTTTTAGGTCGTGGTTCTATACTCAGTGATGCCGCTGGAGTTGATGGACCCATTTATCTTCCGAGTCTTCCGCTGTTATCGATATTAGATGGCCTTCAGCCATATTTATTGTAATAAGTTCTTTTTGAGCCATCGATGTAATAAGTGTGTGATTGCAACTCTGCTATAAAACCTCGATGTACTGTGTGGTGTCAGCATTACTGATCCAGGGATGACACCGTAGCACAGTAGACGTGATCCATTCGGGTCAGGTCGCTACAATGTATGTGTGTGTATGTGTGTGTATGTGTGTGTGTATACTGCAGTGCCGCCCCGTATGCCGCCGCCCCGTACGTACGAGCGGAGACGCTGGCATACGGGGCGGGGGCGGCGGCGTACGTACAGGCCGGTGCGCGCGGCGCGGGTGCGAGAGAGACGTACGGCCGCGGCGATGACGAGGGACGGCGGCGGCGTTCGGGGCGGCAGCGCGAGACGACGATGACGATGGGCGGCGGCGGGGACAGCGACGATGACGACGGACGACGGGTGACGGGCGGTGACGACAGGGTTGAGTGGCGCGCGTGGCGATGTCTCGCGAGAGGTTGGAGACGAAGTGGGGAGATGAAACTGAAATTTTCGTAAGTGCTATATATATAGGATGGGCCTTTAGTACCGGTTCGTGGCTCCAACCGGTACTAAAGGCCTATTTTCGCCAGGCCAAGCGGCGGGAAACGAAGGCTTTTAGTACCGGTTGGAGCCACCAACCGGTACTAAAGGGGGGGGGGGCTTTAGTACCGGTTGGAGCCACCAACCGGTACTAAAGGCCTTGCGCTGCCACCCCAAAGTTTACGCCCACCTCGCCCGGTGAAGGGCAGCCGCACTAGTTTATAAACCCAGCCGCGGCTACCTCTTCAAACTCCTCTATATAGCAGGCTTCTGGGCCTAATTAATTAAGGCGCGCTGCCCTGTGAGTCTGCTGGCCCTTCTGGGCCTGCATTTGCACACCCTAGGTCTGGCAGGCCCACTGGGCAGTGCGCCAACAAATTTTTTATATAGTTTTTTCTTTTCTGCATTACTTATTTTCTTCTATTTATTTTTGAGTAGTTTTTTATATAGTTTTTTCTTTTCTGCATTATTTATTTTCTTCTATTTATTTTTGAGTAATTTTTTTGTATAGTTTTTTTATTTTCTGCATTATTTATTTTATTCTATTTATTTTCTTCTGGAAATTGAATGCTGCATACTGAACAATTAGGTAAATGACCGAAAAACAACAAATGATGTCAGAACATGTTGGAAATTGATGACGTCGCTTTAAATGCTGCATACTGAACACAAAAGAAGTCCGGAGTTCAAATAAGTTATTAAAAATAAAAAAGAGGTGAATGCTGGTTAATTTGCTTCAAGCCATTTGGAATAGTGTAGACTGCACTGCACATAGCTTAGTGCAATCTATGCTATTCCGCAAGGCTTGAAGCTAATCAACATGTAGGTGAGCATTGCAACTCTTCGTCATTGTCTAAGCACTTACGGCTTATAAACCGCTCATACTGCCTCTCTCTTGGCGAAGATCATAAGATAGTTTGGTTAAATTGCATTACTTGTAAGTCCAGTTAACATGGATGCTTACGATGCAAGAGCAACAACAAAAGTGAAAATTTGGCACAAATAGGTAGTTGTGTAACTAAAATAGGTAGGAGGAGAGATAGCTCTTATGTCACAAAAAAGAAGTTGTATCAAACCTTTTATGTCGGATCTAGAACAAACCAATCGGTATCGCCATCATACAGCCCAACCGTGGCTCGTGATGCATATATATATGCATATCAAATGCAGGGTTGGACGTATGATGGCGAATCCGAATGATTTGTATTCAGTCGATGAACTGGTAGATGTATGCAGTCGATGAACTGGTAGATGTATGTAGTCGATGAACTGAAAGACTTATGCAGGGAAGGCGAGAGGTGGGCTATATATAGGGTCGTCTGGCTCACAAAGTGATTGTGGTAGTTTCGATCCAACGACTCACATGAGCTAGGAGGAAACACACCTTTGATCCAACGACTCGCAAGAGCTAGAAAGAAACACACGATCCGTGTGATTCTTCCTGATTGGTGGGATGCACATTAGTACCCACTCTAGGCTTCGGTGAAAGTTGTAGAGGGGCTAGGGTTTCGCCATAGAGGGGCTCCGGAGCATCGGGATGGCATGAAAAGCTAGGAGTTGGCATACCATGTGTTTAAAAGTGCTCTTAGGGTGGTACATGCCAAATATTCACTCACTCCTTGTGTAGGGTCTTCACCGGCATCGATTCCTCACTCCGAGTCTAAGTACTTATAGGCTGAAAGTACCATAACCGACGAACATGAGGGAATCTTGTGTAGAGGTGGTTCATGCCATTGTTTTGGGACTTCCTAGGGACCACCCTAACAAAACCAAGCAAAGAGTTGCACATTAGTACCCACTCTGGACTCCGAAACCCTGATACTCGGAAAGAGTTTGTCCAATTTGTACACGAAGTGCGTCCAGTTTTTGTCGTGACCCTCTCTACTCTTTCGCGCATGCTATGCAGGTGATATGATGATACCATGCCAAGTTTCAACATTTTCAGGATTCATTTTGTAGTGATTTTCAATTTCACGGTCATTTAGCTCTCTAAACAATTAGGTAAATGACCGAAAAACAACAAATGATGTCAGAACATGTTGGAAATTGATGACGTCGCTTTAAATGCTGCATACTGAACACAAAAGAAGTCCGGAGTTTAATAAGTTATTAAAAATAAAAAAGAGGTGCAATGCTGGTTAATTTGCTTCAAGCCATTCGGAATAGTGTAGACTGCACTGCACATAGCTCAGTGCAATCTATGCTATTCCGCAAGGCTTGAAGCTAATCAACATGTAGGTGAGCATTGCAACTCTTCGTCATTGTCTGTGCACTCACGGCTTATAAACCGCTCATACTGCCTCTCTCTTGGCGAGGTGGGACTAAAAACAACTTGCCATAACCTCATTAGTACGGGTTCGTGGTACGAACCGGCACTAAATGGTGATGGTGGGGCCATAGCCTGACAGCAGGCTGACACAGCCTCTTTAGTACCGGTTCGTGGCCTGAACCGGTACTAAAGGTTCGCCACGAACCGATACTATTGATCGCCGCCACGAACCGGCACTAATGTACACATTAGTGCCGGCTCTAATTCAAACCGGCACTAATGTGCTTCACGTTTGACCCTTTTTCTACTAGTGTTAGTATGTCATACAATTAATATATGGCTCATCTACTTTGTTGGGTCTCGTGCTACAGCCGGCTGTAAGCTTGTAGCCCGCTTCTCTTTTCTCTCCCTCTTCTCTCCTCTAACTAGGCATAAATCTGATGTGGCATCTCTTATAGCCCGCCTACATCACTCTATTATACTTGCTCTAAGAGAAGGACCGTGCGGCGCCGATAGATCGGTGTTCCAAGCAATGTAACCTATAAAAAAAACAACACAGACAACAGAAATCCATGACCAATGTGTGGGGACAAGCAAGGGGAGGGACCGGTAGCAAGGGAAGTCATCGGGGAAGTAAGGGAAAACGAGAGGTGCTAATCTCACCTGCCAACTGTCTCTCTTTTACCCAGCGAGCCCACCCTTTTATACAGCGGGCACAACGAGCGGACACCCTTCCCCGATTCAGAAACACCCATGTCATTGTAACATGGGCCGAAATTACAACTGGGACCGTCAACGCACCAGAGTGCAACACACCTAGGTAGAACAGACGCACGTACGAAACCCACCTCACCATGCCATGGTCATCCACTCCTCTGACCTCGCTGTCGCAGTACGGGCCACACCGACACGTGGCCCTCACCAAGTAAAAAAGAACCAAAAAACAACAAACCCAGCCACCTAATCACCCAAGCCACTACAGTGGGTCTAAGCAGCAACTACGAGCACTGAAGAAGTCAGTTAGATAGAGCACATGCGAGTACACCACCGACAATCCTCGTGTCGCCCTTGCCCATTCAAAAGCTCAAAAGACAAACCAGGACGAGCACGCGACCCGCTCACAAGAGGCAAACGTTGACGACCCAAATGCCAACGCCACATGCACGGCCTTCCCTCTTGCCCCTAGTCCCCGGGCCCCACACACGTGCGGACCCAACGCTCATACACTCAAACAACCGCCAGGCGGTTGAGAGTAGTGCGAACAGCCGACCTATTGACGAGGGGTAAAACCATGAGCAGTAAATTCATCGGATGACCATAAAAATCAAAGTGCGAGCACAGCACCCTGGTATGGCCGGGTAGCCCAGGACCTTTTTCCTAGTTGGATGTCTTTGTGAGGAAGCAGGAGACTGTGAAGTGGAGTCATATAAGCTCTGAGTAATCACATAGATGTAATATAAATTGGAATAGCCATGTCACTCATGGAAGATATAAAACGAAAGCTTTCACCTTCAGGAGCTAAGATTTCTATACAGAGTCAGACCCGTGAACTGCCAGTACATCATATATTATGCTTGAAAAGGCAAAACTGGAAGAATGTTGATTTTAACAAGTCAAGCTAACATATCACGGCAGATTTAAAGATGCAAACTTGATACATTAAGTAATTAACGGTCAAAGCAAGCCAAAACAGAAGCCAGGGAGAAGGATTTTATAAATGACATAAAACATGATTGACAAGGATGTCAATTGTGCATACAGAATTCTCACACATGAAACAGACAATTCTCCAATGTCACACCGGAAACACATTTCGAATCCTTCTTATGGCATTAGCTGCTCCATGAAAATGACAATACTTAAATCATACAGTTTATTTTGCATAAATGGCAAAACATGGTTATTAAGTAACCAAAGTCGACAGGACGGTGAATGGGACCACTATAACACAAGCGAAGGAGTATACACATGGATATTACTCATGCGCGTACAATTCTAGCACAGGAAACAGACAACACATGGTGAAGCACATGCCCTGTTTCAAGCCTCAGCAAAAACAAAACAAAACAAAATGTTCTGAAATGTAACACAATCCATGAGAGAAGGACACATGAGCATGCATAAATTTCTATGGGCATGAACAATTGACCACCACAAGCGCACAACCCAGTATACCCTATTCTCAATTCATCTTCTAAAACAAATTTAGCATCCTTCCATGAAAGATGGCAAAACATGAAGAATGCAAGAATGGAAAAACATGACAGCCAGCATATTGTGACAGATTCGAAGATGAAAACTCAACAGGTTATCAAGTAACCAAGGTCAACAGGACGGTTCATACCCAACAGGACAGTACACTGAACCAAGCTCAACCTTTTCAATTCATAAACAAAAGCAAGCCATAGCATAAGCTAAGGAGTATAAACATGGTTGACATGGATATTATCTAGCACATGAAACAGGTAACACATTGTCATGATCACACGCAAGGTACATTCACTGTTTCAAACCTCAGCAAACCAAAAAAAAGGTTCTGAACTGTAAAGCCATACATAAACTTAACTACCCTACACAAACAGATAAGAGACTAGACCCCAAATTGTAAGAATTGCAAACAAACAAGAGTCGTCCATACGACAAATAGATGAAGGGAAGAAACATAGGTGAAGTGAAGTTGGTAACTCAGATAGATTGTTCAACAAACACTCAAAGACAGATGAGCTTCATAACTTAGTTCTCTAAGTACTCTGTGGACTGAACTTATAGTTTTCGACATATATAGTAGACGGACTTGCATAGATGAGTTGCATAACTTGGTCACTACATAGATATTATGGTAGCAGTAACTTGCATCTTTGTAGGGATTACACTATGGACTGCATACAGAGCAAAATGAGTGAATCTACACTCTAAAATACATCTATATACATCCGTATGTGGTTCATAGTGAAATCTCTACAAAGACTTTACATTCTGGAACGGAGGGAGTAGTTCTCTAAAGTATGGATATGTGCAGGACATGAAGATGAATTCATCACCAGGAGTGATTAGGTGCAGTACATGATGACAATCCATAGAAAACATTTAGCAGCATATTTAAAGATGCAAACTTGACAGACTATCAAATTCAACAGAGCGGTACATAGGCCCAAGAGGAGTATACACTTGTGAGCATACAGTTGCAGCACATGAAACAGAAAGATGACACATGGTCATGATCACAAACAAAGCACATGTAAAAACCTCACCACAAACAGAGAACATGTGCTGAAATTTAACACAACCCATATGAGAGAAGGACAGCCTGACCACCACAAGAGCGCGCTGAATCCAGTACCCTAAATAAGAAGAAACGAACAGAGAGACTAGAAACCTGCTGCCCAAGTTAAGCTAGACGTCAAGTAGGGGATGAGACAGGACGGCATTGCAATTGCAATTGGCATAGTATAAACAAAAACAAGAGTACAGGCAAGCATAGGTGCAGTGAAGCACACATACAAGTAAACCTAAATAGATGGTTCAATAAATACTTAGATAGATGGGATGCTGCATACACATTGTAACAGTACCAGCAACTTCGATAACTTAATTCTACATATTACAGTGCCAGCAACTTGGATAGATGGTTCCATAAACAATTAGATAGACGCATAATAACTAGACATTAGAATAACTTTCATAGATGGGTCCGCTGCATAAATAAGTTCTCCACATATATAGATAGGTAGGTATGGTAAATATAGGTGCAGGACATGAGGACAGATCCATCACCAGAAGAGCATCCTTTGCATAGCTGCTTCATCAAGCCACCACTGTTGTCATGTTCTTGGGCGGGCTGCCGGCACGGACTGTCGGGGGCACGGGAATGCACTCAACGTACGCCTTGGGGAGCTCGACGTAGCCCTTGGTGAGCAAGTCGACGTGTATCTTGGCGACGACCAACCGCGATTTGTTAGGCTCAGACCTCTTCGTCTCCTCGTCTAGCATCTGCCTCCGCTCATCCAGCCACACTAGCGGATCTGCACCGGCAGGCGGTTCGTCCTCGGCGGTGGAGGTTAACAACAAGTTGGCGAAGCGGAAGGTGGCGATGATGCTGTTGTCGTCCAGGCGAACCATGCCTTCGGGGGTCGGGGTCGCCGTGGAGGGGTCATACTCCCTGAAGATCCTGTCGGCCGCATCGTAGAGATGAATGTCGTCCAGCGCCGCCGCCTCTGGGAAGGATAGCAGACTTGACTTGAGACTCTCCCGCCGCATAGCGAGGTCGGCCAGCGAAGGGATCGCCTCACCCGCCCCGGCATTGGGAACATCGCCGGAGCCGGACGCCTTCCTTTTGGTGGGACAACTCTTCTCCTCGCCGTACGCGGCCACATGCCTGGGGTCGGCGGCCATGCGCTCCTTCCCGTTCCGCCGACCGAACTTGGTGCCGGCCATCGGCGGGTGGATCTACTGGCTCGCCGCGGAAAGTGGGACGGATTTGGGGGATTGGGGATTGGGGATTTAGGGTTTGGTGCGGCGGCGGCCGTGTCGTCTCGATCTATATAAAGCCAGCAACCCTACCTTTTTAATTCGAGAGAGTTCAACTCGGTGGGCTGGTCTAGTCCGTCGCCACCATGGACTCTCGCCTGGGCCAGGCCCATGACCCGTATAATGAGCTGACATTCGATCCGGAAAGTATCCGTTCCTGTTGGCCCATCTGACACAGGAAAAAAAGTCAAGAACAGCCCAGTTGCCTACCGCTGCGCTAAAAAAATGCCCAAAAACCAAAAAAAACAACCCCTAAAAAACCAAAAAACAATGAGAATAAGAAGAGAACCTTGCCAAAAAAATATGATTTGCAATGATAAATAAAATGAATTCTCCGGGGCCACACCAAACCTCCACCCCCTCTACATGTTCGTCCAGGCAAACATATTGCAAAAACAATGCCATTTTTTAACTAAAAACGCAAATATCCATGGCAAAATTAGACGGTTTTGTGTATGCAACAACTTTTTTGTTGCCATGACCGCGCTAGTTTGCCATGGCAACAAACTTTCAGAAAAAAATGCCATGTGAAAACAGACGATGCTTAACATGGCATGATGCCTTATAAGATTAAGATAATTTTGATTTTATGGCAACATTTACAGAACTGACATGGCAAAAATCATTCTATATCCATGGAAAAACTATTGGACTATTTGTCTGTTTCTAAGAACCTACATATGAGTTGTTTGCTACAGCCCTTTGAGAGTTCGGCCAAGGAATGAACGTGTCTTGCAATCCTAAGTCGTGGATAAATGGTGGTAGGATGAACACAAAGAAAGAACTGCCCAGGTTCGGGCCACCTTCTTGGTGTAATACCCTACTCCTGCCTTGTTTCTTACTGCGATGGTAGAGAGCTATAATGTGTGTCTGTTACAAGATCAAAAGAAATTTGGTGTGCTAACAGTAAACATGTTTGGCCATTGATGCAAAACTTGCCATGCTGGACAAAAGTAATTTGGCATAGCCATGAAAATGAAATTGCCGTGAGATCTAATTATAAATGTGTAAGAGAACATAAATTCGCTAAAACTTCATGGAGCCCATAAAAAGATAATTCTATTCATGGCATGTAAACAACAAAAAATAGATCAAATAAATTGCGTGGCATAACCTATATCTATGTCTATACCTACTAATAAAGTAAGGTGTGTTTCTCTGATTAACATTTTTTATTACATTGTCAACATTTTTCCTATACACACTTTTAAATGTTTTCAAATGATTAATTAACATTTTTTAAATACAAGATTAAAATTTTCTAATAAATGGTCAACTTTTTTGTATGCACATTTAATATTTTTCCAAATGCTTGATTACATTTCTTAAATGTAATATTAAAAAAATTACGAACATATGGTCAACATTTTTACTAAACACATTTAACATTTTTCAAATGTTTGATTAACATTTTTATATAAATGATCATTTTTTATCTTTTATAATACATGGTCAACATTATTTCTATACACATTTAAAAAATCTAAATGTTTGATTAACATTTTTCAAACACTTGTTAAACATTTTTTTTTCAAATGCTTGAGTGACATTTTTTATATACATGATCAAATTGTTTCATACACATTCTATTTTTTTATACATTTTTCATATATGTGTTAAATATTTTCTCAATACACATTTAACATTTTCCAAATAATTGGTCAACATTTTTCAAATGTCTTCTTTAGTCAATTTGTAATATATTTATTTAGAATATTTGGAAGTTGAAAGGTTAGATATGGTTGACTAGAGGGGGTGAATAGGCAACTACCAATTTTTAGCTTTTCTTCACAAATTAGGTTTAGCAACAAATAGGTTGTCTAGATGTGCAACTAGGTGAGCAACCTATATGATGTTAACAACAACAACAACAACAACAACAACATGCACGAGCAAAGGATGTTGGGGAACGTAGTAATTTCAAAATTTTCCTACGCACACACAAGATCATGGTGATGCATAGCAACGAGAGGGGAGAGTGTTGTCCACGTACCCTTGTAGACCGAAAGCAGAAGCGTTAGCACAACGCGGTTGATGTAGTCGTACATCTTCACGATCCGACCGATCAAGTACCGAACGCACGGCACCTCCGAGTTCAGCACACGTTCAGCCCGATGACGTCCCTCGAACTCCGATCCAGCCGAGTGTTGAGGGAGAGTTTCGTCAGCACGACGGCGTGGTGACGATGATGATGTTCTACCGAAGAAGGGCTTCGCCTAAGCACCGCTACAGTATTATCGAGGTGGACTATGGTGGAGGGGGGCACCGCACACGGCTAAAAGATCAACAGATCAATTGTTGTGTCTATGGGGTGCCCCTGCCCCCGTATATAAAGGAGGGAGGGAGAGGCCGGCCCGAGAGGGGGCGCACCAAGTGTGGGGAGTCCTACTAGGACTCCCAGGTCCTAGTAGGATTCCCCTTTCCTTTCCGGAGTAGGAGAGAAGGAAAGAGGGGGAGAGGGAGAAGGAAAAAGGGGCTCACCCCTTGTCCAATTCGGACCAGAGGGGGGGGCACCTCCTTCCTTTTGGCCTCTCTCCTCTATTCCCGTATGGCCCAATAAGGCCCAATACTTCTCCCGGTGAATTCCCGTAACTCCCCGGTACTCCGAAAATAACCGAATCACTCGGAACCTTTCCGATGTTCGAATATAGTCGTCCAATATATCGATCTTTACGTCTCGACCATTTCGAGACTCCTCGTCATGTCCCCGATCTCATCCGGGACTCCGAACTACCTTCAGTACAACAAATCACATAAACTCATAATACAATCGTCACCGAAACTTTAAGCGTGCGGACCCTACGGGTTCGAGAACTATGTAGACATGACCGAGACACATCTTCGGTGAATAACCAATAGCGGAACCTGGATGCTCATATTGGATTCCACATATTCTACAAAGATTTTTATCGGTCAGACCGCATAACAACATATGTTGTTCCCTTTGTCATCGGTATGTTACTTGCCCGAGATTCGATCGTCAGTATCTCAATACCTAGTTCAATCTCATTACAGGCAAGTCTCTTTACTCGTTCTGTTATACATCATCCCGCAACTAACTCATTAGTTTCAACGCTTGCAAGGCTTATAGTGATGTGCATTACCGAGTGGGCCCAGAGATACCTCTTCGACAATCGGAGTGATAAATCCTAATCTCGAAATACGCCAACCCAACAAGTACCTTCAGAGACACCTGTAGAGAACCTTTATAATCACCCAGTTACGTTGTGACGTTTGGTAGCACACAAAGTGTTCCTCCGGTAAACGGGAGTTGCATAATCTCATAGTCATAGGAACATGTATAAGTCATGAAGAAAGCAATAGCAACATACTAAACGATCGTGTGCTAAGCTAACGGAATGGGTCAAGTCAATCACATCATTCTCCTAATGATGTGATCCCATTAATCAAATGACAACTCATGTCTATGGCTAGGAAACATAATCATCTTTGATCAACGAGCTAGTCAAGTAGAGGCATACTAGTGACACTCTGTTTGTCTATGTATTCACACATGTATCATGTTTCCAGTTAATACAATTCTAGCATGAATAATAAACATTTATCATGATATAAGGAAATAAATAATAACTTTATTATTGCCTCTAGGGCATATTTCCTTCAGTCTCCCACTTGCACTAGAGTCAACAATGTAGTTCACATCGCCATGTGATTTAACATCAATAGTTCACATCTTTATGTGGTTAACACCCATAGTTCACATCGATATGTGACCAACACCCAAAGGGTTTACTAGAGTCAGTAATCTAGTTCACATCGCTATGTGATTAACACCCAAAGAGTACTAAGGTGTGATCATGTTTTTGCTTGTGAGATAATTTTAGTCAATGGGTCTGTCACATTCAGATCAGTAAGTATTTTGCAAATTCTATGTCTACAATGCTCTGCACGGAGCTGTTGGGGAACGTAGTAATTTCAAAAAATTTCCTACGCACACGCAAGATCATGGTGATGCATAGCAATGAGGGGAGAGTGTGATCTACATACCCTTGTAGATCGACAACGGAAGCGTTAGCACAACGCGGTTGATGTAGTCGTACGTCTTCACAACCCGACCGATCAAGCACCGAAACTACGGCACCTCCGAGTTCTAGCACACGTTCAGCTCGATGACGATCCCCGGACTCCGATCCAGCAAAGTGTCGGGGAAGAGTTCCGTCAGCACGACGGCGTGGTGACGATCTTGATGTACTACTGCCGCAGGGCTTCGCCTAAGCACCGCTACAATATTATCGAGGACTATGGTGGCAGGGGGCGCCGCACACGGCTAAGAATATGATCATGTGGATCAACTTGTGTGTCTATGGGGTCCTCCCTGCCCCCGTATATAAAGGAGTGGAGGGCCGGCCCTCTCTATGGCGCGCCCTAGGGAGTCCTACTCCCACCGGGAGTAGGATTCCCCCTTTCCTAGTCCAACTAGGAGTCCTTCCATGTAGTAGGAGTAGGAAACAAGGAAGGGGCGCAGCCCCTCCCCCTAGTCCAATTCGGACTAGGCCTTGGGGGGGGGTGGGGCGCGGCCTGCCCTAGGCAGCCCCTCTCTCTTTCCCGTATGGCCCAATAAGGCCCAATACTTCTCCCGGCGAATTCCCGTAACTCTCCGGTACTCCGAAAAATACTCGAATCACTCGGAACCTTTCCGATGTCCGAATATAGTCGTCCAATATATCGATTTTTACGTCTCGACCATTTCGAGACTCCTCGTCATGTCCCTGATCTCATCCGGGACTCCGAACTCCTTCGGTACATCAAAACTCATAAACTCATAATATAACTGTCATCAAAACCTTAAGCGTGCGGACCCTAGGGGTTCGAGAACAATGTAGACATGACCGACACACGTCTCCGGTCAATAACCAATAGCGGAACCTGGATGCTCATATTGGCTCCCACATATTCTATGAAGATCTTTATCGGTCAGACCGCATAACAACATACGTTGTTCCATTTGTCATCGGTATGTTACTTGCCCGAGATTCGATCGTCGGTATCTCAATACCTAGTTCAATCTCGTTACCGGCAAGTCTCTTTACTCGTTCCGTAATACATCATCTCGCAACTAACTCATTAGTGGCAATGCTTGCAAGGCTTTATGTGATGTGCATTACCGAGAGGGCCCAGAGATACCTCTCCGACAATCGGAGTGACAAATCCTAATCTCGAAATACGCCAACCCAACATGTACCTTTGGAGACACCTGTAGAGCACCTTTATAATCACCCAGTTACGTTGTGATGTTTGGTAGCACACAAAGTTTTCCTCTGGCAAACGGGAGTTGCATAATCTCATAGTCATAGGAACATGTATAAGTCATGAAGAAAGCAATAGCAACATACTAAACGAT
Organism: Triticum urartu; assembly: GCF_003073215.2. Lineage (NCBI taxonomy): Eukaryota > Viridiplantae > Streptophyta > Magnoliopsida > Poales > Poaceae > Triticum > Triticum urartu. Next base: position 530,468,018 of record NC_053027.1, on the reverse strand, counting down.
CGGGTGCTAAGCTAATGGAATGGGTCATGTCAATCGGATCATTCACCTAATGATGTGATCCCATTAATCAAAAAACAACTCTTTGTCCATGGTTAGGAAACATAACCATCTTTGATTAACGAGCTATTCAAGTAGAGGCATACTAGTGACACTCTGTTTGTCTATGTATTCACACATGTATTATGTTTCCGGTTAATACAATTCTAGCATGAATAATAAACATTTATCATGAAATAAGGAAATAAATAATAACTTTATTATTGCCTCTAGGGCATATTTCCTTCAGTCTCCCACTTGCACTAGAGTCAATAATCTAGATCACATCACCATGTGATTAACATCGATAGTTCACATCACCATGTGATTAACACCCATAGTTCACATCGCCATGTGACCAACACCCAAAGGGTTTACTAGATTCAGTAATCTAGTTCACATCGCTTATGTGATTAACACCCAAAGATTACTAAGGTGTGATCATGTTTTGCTTGTGAGAGAAGTTTAGTCAACGGGTCTGCCATATTCAGATCCGTATGTATTTTGCAAATTTCTATGTCAACAATGCTCTGCATGGAGCTACTCTTTGCTAATTGATCCCACTTTCAATATGTATCCAGATTGAGACTTAGAGTCATCTAGATCAGTGTCAAAATTTGCATCAACGTAACCCTTTACGACGAACCTTTTGTCACCTCCGTAATCGAGAAACATATCCTTATTCCAGTAAGGATAATTTTGACCGCTGTCCATTGATCTACTTCTAGATCACTATTGTACTCCCTTGCCAAACTCAGTGGTAGGGTATACAATAGAACTGGTACACAGCATGGCATACTTTATAGAACCTATGGCCAAGGCATAGGGAATGACTTTCATTCTCTTTCTATCTTCTGTCGTGGTCGTGTTTTGAGTCTTACTCAATTTCACACCTTGTAACACAGGCAAGAACTCTTTCTTTGACTGTTCCATTTTGAACTATTTAAAAATCTTGTTAATGTATGTACTTATTGAAAAACTTATCAAGCGTCTTGATCTATCTCTATAGATCTTGATACTCAATATGTAAGCAGCTTTACCGAGGTCTTTCTTTGTAAAACTCCTTTCAAATACTCCTTTATGCTTTGCAGAATAATTCTACATTATTTCCGATCAACAATATGTCATTCACATATACTTATCAGAAATGTTGTAGTGCTCCCACTCACTTTCTTGTAAATACAGGCTTCACCGCAAGTCTGTATAAAACTATATGCTTTGATTAACTTATCAAAGGGTGTATTCCAACTCCGAGATGCTTGCACCAGTCCATAGATGAATCGCTGGAGCTTGCATATTTTGTTAACACCTTTAGGATCGACAAAACCTTCTAGTCGCATCATATACAACTCTTCTTTAATGAATCCATTAAGGAATGCAGTTTTGTTTATCCATTTGCCGGATTTCATAAAATGCGGCAATTGCTAACATGATTCGGACAGACTTAAGCATAGATACGAGTGAGAAACTCTCATCGTAGTCAACACCTTGAACTTGTCAAAAACCTTTTTGCAACAATTCTAGCTTTGTAGATAGTAACACTACTATCAGTGTCCGTCTTCCTCTTAAAGATCCATTTATTTTCTATGGCTTGCCGATCATCGGGCAAATCCATCAAAGTCCATACTTTGTTCTCATACATGGATCATATCTCAGATTTCATGGCCTCAAACCATTTCGCAGAATCTGGGCTCATCATCGCTTCCTCATAGCTCGCAAGTTCGTCATGGTCTAGTAACATGACTTCCAGAACATGATTACCGTACCACACTGGTGTGGATCTCACTCTGGTTTACCTACGAGATTTGGTAGTAACTTGATTTGAAGTTACATGATCATCATCATTAGCTTCCTCACTAATTGGTGTAGTAGTCACAGGAACAGATTTCTGTGATGAACTACTTTCCAATAAGGGAGCAGGTACAGTTACCTCATCAAGTTCTACTTTCCTCCCACTCACTTCTTTCGAGAGAAACTCCTTCTCTAGAAAAACTCCGAATTTAGCAACAAAAGTCTTGCCTTCGGATTTGTGATAGAAGGTGTACCCAACAGTCTCCTTTGGGTATCCTATGAAGACATATTTCTCCGATTTGGGTTCGAGCTTATCATGTTGAAACTTTTTCACATAAGCATCGCAGTCCCAAACTTTAAGAAACGACAGCTTAGGTTTCTTGCCAAACCATAGTTCACACGGTGTCGTCTCAACGGATTTAGATGGTGCCCTATTTAACGTGAATGCAGCTGTCTCTAATGCATAAACCCAAGACGATAGTGGTAGATCGGTAAGAGAAATCATAGATCGCACCATATCTAATAAAGTACGGTTATGACATTCGGACATACCATTATGCTGTGGTGTTCCAGGTGGCATGAGTTTGTGAAACTATTCCACATTGTTTTAATTGAAGACCAAACTCGTAACTCAAATACTTTACTTCTGCGATCATATCGTAGAAACTTTCATTTTTGTTACGATGATACTTCACTCTGAAATTCTTTGAACTTTTCAAATGTTTCAGACTTATGTTTCATCAAGTAGATATACCCATATCTGCTCAAATCATCTGTGAAGATCAGAAAATAATGATACTTGCCGCGAGCCTCAATATTCATCGGACCACATACATAAGTATGTATGATTTCCAACAAATCTGTTGCTCGCTCCATTGTTCCGAAGAACAGAGTTTTAGTCATCTTGCTCATGAGGCATGGTTCGCAAGCATCAACTGATTCATAATCAAGTGATTCCAAAAGCCCATCAGCATGGAGTTTCTTCATGCGCTTTAAACCAATATGACCTAAACGGCAGTGCCACAAATAAGTTGCACTATCATTATTAACTTTGCATCTTTTGGTTCAATATTATGATTATGTGTATCACTACGATCGAGATCCAATGAACTATTTTCATTGGGTGTGTAACCATATAAGGTTTTATTCATGTAAACAGAACAACAATTTATTCTCTTACTTAAATGAATAATGTATTACAATAAACATGATCAAATCATATTCATGCTCAACGCAAACACCAAATAACACTTATTTAGGTTCAACACTAATCCCGAAATTATAGGGAGTGTGCGATGATGATCATATCAATCTTGGAACCACTTCCAACACACATCGTCACTTCACCCTTAACTAGTCTCTGTTTATTCTGCAACTCCCGTTTCGAGTTACTAATCTTAGCAACTGAACTAGTATCAAATACGGAGGGGTTGCTATAAACACTAGTAAAGTACACATCAATAACATGTATATCAAATATACCTATGTTCACTTTGCCATCCTTCTTATCCGCCAATCACTTGGGGTAGTTCCGCTTCCAGTGACCAGTCCCTTTGCAGTAGAAGCACTTAGTCTCAGACTTAGGACCAGACTTGGGCTTCTTCACTTGAGCAGCAACTTGCTTGCCGTTTTTCTTGAAGTTCCCCTTCTTCCCTTTGCCCTTTTCTTGAAACTAGTGGTCTTGTCTACCATCAACACTTGATGCTCTTTCTTGATTTCTACCTTCATCGATTTCATCATCATGAAAAGCTTGGGAATTACTTTCGTCATCCCTTGCATATTATAGTTCATCACGAAGTTCTACTAACTTGGTGATGGTGACTAGAGAATTCTGTCAATCACTATTTTATCTGGAAGATTAACTCCCACTTGATTCAAGCGATTGTAGTACCCAAACAATCTGAGCACATGCTCACTGCTTGAGCTATTCTCCTCCATCTTTTAGCTATAGAACTTGTTGGAGACTTCATATCTCTCAACTTGGGTATTTGCTTGAATTATTAACTTCAACTCCTGGAACATCTCATATGGGCTTCCAGAACACTTCCGATATCCAAATATAGGCTTCCAATATATCAATATTCATGTCTCGACCATTTCGAGACTCCTCGTCATGTCCGTGATCACATCCGGGACTCCGAACAACCTTCGGTACATCAAAACTCATAAACTCATAATATAACCGTCATCGAAACTTTAAGCGTGCGGACCCTACAGGTTCGAGAACTATGTAGACATGACCGAGACATATCTCCGGTCAATAACCAATAGCGGAACCTGGATGCTCATATTGGCTCCCACATATTCTATGAAGATCTTTATCGGTCAAACCGCATAACAACATACGTTGTTCCCTTTGTCATCGGTATGTTACTTGCCCGAGATTCGATCGTCGGTATCTCAATACCTAGTTCAATCTCGTTACTGCCAAGTCTCTTTACTCGTTCCGTAATACATCATCCCGCAACTAACTTATTATTTGCAATTCTTGCAAGGCTTAAGTGATGTGCATTACCGAGTGGGCCTAGAGATACCTCTCGGACAATCGGAGTGACAAATCCTAATCTCGAAATACGCCAACCCAACAAGTACCTTTGGAGACACCTGTAGAGCACCTTTATAATCACCTAGTTACATTGTGACGTTTGGTAGCACACAAAGTGTTCCTCCGGTAAACGGGAGTTGCATAATCTCATAGTCATAGGAACATGTATAAGTCATGAAGAAAGCAATAGCAATATACTAAACGATCGAGTGTTAAGCTAACGGAATGGGTCAAGTCAATCACATCATTCTTCTAATTATGTGATCTCGTTAATCAAATGACAGCTCATGTCAATGGCTAGGAAACATAACCATCTTCAATCAACGAGCTAGTCAAGTAGAGGCATACTAGTGACACTCTGTTTGTCTATGTATTCACACAAGTATTATGTTTCCGGTTAATACAATTCTAGCATGAATAATAAACATTTATCATGATATAAGGAAATAAATAATAACTTTATTATTGCCTCTAGGGCATATTTCCTTCAGTCTCCCACTTGCACTAGAGTCAATAATCTAGATTACACAGTAATGATTCTAGCACCCATGGAGCCTTGGTGCTGATCATGTTTTGCTCGTGGAAGAGGCTTAGTCAACCGGTCTGCAACATTCAGATCCGTATGTATCTTGAAAATTTCTTTGTCTCCCACCTGGACTAAATCCCGGATGGAATTGAAGCGTCTCTTGATGTGCTAGGTTCTCTTGTGAAATCTGGATTCCTTTGCCAAGGCAATTGCACCAGTATTGTCACAAAATATTTTCATTGGACCCGATGCACTAGGTATGACACCTAGATCGGATATGAACTCCTTTATCCAGACTCCTTCATTTGCTGCTTCGGAAGCAACTATGTACTCCGCTTCACACATAGATCCCGCCACAACACTTTGTTTAGAACTGCACCAACTGACAGCTCCACCATTCAATGTAAACATGTATCCGGTTTGCGGTTTAGAATTGTCCGGATCAGTGTCAAAGCTTGCATCGATGTAACCATTTACGACTAGCTCTTTGTCACCTCCATAAACGAGAAACATATCCTTAGTCCTTTTCAGGTGTTTTAGGATGTTCTTGACCGCTGTCCAGTGATCCACTCCTGGATTACTTTGGTACCTCCCTGCCAAACTTATAGCAAGGCACACGTCAGGTCTGGTACACAGCATTGCATACATGATATAGCCTATGGCTGAAGCATAGGGAACATCTTTCATCTTCTCTCTATCTTCTGCAGTGGTCGGGTATTGAGTCTTACTCAACTTCACACCTTGTAACACAGGCAAGAACGCTTTCTTTGCTTGATCCATTTTGAACTTCTTCAAAACTTTGTCAAGGTATGTGCTTTGCGAAAGTCCAATTAAGCGTCTTGATCTATCTCTATAGATCTTGATGCCCAATATATAAGCAGCTTCACCGAGGTCCTTCATTGAAAAACTCTTATTCAAGTATCCCTTTATGCTATCCAGAAATTCTATATCATTTCCAATCAACAATATGTCATCCACATATAATATCAGAAATGCTACAGAGCTCCCACTCACTTTCTTGTAAATACAGGCTTCTCCAAAAGTCTGTATAAAACCAAATGCTTTGATCACACTATCAAAGCATTTATTCCAACTCCGAGAGGCCTGCACCAGTCCATAAATGGATCATTGGAGCTTGCACACTTTGTTAGCTCCTTTTGGATCGACAAAACCTTCCGGTTGCATCATATACAACTCTTCTTCTAGAAATCCATTCAGGAATGCAGTTTTGACATCCATTTGCCAAATTTCATAATCATAAAATTCGGCAATTGCTAACATGATTCGGACAGACTTAAGCATCGCTACGGGTGAGAAAGTCTCATCGTAGTCAATCCCTTGAACTTGTCGAAAATCTTTCGCAACAAGTCGAGATTGATAGACAGTAACATTACAGTCAGCGTCAGTCTTCTTCTTGAAGATCCATTTATTCTCAATGGCTTGCCGATCGTCGGGCAAGTCAACCAAAGTCCATACTTTGTTCTCATACATGGATCCCATCTCAGATTTCATCGCTTCAAGCCATTTTGCGGAATCTGGGCTCACCATCGCTTCTTCATACTTCGTAGGGTCATCATGGTCTAGTAACATAACCTCCAGAACAGGATTACCGTACCACTCTGGTGCGGATCTTACTCTGGTTGACCTATGAGGTTCAGTAACAACTTGATCTGAAGTTCTATGATCATCATCATTAACTTCCTCACTAATTGGTATAGACGTCACAGGAACCGGTTTCTGTGATGAACTACTTTCCAATAAGGGAGCAGGTACAGTTACCTCATCAAGTTCTACTTTCCTCCCACTCACTTCTTTCGAGAGAAACTCCTTCTCTAGAAATGATCCATTCTTAGCAACGAATGTCTTGCCTTCGGATCTGTGATAGAAGGTGTCCCCAATAGTCTCCTTTGGGTATCCTATGAAGACACATTTCTCCGATTTGGGTTCGAGCTTATCAGGTTGAAGCTTTTTCACATAAGCATCGCAGCCCCAAACTTTAAGAAATGACAACTTTGGTTTCTTGCCAAACCACAGTTCATAAGGCATCGTCTCAACAAATTTTGATGGTGTCCTATTTAACGCGAATGCAGCCATCTCTAAAGCATAACCCCAAAATGATAGCGGTAAATCAGTAAGAGACATCATAGATCGCACCATATCTAGTAAAGTACGATTACGACATTCGGACACACCATTACGCTGTGGTGTTCCGGGTGGCGTGAGTTGCGAAACTATTCCGCATTGTTTCAAATGTACACCAAAATCGTAACTCAAATATTCTCCTCCACGATCAGATCATAGAAACTTTATTTTCTTGTTATGATGATTTTCAACTTCACTATGAAATTCTTTGAACTTTTCAAATGTTTCAGACTTATGTTTCATTAAGTAGATATACCCATATCTGCTTAAATCATCTGTGAAGGTGAGAAAACAACGATAACCGCCATGAGCCTCAATATTCATTGGTCCACATACATCAGTATGTATGATCTCCAATAAATCAGTTGCTCGCTCCATAGTTCCAGAGAATGGCATTTTAGTCATCTTGCCCATGAGGCATGGTTCGCAAGTACTAAGTGATTCCAAAAGTCCATCAGTATGGAGTTTCTTCATGCGCTTTACAGCAATATGACCCAAACGGCAGTGCCACAAATAAGTTGCAGTATCATTATCAACTCTGCATCTTTTGGCTTCAGCATTATGAATATGTGTATCACTACTATCGAGATTCATCAAAAATAGACCACTCTTCAAGGGTGCATGACCATAAAAGATATTACTCATATAAATAGAACAACCATTATTCTCTGATTTAAATGAATAACCGTCTCGCATCAAACAAGATCCAGATATAATATTCATGCTCAACGCTGGCACCAAATAACAATTATTTAGGTCTAGTACTAATCCCGAAGGTAGATGTAGAGGTAGCGTGCCGACGGCGATCACATCGACTTTGGAACTGTTTCCCACGCGCATCGTCACCTCGTCCTTGGCCAGTGTTCGCTTAATCAGTAGTCCCTGCTTTGAGTTGCAAATATTAGCAACAGAACTAGTATCAAATACCCAGGTGCTACTGCGAGCTCTGGTAAGGTACACATCAACACTACAAAAAAAAGACACATCCGTGACATTTTGGGCCGAACAATTTTTTTTCTGTCATACATATGACACTTCTATGACGATAATTGTGACAAAACCCGGTATCATCATAGATGTGGTGGGCTCCTACTTCTATGACAAAAAATCATGACAGAAAATGGGTTTTTCGTCCTGGGCGGGCCGGAGACGCAGCTGCATGACATTCTTTGGGCTGTCCATGACGGAAAAAACCGTGGTAGAAGCTGTCGGCGTTCTGGGAACGGGGGTCCCCAGACTTGCCTGCCTGCGGCCTGCGGCGTGGCTCAAGTGGGGGCCCAGCGCGGCCCATCTTCATCAAACACAACACTCAAGACCCTCGCGAGGGGCCAAGCCTCGTGAGGCGGACGACACGGCGCATCCTCAGGCATAGCCTCGTCAGGCTGGCTCGCGAGGAGGCGGAGAGTTCAAGGCGGGGTACCTCGCGAGGTGCCCATGACGCAAGCCATGACGACTCAGGGCACCAGGCGGGTGCCAGCGCGCGCAGCGTCCTTCTTTCCTCTTTGGTGCAAAGGGGACAAGCACAGCCGCGGAGTACCGAGGCATCAGGCAAAGGTTGCCACTTCGGTGCAACGAGACCAAGACCAGGAGGACTACGAGATGGAGGTCACCATGGAGCCCAGCGCGGCGTCATCACCAGAGCCTTTGGCAGGCGAAGACTGCTTTTGTCAGGATAGATGTACTCGCTGTCCCCCTTCAAATTAGCCCGCCATTGTTGGCTCCCTCCCCGCTCAATATTTGGGAAGAGGACCAGGGCCTCTATAAATAGGACTAGCCACTCCCAGAGGAGGGAGTGAGTGAGTGGGAGAGCGAGTGAGAGAGAGAGAAAGGTGACTGAACTCCCCATAGCAGTTCATCACCCCAACTAAGAACAGTGCCTCGCGAGGCTGTTCTGCCTTGTATTGTTCATCATCACCAGCCCCAGGAGGCAATCCATCCACCACACACTGGAGTAGGGTATTACACCAAATCGGTGGCCCGAACCAGTATAAATCTTGTGTCTCTTGCGCAGTTCTTTTAGTAGTTTAGATCCCAGTGAGACGGAGAGGTTGAAGGCGCAATCTCCGCGCGCACCCCAGTGTTCGAACCTTAAGGGTCTGCCGGAACCCGAAATCCGACATCTGGCGCGCCTGGTAGGGGTGCGCCGGAGTTCGTCTTCCACCACTCTATGCCCCGTCGCGTCTTCATCACCATGCCCGGCGACCAGGAGGGCAACCCCGACCCATGGGCTGCGTGGCCCAAATGCGCAGAACCGCTCGCCTCGGGCAACCCCGCGCCCCAGGAAGCTCGCGGTCCGCAGGGCGCTGCGGGCCACGGGCGATGCGGGCAGACTTCAGCAACTCTTACGCCGCGGCAGGCTCGGTCGGCAGCAAGGGCCTCCAATCACGCCGCGACAACGACACCATACACCCGCCGGGAGCAGGCGAACTCGAGGGCCGCGCTCACGGTGGCCCGAGAGCTGCTGCGGTGCAGGCTGCTGGAGGGCGGCCATGACGTGCTGCTGGAGCGAGTGGCGGAGCTCCTGGGCTTCGCCGCCTCGGGGGCTCACCCCTTCTCCACCCAGCTCCTGTCTCAAGCCCAGAGCGACCTGCACGGGGGCCTCGAGCGCGCCCGCGGGCTCCAAGGCTACTCCGACGCCAGTGAAGCTGTCAGCACCGGACCGGTGGCGGCGCTGCCCCTGCCCCCGGCCCGCGAAGGAGGACTCGACGCGACCTGTGGCTCCGGAGGGCGGCCGCGTTGCCACCCCATAGCAGGCATGACAGGTGGGGCTGCATGGCATGCGGGGCATCACGGCATGGCATACGAGATGACGGCGACAGAAGAGTACGTGCCCCTCAGGATGGACCAAGGACACCCTCACGAGGAGGGACAAGGCTCGCTCCTCGGCCCGGGCTGGGGGGACGAGGCAATGGAAGCTGAGCCCTTCCAGGAGCTCCGGGACGAGCCCGCTGGCCACGCTGGAGGCAGCGATCACCGGGCACCGCTAACTCCTCAGGGGAAGGTATACGCTAACCATGGATCGCAGGAGGTGCAGGTCGCCGCGGCAAGCAGCTGCCCCGCTCCTACAGTCTCCCACCCCTCGGGAGGAGGGTGCAGGGGGCTGCAGGGGAGGGGCCGGGATCCGACATCACCACCGCGGCGTTCAGAGCAAGGCGTTCTCAGGCGGTAGGCCCTCTGCTGGGGAGGTGCCTCACGGCCTGCCCCTGGCAGAGGACCCGTGGTCGTCGGGGGAACCGCTGGCGACCGCTCTACCCCATCAGGCGGCGTCCTGGGTTCCGGTCGTTGCTGATGGCACTAGAGTGTGGCGCAAGGCGGGGCCCTCGTCTGGCGATATGAAGCAAGGCCAGTACCTGTGAAGAAGGCCCAGTGCCTGTGAAGCTCGCCGCCCCGTGACACTCTCACGTAATAATGAGTGGGGCTGTACACGCCCCGGAGTCTCAGGGGTGCCGGCCTCAGGCCCTGGGGCTCCCTCCCACGCCCAGTGGACAGCACTTAGCTCCGCGCTGGTGAGAAGACGTCCAAGACTATTAGGTGCCGGACACGGCCTTTTGTCTGCCTTTTGTTGCCCTTCCCTTTGGTTGTAGCTTTTCTCTCGCTGGATTTAAGTTGGATTCGAATTTGAGATTTGCGTGTGTTCGGGGAAGGGGTGCCTGTTCTCGCTCGAGCTATTTCTCGCGTTCTGGTTGCCGCTTCGTCACAGCTGCCTCCCCTCGCGAGCCCCTCACGAGTCGGGTCAGGCCAGGCTTGTGGGCAGCCCAGGCTGCCGCCGTTGCTCCCTCTCGGGAGGATTTTCGGGTGCCTGCGGAGGTTGTCCTATTCGGAAAAGGCACAGAGCCTGTGAAGCAAGGCGAGTGCCTGTGAAGCTCTCGCGCTCGAGGGAAAGGCCCAGAGCCTGTGAAGCAAGGCGAATGCCTGTGAAGCTCTCGCGCTCGAGGAAAAGGCCCAGAGCCTGTGAAGCAAGGCGAGTGCCTGTGAAGCTCTCGAGCTCGAGGAAAAGGCCCGGAGCCTGTGAAGCAAGGCGAATGCCTGTGAAGCTCTCGCGCTCGAGGAAAAGGCCCAGAGCCTGTGAAGCAAGGCGAGTGCCTGTGAAGCTCTCGCGCTCGAGGAAAAGGCCCGGAGCCTGTGAAGCTCTCGCGCTCGAGGAAAAGGCCCAGAGCCTGTGAAGCAAGGCGAATGCCTGTGAAGCTCTCGCGCTCGAGGAAAAGGCCCAGAGCCTGTGAAGCAAGGCGAGTGCCTGTGAAGCTCTCGCGCTCGAGGAAAAGGCCCAGAGCCTGTGAAGCAAGGCGAATGCCTGTGAAGCTCTCGCGCTCGAGGAAAAGGCCCGGAGCCTGTGAAGCAAGGCGAGTGCCTGTGAAGCTCTCGTGCTCGAGGAAAAGGCCCGGAGCCTGTGAAGCAAGGCGAATGCCTGTGAAGCTCTTGCGCTCAGGAGAAGGCCCAGAGCCTGTGGAGAAAGCCAACGCATGAGAAGTTTCTCATCAGCAACGATCTCACATCCTGAGGACCCAACTAGAAAGCGCCCAAGGCGTCGCGCCCTCCTGCAGGCCGCCTCGGAACCAGCGTGGGGCAAAGGTAAACCAGCCCACCGTCAGGCACGAGCGCAATTTGATTACTACTGATATGATGGACACAGGTTTTTACATGAGGGGCTTCCCCTCCCAAAATGCTCTCACACGCCACCAGGTCAAAAGCCCGAGTTCTATTCAAGCAGGGTGAAAAAGACAGGTGCGATACACACTCAGTCGGACCAATCCCCCAATGCGTCCCCAGAAGCACCTCCTGAGCCTTCGCCGGAGTCGCCGAGCTCGCCATCGGCGCCTGCGTCGCTGCCGGCGGCGTCTGGGCCGCTCGCCGCGCCGTACTCGTCAGCACCCACGACCACGTCGCTGTCGTCCGAAGCGAAGGCCCTGACAAGGGCGTCCACGTTGTCCTCCACCCAGCGCGCCAAGTCATCTCGGACGGCCTGGGAGACTGGGGCGATGACAGCATCAAAATCAAAGCGGGGATTCATGTTCTGGAGATGGCTGAAGACACGGGAAAAGGCGCGCTTGAGCAAGGCACGGCTCCTCTCCTCCACCAACCTGTCGGCCCTGACCAACCGTGCCTCCAGCTGCGTCACCATGGCGGTGAAGAAACTGCAAGTTACCGACATAATTGATCGTGTGTGGTTCGCCGACGGACGCCTCGCAGATGTTGCCCAAGGCCATGTTAGCCCTCTCCCTGAGCATGGTGAGCATGGGGCCATGCGCGTGCTCCAGGAGTCGCCGCTGGCGTATTTCGTCGGCGTTCTGGCGCTCAACGGCCTCGGCCTCTTCCATCCGCCGGCAAAGACGGAGCACCTCGGCCTGAGAGGCGGCCAACTCCTTTTGCGCCGCCTCAAGGGCGGCCCGGGAGGCGTCGGCCAGCCGCGTCGCCTTGTCCCGTTGGACCCTCAGGGCTGCGGTTCTGCCTTCGGCTTCGACCCGGATCATCCCCAACTTCCCCTCGAACTCACGCTCGGGGCCTTGGCGCGCCGTCGCCACCCGACGACAAACCTCCTCCAGGACACGCGCTTCCCGCGCAGCGACATCGTCCTCCGCCTGCGTCACTAGGCGCTCCCTTGTCTCCAGCCTCTCGTACTCAAGGGAGCGTTCGGTGGCTTCCAGCACCAACGCTTCCTCGCGCTTCTGAAGCTCAACTGGGTCACCGAAGGCCACCTCCATCAACGCAAGGGCTGCCTCGCGCAGCTCCACTTGCTCCTCCAGCGAGTGGCATCGGGTCAGGAGCTTGTGAGCCTGCTCCTCCGCCGCCTCTCACCACCCGTCAGCTCTCCGGGCCTCCTCGATGGCCTGGGAGCGGGCCACTCGAGAGGCCTCCAGCGACGCCTTCGCCTCTTCATCATCAAGGTCACGTTGGCGGCGCGCGAGGGTGACGGCGGCCTCCAGCTCGCGCCTCCCTGCGGCCAGGCGCAGGCCCTCGGCCTCCAGGCGAGCATCTTCAGCGGCAAGCTCTTCCCCAAGCAAGTCCACCGCGTCGGCCGCTCGTCGAAGGAACCCTTGGCGGCGAGTGTGGCGCTCCCGGGCGCGCTCAAGCAAGCGCCAGGGGCTGCGAGTCATCGTTCCTCCTCCAGGCAGGGGGCTGGGGGCTGGCGCCCTCACGACGGCCGGACGCGCCACATCAGAAGCCCGACCAAGGGTCAGCCCGCCTCCAGATGAGGGGCGTAGGAGGCGCCTCAACCAGTCGCAGTCCAAGACCAGACGGGAGGCACCCGACAGACTGGCTATCCCCTGAGAAGGCCCGCGAAGGAAAAGCGCAGGGAATGAAGGGCCGCGGCGCACCTCGGGATGATCCGCACCATCAGATGCCCTCACCACGAGGGCAGAGCTGCTCGGAGCACTTGAGGATGGCGGAGGAGGCGAAGCCAAGGGAGGTGGTACCTCGGTGACATCCGTGATCTCAGTCGGAAGGGGCCTGCAGAGCAAGGATCAGCGAAAGCAACAAGAGGATCAGGAGTCAGAGAGGAAAAAGACTTACTCGTCAGTGGCGAAGTACTTCCTGTGCTTCAGCACGTGACAAGGGGAGTCATCACCCACAACCTCCCTCTTCCTCCGGAGGGCCTCGAAGTCCACGCGGAAGCGGCCCAAGAGAAGAGCGCAAGGATCAACCTGCCGCGAGGACGAAGCACCAGAACAGTCCGCATCGGGAGCGCCCTCCTGGCGCGTGCCATTCATCGCCTCGCCAGAAGTCGAGACTAGGGCCTCCAAGGCCTCAGCCCCGGGTGCTGGAGGTGGCTGCCTGCCACCTTCAGCCGCAGCGGTACGGGCCTCATGAGCTGTCCCCTCGCGAGCGGCACCGGGCGCTGCCACCTCCTCAGGAGCCGTCCCCTCGCGAGCGGCACCCGGCGCTGCCACCTCCTCAGGAGCCCCCTCGGCCTCAGGCGCCTCCTGCCTCCCTGCTTCGCCACTTGAGGAGGAGTCGCCTTGGCCGATTGGGAGGGGAGTCACCACTACAGGGTTCTCGCGAGGTCCTTGGAGGCCGGCGGGGCGCATCCCCCACTCATCGAAGACGGGCATCTGTTTCACGAAGTCAGCCCTGCTCTGGCAGAGATACAGCAAGGCCCCTCCCTGCCGGATGTTGCCAGGATTGAGGTCCCCGGCCAAGGTCAAGAGCGTCGACTTCAGTGCCGCAGGAGCCAGGTCTTCTTCCTGGAGCCTCATGTCATCCTCGCGCCCCCGGAAGGCCCACATTCGGCGAGAGTGGCACTACAGGGGGGCGATGCGGCACAACAGAAACTCCTTCACCACTTTGGGCGCTGTCACGCCGAGTTTCCTCAGGAACGTGAAGCGGGTCCAGACGAAGACAAGCCGAGGGTCCTTCAGCGTCTCCTGTCCCCAACCCGAATTGGGGACAGCAGGCGAGGTCGGCTCCGATAGCAGGGGGCTGGGCACCCCTGCGTCCACGTACAACCACCGCTCGCGGAACCCGGCCGCGGGCTGGGGGAGTTTGAAGTCAATTCCAGATGCCTCGGTCTCAGGCTCGGCAACAAAGCTCGCGCACGCCTAGCGCTGGGAGGGATCGACAAGACGCAGCGAGAAGAAGTGGCGCAGCAAGGCAACTGAAGGAGGGATGCCCACCATGGATTCGCAAACGAAGGTGAAGACTGAAAGGAAGGTGATGGACTCAGGACTTAGATGCATCAAGTGGATCTGATAGTGGGAAAGCACGGCATTGAAGAAATCGGAGAAGGGGGGAACCAGACCCGCCCACAAGGCGTCGGTAAAACATGGGACCTCGGTTGTTGTCCTATCAATGGAGAAGTGGGACGCGGGCCAGGAAGTCGTCATCCCGCACTCGTAGAAGACGGTGGCCAGGGCCAAGCTGTCCCTGCCCAGGCACTCTTGGTTGAGCACAGTCGACCGGCCGACGACGGGGGCCACCGCTGGCGGCGCACAATACGAAGGCATGGGTTTCTCCCCTCTCTCCTTCCTCGTCGGAGTCATGGCGATGGGAAGGGGGGGGGGAGGATTCGAGATTGGATTGAAGGCCGGAGCAGGCGCTCGAAAGAAGGATGAACAGGGGACGCCGGAGCAACAGGAAGGCGAGCAGCTGTGTACAACTACCAGTCCGCCTAGCAGGGCGCACAATAAGGAAGCGTGGGGGAACGGTGCCGCCCACGTCCAATCAACCGCCACGCGACGCCCAAGGCCGCAGGCTATTAGGGCTCACGGCGCTTCGCCCTTGCCCTTGCGCCTCTCGGCACGGCCAAGTCCGTGCGCGCCTTGGGCCCGGGGGCTACTATCGGCGTTCTGGGAACAGGGGTCCCTAGACTTGCCTGCCTGCGGCCTGCGGCGTGGCTCAAGTGGGGGCCCAGCGCGGCCCATCTTCATCAAACACAAGACTCAAGACCCTCGCGAGGGGCCAAGCCTCGTGAGGCGGACGACACGGCGCATCCTCAGGCATAGCCTCGTCAGGCTGGCTCGCAAGGAGGCGGAGAGTTCAAGGCGGGGTACCTCGCGAGGTGCCCATGACGCAAGCCATGACGACTCAGGGCACCAGGCGGGTGCCAGCGCGCGCAGCGTCCTTCTTTCCTCTTTGGTGCAAAGGGGACAAGCGCAGCCGCGGAGTACCGAGGCATCAGGCAAAGGTTGCCACTTCGGTGCAACGAGACCAAGACCAGGAGGACTACGAGACGGAGGTCACCATGGAGCCCAGCACGGCGTCATCACCAGAGCCTTTGGCAGGCGAAGACTGCTTTTGTCAGGATAGATGTACTCGCTGTCCCCCTTCAAATTAGCCCACCATTGTTGGCTCCCTTCCCGCTCAATATTTGGGAAGAGGACCAGGGCCTCTAAAAATAGGACTAGCCACTCTAGAGGAGGGAGTGAGTGAGTGGGAGAGCGAGTGAGAGAGAGAGAAAGGTGACTGAACTCCCCATAGCAGTTCATCACCCCAACTAAGAACAGAGCCTCGCGAGGCTGTTCTTCCTTGTATTGTTCATCATCACCAGCCCCAGGAGGCAATCCATCCACCACACACTGGAGTAGGGTATTACACCACATCGGTGGCCCGAACCAGTATAAATCTTGTGTCTTTTGCGCAGTTCTTTTAGTAGTTTAGATCCCAGTGAGACGGAGAGGTTGAAGGCGCAATCTCCGCGCGCACCCAATGTTCGAACCTTAAGGGTCTGCCGGAACCCAAAATCCAACAGAAGCGAGGGCGAGGAAAATTTCGGCGAGTTCCCAGTTACGGTGTGAGGTCGGGGGCCGAGCGATGCGCGTTTCTCTCGTACACGTACGCGCGTGTGTTTCTCGGCGTTGGGCTCTAACTAAACCCAAGCGATTGCACTGCAGGCTACGCGTTACTGAACCCGAGCGATTGATCGCTGCTACCTCTGGGATGAACAGTGAGCGTTGCGGGGGGGGGGGGGGGGGGGGGGGGGGGGGGGGGGGGTTGGATGAACAGTGAGCGGTGGCGTTGCCTCTGGATGAACAGGACCCCATGGTGTGGTGGAGGGCTGGATGAACAGTAGACGGTGGAGGGGTGCCCGTGGAGGGGTGGATGAACAGGACCCCATGGTGTGGAGGGCTGGATGAACAGTAGACAATGGAGGGGTGCCCGTGGAGGGGTGGTTGAACAGGACCCCGTGGTGTGGAGGGCTGGATGAACAGTAGACGGTGGAGGGGTGCCCGTGGAGGGGTGGTTGAACAGGACCCCGTGGTGTGGAGGGCTGGAGACAGTGGAGGGGTGCCCGTGGAGGGGTGGTTGAACAGGACTCCGTGGTGTGGAGGGCTGGATGAACAGTAGACGGTGGAGGGGTGGTTGAACAGTAGCCGGTGGAGTAGCGCGCGGTGGAGGCTGGATGAATAGGAGCCCGTGGAGGCTGGATGAACAGGAGCCCGTGGAGGCTGGAGGAGGTCGACGGTGGATATGAACAATATCCCGTGGAGTCCCGTTTTGCGGTACGCCACACCCCTCCCGATGAATAGGACCCCCGTTTCGGCCGTAGCGCTCCAACACAAGTCCGTTTCGTCCGTTTTGCGGTACGCCACACCCCTCCCGATCAACAGGACCCCCGTTTCGACCGTAGGAGGTCCGTTTTCTCTGTTTTGCGGTACGCCAGACCCCTCCCGATGAACAGGATCCCATTTTGAACGTGGCCGGTCGAACGCAATGCCGTTTCCTCCGTTCTGCACTACGCCAGGCCTCGTTTTCCATCGCCTGTTCCGTCCAAGCCCTCCCGATGAACACAACGCATTCCGTTGCCTCCCCATGAACACGACGCATTCCGTTGCCTCCCCATGAAGTCGACGACGACGCTGTTTCTCCGTTCCGACCCAACCATGTACACGAGCCCTCGCCGTACGTATGCACGAGTAGGCGTTCGAGACCCCGCCCGTATGTACACATATGTGGCCGTATTTTCTTTCTTGCACCCTGGCCGTTGTACGTACGTGTACATGCTACATGCGCGCCTCTACCATGACACGTGCGCGCTTCTACTACGACACGTGTGCGCCTCTACATCGACCAGTATGTACGTACACGTTCGTGACCAGAATGACAACGCTATGTACGCTTCGACCAGGTGGGTCCCGATTGTCAGGCACTTCCTTGCGTGCGAAGATGTAGCTGGTGGGTCCCAGCAGTCAGGGGCAAATGTTATTTTCGCGAAATACGGTGGCCCGTCCGGTGGATCCCCGCTGTCAGGTGGAGGAATAATTATTTTGCATGTAATAAGGAGGCACTTCCTTGCTGCGGCCGTGGACCCAGCTGTCAGCCTCTCCACGTACAATCCACGTCCGATGGAAGCCGTTCCTTGACCACGTTGACCACGCCGTGATGACCCATGAGTATAGGGGATCTATCATAGTCCTTTCGATAAGTAAGAGTGTCGAACCCAACGAGGAGCAGAAGGAAATGATAAGCGGTTTTCAGCAAGGTATTCTCTGCAAGTACTGAAATAAGTGGTAACAGATAGTTTTGTGATAGGATAATTTGTAACGAGCAACAAGTAACAAAAGTAAATAAAGTGCAGCAAGGTGGCCCAATCCTTTTTGTAGCAAAGGACAAGCCTGGACAAACTCTTATAATAGGAAAAGCGCTCCCGAGGACACCTGGGAATATCGTCAAGCTAGTTTTCATCACGTTCATATGATTCACGTTCGCTACTTTCATAATTTGATATGTGGGTGCCCGGTGCTTGGGTGCTGTTCTTACTTGAACAAGCATCCTGCTACCTCTTGAGCTTGTGTTGGATTTCCCCGAAGAGGAAAGGATGATGCAGCAGAGTAGCGTAAGTATTTCCCTCAGTTTTTGAGAACCAAGGTATCAATCCAGTAGGAGGCCACGCGCAAGTCCCTCATACCTACACAACACAAAGAGCTCAACGCAACCAACGCGATTAGGGGTTGTCAGTCCCTTCACAGTCACTTACGAAAGTGAGATCCGGTAGATAATATTTTTGGTATTTTTGGTATAGAGATGCAAAGTGAAAAGTAAAAGACAAAGTAAAAAAGCAAAAAAAAATAAAAGTGATGGAGATTGATATGATGAGAATAGACCCGGGGGCCATAGGTTTCACTAGTGGCTTCTCCCGAGAGCATAAGTATTCTACGGTGGGTGAACAAATTACTGTTGAGCAATTGACAGAATTGAGCATAGTTATGAGAATATCTAGGCATGATCATGTATATAGGCATCACGTCTGTGACAAGTAGATCGAAACGATTCTGCATCTACTACTATTACTCCACTCATCGACCGCTATCCAGCATGCATCTAGAGTATTAAGTTAAAAACAGAGTAACGCTTTAAGCAAGATGACATGCTGTAGAGAGATAAATTCATGCAATATGAAATAAACCGCCAAGATTCTGCATCCAATTTTTGCCAGGCCAAGGGGCGGGAAATGGCCCCTTTAGTACTGGTTCATGCCACGAACCGGTACTAAAGACCCCCCCTTTAGTACCGGTTGGAGCCACCAACCGGTACTAAAGGTTGTGCGCTGCCACCGGCAATGCACAATGTTTAGTCCCATCTTGCCGAGCGAAGGGCAGCCGCACTGGTTTATAAACCCAGCCGCGGCTGCTCCTTCAAGCTTCTCTATATAGCAGGCTTCTGGGCCTAATTAACTAGGGCGAGCTGCCCTGTGAGTCTGCTGGCCCTTATGGGCCTGCATTTGCACACGCTAGGTCTGCCAGGCCCACTAGGCAGCGCGCCAACAAATTTTTTATATAGCGGGAAACGACCCCTTTAGTACCGGTTCAGGATTCATTTTGTAGTGATTTTCAATTTAACGGTCATTTAGCTCTCTAAACAATTAGGTAAATGACCGAAAAACAACAAGTGATGTCAGAACATGTTGGAAATTGATGACGTCGCTTTGAATGCTGCATACTGAACACAAAAGAAGTCCGGAGTTCAACTAAGTTTAAAAAACATTGAAGTGGCCGTGTAACAGATGAGTTCTCGTCCGAAACCCTGATACTCCGAAAGAGTTTGTCCAGTTTGTACACGAAGTGCGTCCAGTTTTTGCCGTGACCCTCTCTACTCTTTCGTGCATGCTATGCGGGTGATATGATGATACCATGCCAAGTTTCAACATTTTCAGGATTCATTTTGTAGTGATTTTCAATTTCACGGTCATTTAGCTCTCTAAACAATTAGGTAAATGACCGAAAAACAACAAATGATGTCAGAACATGTTGGAAATTGATGACATCGCTTTGAATGCTGCATACTGAACACAAAAGAAGTCCGGAGTTCAAATAAGTTTAAAAAACATTGAAGTGGCCGTGTAACAAATGAGTTCTCGTCCGAAACCCTGATACTACGAAAGAGTTTGTCCAGTTTGTACACGAAGTGCGTCCAGTTTTTGCCGTGACCCTCTCTACTCTTTCGCGCATGCTATGCGGGTGATATGATTATACCATGCCAAGTTTCAACATTTTTAGGATTCATTTTGTAGTGATTTTCAATTTCACGGTCATTTAGCTCTCTAAACAATTAGGTAAATGACCGAAAAACGACAAATGATGTCAGAACATGTTGGAAATTGATGACGTTGCTTTGAATGCTGCATACTGAACACAAAAGAAGTCCGGAGTTCAAATAAGTTTAAAAAACATTGAAGTGGCCATGTAATAGATGAGTTCTCATTCGAAACCCTGATACTCCGAAAGAGTTTTGTCCAGTTTGTACATGAAGTGCGTCCAGTTTTTGCGTGACCCTCTCTACTCTTTCGCGCATGCTATGCGGGTGATATGATGATACCATGCCAAGTTTGAACATTTTCAGGATTCATTTTGTAGTGATTTTCAATTTCACGGTCATTTAGCTCTCTAAACAATTAGGTAAATGACCGAAAAACAACAAATGATGTCAGAACATGTTGGAAATTGATGACGTCGCTTTGAATGCTGCATACTAAACACAAAACAAGTCCGGAGTTCAAATAAGTTATTAAAAATAAAAAGAGGTGCAATGCTGGTTAATTTGCTTCAAGCCATTCGGAATAGTGTAGACTGCACTGCACATAGCTCAGTGCAATCTATGCTATTCCGCAAGGCTTGAAGCTGATCAACATGCATGTGAGCATTGCAACTCTTCGTCATTGTCTGTGCACTCACGGCTTATGAACCGCTCGTACTGCCTCTCTCTTGGCGAGGTGGGACTAAAAATCAGCTTACAAAGAAACTCTAGTACCGGTTCATGGCATGAACCGGTACTAAAGGTCTTCGTGGGGGCCCCAGCCTGACCATAGCCTGACACAGCCTTATTAGTACCGGTTCGTGGCATGAACCGGTACTAAAGGTTACCCACGAACCGGTACTAATGATGCCCGCCCGCCTAGCCGTTGGAACCGGCACTAATGGTCACATTAGTGCCGGCTCAAATTCAAACTGGCACTAATGTGCTTCACATTTGACCCTTTTTCTACTAGTGTCTGCCCCTTCTGTCACTGGGAAAGGACACCGCAAGATCAAACCCAACGCTAAGCACTTCTCCCATGGCAAGAACTACCAATCTAGTTGGCCAAACCAAACGGATAATTCAAAGAGACTTGCAAAGATAACCAATCATACATAAAAGAATTCAGAAAAGATTCAAATATTATTCATAGATAGACTTTATCATAAACCCACAATTCGTCGGTCTCAACAAACACACCGCAAAAAGAAGAAGATTACATCGAATAGATCTCCACAAGAGAGGGGGAGAACATTGTATTGAGATCCAAAAAGAGAGAAGAAGCCATCTAGCTAATAACTATGGACCCGAAGGTCTGAGGTAAACTACTCACACTTCATCAGAGAGGCTATGATGATGTAGAAGCCCTCCGTGATGACGGCTCTCTCCAGCGGAGCTCCGGAACAGGCCCCAAGATGGGATCTCGTGGATACAGAAAGTTGCGGTGGTGGAATTAGGTTTTTGGCTCCTCGTCTGTTCGTTTGGGGGTATGTGGATATATATAGGAGGAAGAAGTACGTCGGTGGAGCTTCGAGGGGCCCACGAGGCAGGGGGGCACGCCCTAGGGGGGGCACCCTCGTGACCGCCTCTCCGATGCCTTGGCATAGGGTCCAAGTCTCCTAGGTCTTATCCGGTGAGAAAATCACGTTCCAAAAAGGATTTTTCTGTTTGGACTCCGTTTGATATTCCGTTTCTTCGAAACACTGAAATAGGCAAAAAAACAGCAATTCTGGGCTGGGCCTCCGGTTAATAGGTTAGTCCCAAAAATAATATAAAAGTGGAAAATAAAGCCCAATATAGTCCAAAACAGTAGATAATATGGCATGGAGCAATCAAAAATTATAGATATGTTGGAGACGTATCAGGCATCACCAAGCTTAATTCCTGCTCGTCCTCGAGTAGGTAAATGATAAAAAGAGAATTTTTGATGCGGATTGCTACTTGGCATAATTTCAATGCAAAATTTCTTAATTGTGGTATGAATATTCAGATTCGAAAGATTCAAGACAAAAGTTCATATTGACATAAAGAATAATAATACTTCAAGCATACTAATAAAGCAATTATGTCTTCTCAAAATAACATAGCCAAAGAAAGTTATCCCTACAAAATCATATAGTCTGGCTATGCTCTATCTTCACCACACAAAGTATTTAAATCATGCACAACCCCGATGACAAGCCAAGCAATTGTTTCATACTCTAACTTTTTCAAAACTTTTTCGATCTTCACCCAATACATGAGCGTGAGCCATGGATATAGCACTTATAAGTGGAATAGAATGGTGGTTGTGGAGAAGACAAAAAGAGGGGAAGATAGTCTCACATCAACTAGGCGTATCAACGGGCTATGGAGATGCCCATCAATAGATATCAATGTGAGTGAGTAGGGATTGCCATGCAACGGATGCACTAGAGATATAAGTATATGAAAGCTCATCAAAAGAAACTAAGTGGGTGTGCATCCAACTCGCTTTCTCATGAAGACCTAGGGCAAATTTGAGGAAGCCCATCATTGGAATATACAAGCCAAGTTCTATAATGAGAAATTCCCACTAGTATATGAAAGTGACATAACGAGAGACTCTCTATAATGAAGATCATGGTGCTACTTTGAAGCACAAGTGTGGTAAAAGGATAGTAGCATTGTCCCTTCTCTCTTTATCTCTCATTTTTTTATTTGGGTCTTTTCTCTTTTTTTTGCCTCCTTTTTTTTCGTCCGGAGTCTCATCACGACTTATGGGGGAATCATAGTCTCCATCATCCTTTCCTCACTTGGGACAAAGCTCTAAAAAATGATGATCATCACACTTTTATTTTTCTTACAACTTAACAATTACAACTCGATACTTAGAACAAATATAACTCTATATGAATGCCTCCGGCGGTGTACCGGGATATGCAATGAATCAAGAGTGACATGTATGAAAGAATTATGAATGGTGGCTTTGCCACAAATACGATGTCAACTACATGATCATGCTAGCAATATGACAATGATGGAGCGTGTCATAATAAACGGAACGGTGGAAAGTTGCATGGCAATATATCTCGGAATGGCTATGGAAATGCCATGATAGGTAGGTATGGTGGCTGTTTTGAGGAAGGTATATGGTGGGTGTATGATACCGGCGAAAGGTGCACGGTATTAGAGAGGCTAGCAATGATGGAAGGATGGGAAAAAGTGCGTATAATCCATGGACTCAGCATTAGTCATAAAGAACTCATATACTTTTTGCAAAAATCTAGAAGTTATCAAAGCAAAGTATTACGCGCATGCTCCTAGGGGGGTAGATTGGTAGGAAAAGACCATCGCTCGTCCCCGACCACCACTCATAAGGAAGACAATCAATAAATAAATCATGCTCCGACTTCATCACATAACGGTTCACCATACGTGCATGCTACGGGAATCACAAACTTTAACACAAGTATTCTTTAAATTCATAACTACTAAACTAGCATGGCTCTAATATTATCACCTCCATATATCAAAACAATTATCATGCTTCAATCTTCTCTTAGTATTCAACGCACTCAAAAGAAAATTTCACAAATCTTGAACACCAAGCATATTATTATTAAGCAAATTACCATGCTATTAAGACTCTCAAAATAATTTAAGTGAAGCATGAGAGATCAATAGTTTCTTTAAAAAAAACCACCACCGTGCTCTAAAAGATCTAACTGAAGCACATAGAGCAAAATTATAACGCTCAAAAGATATAAGTGAAGCACATAGAGCAAAACTACATAGCTCAAAAGATATAAGTGAAGCACATAGAGTATTCTATCAAATTCCAATTCATGTATGGCTCTCTCAAAAGGTGTGTACAGCAAGGATGATTGTGGCACACTAACATACAAAGACACAAATAATACAAGACGCTCCAAGCAAAACACATATCATGTTGGTGAATAAAAATATAGCTCCAAGTAAATTACCGATGGAAGTGGACGAAAGAGGGGATGCCTTCCGGGGCATCCCCAAGCTTTGACTTTTTGGTGTCCTTGGATTATCTTGGGGGTGCCATGGGCATCCCCAAGCTTAGGCTCTTGCCACTCCTTGTTCCATGATCCATCAAAAGAATTCACCCAAAACTTGAAAACTTCACAACACAAAACTCAACAAAAATCTCGTGAGCTCTGTTAGAGAAAGAAAACAAAAGACCACTTCAAAGTACTGTAATGAACTCATTCTTTATTTATATTGGTGTTAAACCTACTGTACTCCAACTTCTCTATGGATCATAACACATTTTACTAACCATAGATTCATCAAAATAAGCAAACAACACACGAAAAACAGAATCTGTCAAAAACAGAACCGTCTGTAGTAATCTATAACTAACGCAAACTTCTGGAACCCAAAAAATTCTACCAAAATTAGACGACCTATACAATTTGTTTATTGATCAGCAGCAATTGGAATCAGTATTTTATGACATTCTGATGATTTTTAATAATTCGGTCACTGAACGCAAAGTTTCTGGAAATTACAGCAAGATCAAATAACTATCATCCAAGAAGATCCAATAGGTCTAGCTTGGCACAAACACTAACTAAAACTCAAAACCACATCCAAACAGAAGGTAGATGGGTTATTTATTCCCTAACAGAAGAAAACACAAAAAACTAAAAATAAAATCGGGTTGCCTCCCAACAAGCGCTATTGTTTAACGCCTCTAGCTAGGCATAAAAGCGAGGATAGATCTAGGTATTGCCATCTTTGGCAGGCAATCCATAAGTGGCTCTCATGATAGTTTCATATGGAAATTTTATTTTCTTTCTTGGAAAGTGTTCCATGCCCTTTTTAATGGAAATTGGAATCTAATATTCCCTTCCTTCATATCGATAATCGCACCAACCGTTCTAAGGAAAGGTCTACCAAGAATAATAGGGCAAGAAGGATTACAATCTATATCAAGAACAATGAAATCTACGGGCACATAATTCCTATTTGCAACAATAAGAACATCATTAATCCTTCCCATAGGTTTCTTAATAGTAGAATCTGCAAGACGCAAGTTTAGAGAGCAATAATCAAAATCGCGGAAATCTAGCAAATCACACAAAGTTTTGGGGATAGTGGAGACACTAGCACCCAAATCACACAAAGCATAAAACTCATGATCTTTAATTTTAATTTTAATAGTTGGTTCCCACTCATCATAGAGTTTTCTAGGGATAGAAACTTTCAACTCAAGCTTTTCTTCATAAGATTGCATCAAGGCATCAACAATATGTTCGGTAAAGGCTTTCTTTTGACTATAAGCATACGGAGAATTTAGCACAGATTGCAACAAGGAAATACAATCAATCAAAGAGCAACTTTCATAATTAAATTCCTTGAAATCCAATATAGTGGGTTTAGCAACATCTAGATTTTTATTTCTTTCAATCCCATTTTCATCAATTTCATCATAAAGATCTAAATACTCCAAATTTTTAGAACGCCTTCTAGGTAAAGGAAGATCATATTCAGTTTCATCAAGATTCATATTGCAAAACAAAGATTTGATAGGGGACACATCAATAACTTTTAGATCTTCATCTTGATTTTCATAGGAATTGGAAGAACACGCTTTAATAAAAGCATCTTTCGTAGCACGCATCCTAGCGGTTCTTTCCTTGCACTCATCAATGGAAATTCTCATAGCTTTGAGAGACTCATTGATATCATGCTTAGGAGGAATAGATCTAAGCTTTAAAGAATCAACCTCAAGAGAAATTCTATCAACGTTCCTAGCCAAATCATCAAATTTAAGTAATTTCTCCTCAAGCAAAGCATTGAAATTCTTTTGTGAATTCATAAACTCTTTAACACTATTCTCAAATTCAGAGGGCATCTTATTATAATTTCCATAAGAGTTGTTGTAGGAATTTCCATAATTATTAGAAGGATTACTAGGATAAGGCCTAGGATTAAAATTCCCTCTATACGCGTTGTTACCAAAATTATTCCTACCAACAAAATTCACATCCATAGATTCATTATTATTCTCAATCAAAGTAGACAAAGGCATATCATTAGGATCAGAAGAAACACTCTTAGTAGCAAATAATTTCATAAGTTCATCCATCTTTCCACTCAAAACATTGATTTCTTCTATCGCATGCACTTTTTAATTAGAAGATCTTTTAGTGTGCCATTGAGAATAATTAACCATAATATTATCTAGGAGTTTAGTAGCATCTCCTAAAGTGATTTCCATAAAAGTGCCTCACGTGGCCGAATCTAAAAGATTTCTAGAAGCAAAATTCAATCCGGCATAATTTTTTTGTATAATCATCCACAAGTTCAAACCATGAGTAGGGCAATTATGTATCATTAATTTCATTCTCTCCCAAGCTTGTGCGACATGTTCATGATCAAGTTGCTTAAAATTCATAATATCGTTTCTAAGGGAGATGATTTTAGCGGGAGGAAAATACTTACAGATAAAAGTATCTTTGCACTTGTTCCAAGAATCAATACTATTTTTAGGCAAAGACGAAAACCAAGCTTTAGCACGATCTCTAAGATAAAAAGGAAATAGATTCAATTTAACAACATCATTATCGACATCTTTTTTCTTTTGCATATCACATAAATCAACGAAGCTATTCAGATGAGTAGCGGCATCTTCACTAGGAAGGCCGGCGAATTGATATTTCATAACAAGATTCAACAAAGCAGTATTGATTTCACAAGATTCAGTATTGGCAAGAGGAGCAATCGGAGTGCTAAGGAAATCATTATTGTTGGTATTGGTGAAGTCACACAATTTAGTGGTATCTTGAGCCATCGCGACAAACAAGCAATCCAACACACGAGCAAACAAAAGGCAAGCGAGAAAAAGGCAAACTGAGAAAGAAAAGGAGAAGGAGATTGGGAAAGAGAGGGCGAATAAAACAGCAAGGGTGAAGTGGGGGAGAGGAAAACGAGAGGCAAATTGCAACTAATGTAATGCGGGAGATAGGGATTGTGATGGGTACTTGGTATGTTGACTTTTTGCGTAGACTCCCCGGCAACGGCGCCAGAAATTCTTCTTGCTACCTCTTGAGCTTGCGTTGGATTTCCCCAAAGAGGAAAGGATGATGCAGCAGAGTAGCATAAGTATTTCCCTCAGTTTTTGAGAACCAAGGTATCAATCTAGTAGGAGGCCACGCGCAAGTCCCTCGTACCTACACAACACAAAGAGCTCAACGCAACCAACACAATTCGGGGTTGTCAGTCCCTTCACAGTCACTTACGAAAGTGAGATCCGATAGATAATATTTTTGGTATAGAGATGCAAAGTGAAAAGTAAAAGACAAAGTAAAAAGCAAAACAAAATAAAAGTGATGGAGATTGATACGATGAGAATAGACCCGGGGGCCATAGGTTTCACTAGTGGCTTCTCTCGAGAGCATAAGTATTCTACGGTGGGTGAACAAATTACTGTTGAGCAATTGACAGAATTGAGCATAGTTATGAGAATATCTAGGCATGATCATGTATATAGGCATCACGTCCGTGACAAGTAGATCGAAACGATTCTGCATCTACTACTATTACTCCACTCATCGACTGCTATCCAGCATGCATATAGAGTATTAAGTTAAAAACAGAGTAACGCTTTAAGCAAGATGACATGACGTAGAGAGATAAATTCATGCAATATGAAATAAACCCTTCTTGTTATCCTCGATGGCAACGATACAATACGTGCCTTGCCGCCTCTTCTGTCACTGGGAAAGGACACCGCAAGATCAAACCCGAAGCTAAGCACTTCTCCCATGGCAAGAACTACCAATCTAGTTGGCCAAACCAAATGGATAATTCGAAGAGACTTGCAAAGATAACCAATCATACATAAAAGAATTCAGAAAAGATTCTAATATTATTCATAGATAGACTTGATCATAAACGCACAATTCATCGGTCTCAACAAACACACCGCAAAAAGAAGAAGATTACATCGAATAGATCTCCACAAGAGAGGGGGAGAACATTGTATTGAGATCCAAAAAGAGAGAAGAAGCCATCTAGCTAATAACTATGGCCCCGAAGGTCTGAGGTAAACTACTCACACTTCATCGGAGAGGCTATGATGATGTAGAAGCCCTCCGTGATGACGGCCCTCTCCGGCGGAGATCCGGAACAGGCCCCAAGATGGGATCTCGTGGATACAGAAAGTTGCGGCGGTGGAATTAGGTTTTTGGCTCCTCGTTTGTTCGTTTGGGGGTACGTGGATATATATAGGAGGAAGAAGTACGTCAGTGGAGCTTCGAGGGGCCCACGAGGCAGGGGGCGCGCCCCCACCCTCGTGACCGCCTCTCTGATGCCTTGGCGTAGGGTCCAAGTCTCCTGGGTCTTATCCGGGGAGAAAATCACGTTCCAAAAAGGATTTTTCTGTTTGGACTCCGTTTGATATTCCGTTTCTTCGAAACACTGAAATAGGCAAAAAACAGCAATTCTGGGCTGGGCCTCCGGTTAATATGTTAGTCCCAAAAATAATATAAAAGTGGAAAATAAAGCCCAATATAGTCCAAAACAGTAGGTAATATAGCATGGAGCAATCAAAAATTTTAGATACGTTGGAGACGTATCACATCCCACTTATGATTAACCTCTATTGCAAGCATCCGCAACTACAACAAAAATATTAAGGTAAACCTAACCATATCATGAAACATATGGATCCAAATCAGCCCCTTACGAAGCAATACATAAACTAGGGTTTAAGCTTCTGTCACTCTAGCAACCCATCATCTACTTATTACTTCCCAATGCCTTCCTCTAGGCCCAAATAATGGTGAAGTGTTATGTAGTCGACATTCACATAACACCACTAGAGGCTAGACAACATACATCTCATCAAAATATCGAACGAATACCAAATTCACATGACTACTAATAGCAAGACTTCTCCCGTGTCCCCAGGAACAAACGTAACTACTCACAAAGCATATTCATGTTCATAATCAGAGGGGTAATAATATGCATAAAGGATCTGAACATATGATCTTCCACCAAATAAACCAACTAGCATCAACTACAAGGAGTAATCAACACTACTAGCAACCTACTAGTACCAAT
Source organism: Triticum urartu (assembly GCF_003073215.2). Taxonomy (NCBI): domain Eukaryota; kingdom Viridiplantae; phylum Streptophyta; class Magnoliopsida; order Poales; family Poaceae; genus Triticum; species Triticum urartu. The sequence goes on along the minus strand of NC_053027.1, from coordinate 530,438,970 downwards.
CTCGGACTTGGAGACAAGAATTGGATACAAGAGATGAACTAGGGTTTTGAGATGAGATGGTGCTGGTGAAGATGTTGACGGAGATTGCCCTCTACAGATGAGAGGAGAGTTGGTGATGATGATGGCGATGATTTCCCCCTCCCGGAGGGAAGTGTCCCTGGCAGAACAGCTCTGCCGGAGCCCTAGATTGGTTCCGCCAAGGTTCCGCCTCGTGGCGGCGGAGTCTCGTCCCGAAAGGTTGCTTCTGGTTTTTTTCTTGACGAAAGACTTCATATAGCAGAAGATGGTCATCGGAGAGCCACCAGGGGGCCCATGAGGTAGGGGGCGCGCCCAGGGGGGGGGGGCGCCCCCCACCCTCGTGGACAGGGTGTGGGCCCCCTGGCCTTCATCTTTGGCGAGGATTTTTTATTATTTAATATAAGATATTCTGTGGAGTTTCAGGACTTTTGGAGTTGTGCAGAATAGGTCTCTAATATTTGCTCCTTTCCCAACCCAGAATTCTAGCTGCCGGCATTCTCCCTCCTTATGTAAACCTTGTAAAATAAGAGAAAATAGCCATAAGTATTGTGACATAATGTGAAGTAACAACCCATAATGCAATAAATATCGGTATAAAAGCATGATGCAAAATGGACGTATCAACTCCCCCAAGATTAGAACTCGCTTGTCCTCAAGCGAAAAGCTGATAACAATAAATATGTCCCCATGTTTAGAGGTAGAGGCGTCGATAAAAATAAAATACGGACATGAAGGCATCATGATTATTCTCATAACAGCAACATATATAGATATTGTCATATGATTACTTATATTCAAGTGATGATCTATTCACAATGCAAAAGTATGAATCAGAAACCTAATTGAGCACTAGAAAACTATAACCTCAGTCATTGAAGCAATTGCAATTTATCATAACATCGGAAAGAGTCTATGTCAGAGCTAAAAAGCAAGTCCACATACTCAACTATCATCTAGTCCTTCATAATTGCTAACACTCACGCAATACTTGTGGTTATGGAGTTTTAATCGGAAATAGTGAAAGATAGGGGCTTATAGTTTTGCCCCACAACCTTTTACCTCAAGGGTAATGTCAACAATAATAACTCATGCTCCCCTACATCCAATTAGATATATATATATATATATATATCATGTTCTTTCCAACATGCTGGGCTTGCCAAAGGATAAAATGAAAAAGGAAAGGTGAAGATCACCGTGACTCTTGCATAAGGTAGACGATAATAATAAAAGATAGGCCCTTCGCAGAGCGAAGCAGAGGTTGCCATGCGCTTTTATGGTTGGATGCACAAAATCTCAATGCGAAAGAACGTCACTTTATATTGCCCCTTGTGATATGAACCTTTATTATGCAGTCCGTCGCTTTTATTACTTCCACATCACAAGATCGTATAAAACTTATTTCTCCCACACCAATCAATCATACATATTTAGAGCAATTTTTATTGCTTTGCACCGATGACAACTTACTTGAAGGATCTTACTCAATCCATAGGTAGATATGGTGGACTCTCATGGCAAAACTGGTTTAAGGGTATTTCTACTTGGTGCTGAGAATTTGGCTAGCATGAGGGGGAAAGGCAAGCTCAACATGTTAGAGGATCCATGACAACATACTTTATCTCAGATATAAGAAAACATAATTCATTACGTTGTCTTCCTTGTCCAACATCAACTCTTTAGCATGTCATATTTTAATGAGTGCTCCCAATCATAAAAGATGTCAATGATAATATATCTATATGTGAAACCTCTATTTCCTTATTACTTCCTATTAATTGCAACGACGACCAAAGCTATGTCTGCCAACTCCCAACAACTTTTAATCATCATACTCTTTCTATGTGAAGTCATTACTTTCAATAAGATCAATATGAACTCTTTGTTTCTTTTTATTCTTTTTCTTCTTTTCTTTTATTCACCCAAGATCATGGCAAAATAATCAAGCCCTTGACTCAACACTAATATTTATTATATATCTCATGGACTCGATTACATAGAGGGATCATAAAGCAAAACTCAAAACTAGATCATGCCATAAACTTTATTCTACTAAATCAAGATACTACTAATAGGATCGAACTAAAAAAACGGTAAAGATAGGAGATGTGATGGTGATACGATACCGGGGCACCTCCCCCAAGCTTGGCAGTTGCCAAGGGGAGTGCCCATACCCATGTGATTATATCTCCTTCTTTGTTGTTGGTGTGATATTCTTGGCGATGATTCCCCTCAAGATACGGTTTTCCTCCTCGAGCTTATGGAGCTGCTGCTTGAGGTCCATTATTTCCTTACGAAGCTTTCCGGTGATGGCTAAAGCTCGTTGCACCCAAGGGTGCTGGATAGCTGTGGGAGAACAAGTAACACTCCTCTTCATATTTTCATAAGAAAGAAATCTAACATTGGAAGGGATGACCGAGTTTGGAATAGCTGAGCTCTGTTGTTCCCCCATCGTGAACCTAGCTCGGAAGCGGGAAGTGACTTCTTGATCCTCCATGGCATCTACCCTTATCAAGTCAGCCTCCATCTCCTCCTCCGTTGCTGGCCCAAAGGGATCAGCGTCGTTGTTTGCCCTTGGTTCCGATGCCGGAATAGATACCCGGCTCTCCCCGACTGACTCTTGAGAAGACATCTCGCTCTAATCTACAACAGCAACAGCTCGAAACAAAAAAAGAGGAGATTTGCGTGATACGGGAGTCAAAACCTACGGGAGAATATATAATGAATTTTTACCGACCAAAATACGTATCGTGCAAGAAAACGGAGTCCGGAAGGCACACGAGGTGCTCACGAGGTAGGGGGGCGCGCCCAGGGGGATAGGGCGCGCCCACCACTCTCGTGAGGCCCTCATGTCCTTCCCGGACTGCTACTTATTTTTCTGTTTTTCTAAATAATCCAGAACGGAGAAATATTGCCTTAAAAATTGTTTTGGAGTCGGTTTACTTACCATACCACATACCTCTTCCTTTTCGGAGTCTGAGACGGTCTGGAAAGTGTCCCTTATGTATTCCTTGCGTGCGGCCGTGGACCCAGCTGTCGGCCTTCCACGTACAGTCCACTTCAGATGCATGTCGGTCGTTGACCACGTTGTCCAGGCCGCACCGAGAGCACCAGGGCGATGGACGACGGCGAGGCCTAGGAAGGGAACGACACGGAGGCAGGGAAGACTCGGCAGTTGTTTCCCACGCGGAGGGGAATACGACTGTACGAGGGTTTACTGCTTCGTCTGCCGTCACCGGAGAATAATAGCAGGTGTGGGTGAGTAGAGGGATGGCTAGGCCAGCGATGGGAGTATGGTGGGGCGGTGAGGCCTGCGCGGCAGCACAACCAGCCGCGGGGAGGAGGGAGTAGGCAGTCCCGCCGGCGCTTGTTTGAGCGGCTGGAGCAGGAAGAGCAGAGATTGAAGAAGCACGACGGCCGTTGGATGGACATCCAACAGTCACTGCTTGTGCGTCAACCTTTTTTTAGGAAAGCCTCAAATCTGTGGAAAATAGCATACAACCCATCTGCCATTATTTCTAATAATTTTCAGCCCATTTGCTAATTCTTAAGGTTTTTTGGAGCCCATATTCTTTTTGTTAGCATTACAACCCATATTGTGGCCACGATTAAAAAATTATACGAAATTTTGCATATTTCGGTGCGGTCCGAACTGTTTTTAATCCCGAATTTTTGACTCACATTGAAACTGATTTTAAAAATAAATGTATATCAATATAAAATCCAACAAATTCTCCATGCATAAAAATTAATGTAATTTAAAATCTTGAAATGAAAAAAAAGATATTTGAAACTAATTGTCGGTTTGATGTGTTTTAAAAATGTACAACCCATTTCTCATTACTGATGGGCCATTTTCTCGGCCAGCTGAATGAAAGCTCTCCTCGTCTTGAAAGATTTGCAGCCCAACAGGCCTGACAAAGCGACTTACTTGGCAAATCACAAAAAAACTGGGCTGTGGCCGTGGACCCAGCTGTCAGCCTCTCCACATACAGTACTCTTCCGATGGAAGTCGTTCCTTGACCACATTGACCAAGCCGTGCGGAGAGCACCACGGCGATGGACGACAGCGAGGCCTAGGAAGGGGACAACATGGAGCCGGGGAAGACGCGGCAGTGGAAGCCCGCGCGGAGAGGAGTACGAGGGTTCACTGGTTCGGCTGCAGTGTGAGGCTGCCGTCGACGCAGGGCCTAGCCAGCGGTGGGAATAGTAGGGGGCGGTGAGGCCTCCGCGGCAGCACAGCCGGCCACGAGAGGCAGGAGCATGCGGCACGACCGGCGCTGCTTTGGGCGGCTGGAGCGAGAAGACCAGAGGTTGAAGAATCACTACGGCCGTTGGATGGACATCGTACGGTCACTGGAGGTAGAATCGTTCATATTGACTAAGTTGACAAAGCCCTCCGTCTCCGTCAACTTAGTTGGCCCACAAGTCATCCTCCCACTATGGTGGGTCCCAGCTAGCAGGGGGTATTCATTTTTTGTGCGTAATAAGGAGGCACTTCCTTGCGTGCGAAGATATAGCTGGTGGGTCCGACATGTCAGCGGGGGAAACGTTTTTTTCATGAAATACAGAGGCCCTTCCGGTGGATCCCAGCTATCAGGTGGAGGAATCATTATTTTGCGCGTACAGTCCACGGCCGATGGATGTCGTTCGTTGACCAAGTTGACCAGGCCACGCCGAGAGCACCATGACGGTGGACGACGACGAGGCCTAGGAAGGGAACGACATGGAGCCGGGGAAGAGTCGGCAATGGTTGCCCACGTGGTGGGGAGTAGGAGGGTTTACTGGTCCGGCTGCCGTCACTGGAAAATAACAGGAGGTGTGGGTGAGTAGAGGAATGGCCTGGCCAGCAATGAAGTAGGGTGGGGCGGTGAGGCCTGTGCGGCAGCACAGCCGACCACAGGAGGCGGGAGCAGGCAGTCCCACATGAGCTGGTTTGGGCGGCTGGAGCAAGAAGATCAGATATTGAAGAAGCAGCACGGCCGTTGGATTAACATCCAACAGTCACTGCTGCTAGAATCGTTTGTGGACTAAGTTGACAAAGCCAAAGTACACGTCAACCTAGTAGACCCACAGGTCAGCCTCCAAATCTGTCCCAAACAGCATACAGCCCGAAATGCGTTCGTCTGCCATCCTCCTCATAGGGAACGTTCGCCACATAAGTGACTAGCACCCTTGGTTTTCAACCGAGAGGTCTTGGGTTCGAGTCCCATGAACTCTCAATTTTGTCCTCCTTCCTTCCTCGCAAAAAAGGGAAAGAAAATCAAAGACTTGGGAAGGCGTACAGAACAAGCTAGTGTACCAGTAAAGAGACGTTGCCGAGTTTGAGAAAAAAGAAAGATGTGCTCCTATAGCTGGTTCGAATCCAAACCTAGATTATGACTATATATGGTGCTATGCTACTCTGCAAGTAATGAAACTGACATATCCAACGTTCGCTTCTCCTCTTCTCTACTTACTCTGCCTAGCATCAGAAGCTCTGGCCGCAGCAACCATGTCCACTGGCTGCTCGTCCACCTGCTCTTCAGCAGGCAACAACCAGATATGCGCCAAGTCGCCACCCGTACCATCGCCTATGGGTCTCATCACACCCTCGCCGGCACGCGCACCGCAGCCGATTGCTCATCGCAACCCGCTGCCATTGGTGTGGTGCCACTGCTGCAAATCACGCAGAGTCATCCGTCGCGTCTCAACCACAATCCGCAACCCTGGCCGAGCCTTCTACAAATAACTGAATCATGGGGTAATAATATGTTTAAGTGTTGTTCTGCTGCTTTCAGTTGCTGATTTTTTTAATAGTTTGGTTGATGATCTACCAATTTGATTCGTGCAAAAAAGGGAAGATTCGTGTGATTTGTATTTCTGGGAAGTTGTTGATGTGGGGGAATGCAACTACGCTGATTATTTGGTTAGCCAAGGAATCCCAATACCAGCAGGTTGGGGTGTTGGACAAGTAACTGAAGGAAGGACAGAAGAGGAAGATGCAGAGCAGAAGGTTAAAGATGCAGTTCCTCTGATCATGCCCAAGAAACAGCTGCTGAACGACCTTGACAGCAATGAGGAGATGAAAGAGCTTGTGAAGATAACGGGAAAAATCGATGTGCTCTGTAGGATGATTGTCTCTTTATTTGCAGTGTATGTAGCACTCGTGATGTATTCAGTGGCTACGACATGAGCACTTTGCTGAAACTAGTAATGAATGAAACCTGTGTAGCAGGCTGGGCGTAGTCTTGTGAACATCTAATGATTTCTATTAACGGAAATCAGGGGGTATCCCCTTTTTGCTCATATAAATAAATAAATAGCAAAGGCCCTGTTGGGTCAGCTTTGTTCTCATTCGAAGACGTCGAGCAAATTGCAGTCCAACAGCAAACTATGTCATCAAATTCAAGTTTCACAGCCAAATATGAGTACAACTAAACAACAATGTCATCATGTTTTAGTTGTCATACAATCACCAAACACAAGTCAGCATACATAACAAGTGATGTTCTCACATCAAAATACTAAACAACATGTTCATCAGGTTTCAGTTGTCATAGCAAACACAATTTCACATACTAGATAAAAAATGTCTTCTGACAGGCAAATACGACAAAAGCAATGTAATCATCATCCACAGCAGCAACGTCAACATCTTCGCCATGTGTATCAGTCTGAATCGTAATTCCCCACTGTGTCATCATCTTCTTCGTCCTCAACGTCCTCGAACATTGGCTTCTTCTTGATCAACTCTTGTATGTCCACAGTACGACAGGCAATCTTTTCGCCGGCGTCATTGACGTGATGGTTCTCAAAGATATTAGGAACATCTGTGTTATCTTGTACATCAGGAGCAGTGTAAGCATCATCTTGTTGTGCAACTTCATTAAACGAATTCCTCTGCTCAAACCTTTGCAATACTCTCCAGTCATCGCTGCGTGCAAATGTGTCTTCCAAGAAAATATATGTGTTGCTTGATTTGCCAAAATAAAAGGCTCGTTGGTCTGGTACGCCGCCTTGACATTGATGGATTTGAAATAATCATCAGCTCTGGGTTTTGCGATCTTGGAAAACATGTTATACCAACGACAGCACAACAGAACCACACACCGATGATCCTCGAAACTGGAGATATACTGCAACTGAACAATGTCTGTTATGTTAGCATACATTTCAGTTATCTCTTTGTCATACGTATCCGTGCTCATGATGGCACTGTTTTGTGTCTTCCTGCCTTCGTCTCGTGCAAGGGTGTTGTAGCGCACATCTCCAACAACGCAAGATTCATAATGTCTTACCCGAGTATCAGGACTCATTGCTAGTGAGTAAAGGGCATCATCAACTGCCTGCCCATCATCCCGCATCTTCTTAACCTATGGTTAGAAAATAGACAAGCTGATCATCTTATGTACTCAATATATTAAAAAAACTGACAGTGCACTTCAAAAGCTTACATGGTTCTTGAACCATTTCGCAAATCCTGCCATAACCAGTTTGTCAATGTTTCTTGGATTTTGCGACAGTAACTCCTCTTTGTAGATGCTGCACAACATAGTGATCGCATCAAACATCTAAATATATAAGAATGTGCTACAAGTTTAGTAAATTATGATGTATAAGCTGTAGTACTGCACTTACTTGATATAAGGTAGTATCTCAGGACAGTTATTCAACACATACCAAACCATTTTGTCCAAATCTTTAGGTTAGTCCTCTTGTCGACTCTTCCTTGTAACTCGAACAGAATAATCGAAAACATTGAGCCCGAGATTGTCTTCACCCACCTCTTTGCTAAGCTGATCAGCTGTTTCAATGTATTTTGAGCAGAATGTCAATGCTTCTGTAGCAATGTAGGCCTCTGCAATGGAACCCTCAGGTCTAGCTCTATTCCTAACATAGCCCTTGAAAGTGCCTAGCCGCCTTTCAATAGGGTACATCCAACCATACTATACTGGACCTCTAAGTAGTGCCTCATCAGGTAGATGAACAGCCAAATGCACCATCACATCAAAGAAGGCTGGAGGATATATCTTCTCAAGGTCGCATAGGATAGTTGGTATCTTGTCTCTAAGACGCTCCAAAGCATCTATCCTGATATTCCTACTGCAGAGTTCCCCGAAGAATTGTCCCAACTTTGCAACTGCTATGTATAAGTCAGGGCGGCCCAATCCTCTAAGGATAACAGGTAAAACCCTTTGAAGTAGGACGTGGCAGTCATGAGTTTTCAACCCTTGTACCTTGTTTCCATCTGCACTGACTCTCCTTTCAGGGTTGGAAGCAAATCCATGTGGGAATCTCACACGTGACAGGACCTCGCAGAATTCTTCTCTTTTTACCTTGTCCAAGACGTACACAGCTGGTGCCATATCCCGTGGTTTACCTTCATCTTGCACCTGCAAATCCTTTCTGATACCCAGGTGTGTCAAATCAATCCTAGATTTTAAGGTATCTTTCGTCTTGCCTTCAATATTAAGAAGTGTGCCGATAATGCTGTCACATATATTTTTCTCGATGTGCATCACATCAAGATTATGCCGCAGATCCAAATCTTTCCAATACTCCAAGTCCCACAAAGTGGACCTGTGGGTAAACAATAATCTCTCTTCTACCCTTCCACGCTTCCTTTTCCCGCTACCATTACCAGGATGGTTTCCTGGTGTAATATGCCTGATCTTCTCTAATTCCACTTGCAACTCATCGGTGGTGAGCCTTTGGCGCATCACGGTTTTCATGCTTTGCATTGAACACATGTCTTTGGTATTTTCTAGGATGCAGCTTGTCCTTGGCAAGGAAACGACGGTGTCCAATGTAACAGATCTTGCTAAGTATTGTGTATGACAGCGGATTCCTGTCACAGTGAACACATGCATTGTAACCATGTGTCGTTTGCCCTGACATAGTGCCCAAAGCCGGATAATCATGGATGCACCAAATTATAACAGCACGCAAAAAGAAATCAGCTGGTGGGCTGCTATATAGGTCTCGAGTGAGAACACCCTTCCATAGATGTTGAAGTTCCTCCACAAGAGGCTCCATGAACAAATCAAAATCCTTTCCAGGACTTTTTGGACCTGGGATGAGCAAGGCCATCATGTATTTTGATTCTTTGGTGCAGACATTTGGAGGCATGTTGTAAGGGATAACAAGCACTGGCCACATGCTATATGTGGTGCTCTGGTGGCCAAATGGGTTAAATCCATCTGAAGCTAAGCCAGGTCTAATGTTTCTCGGGTCAGCAGCAAACTCTTTGTGTTTATCATTGAAGCTTTTCCACTCACTACCATGAGATGGATGGCTCATTACATTCTGATCTCTGTACTCCTGGTTCCTAGAATGCCACCGTACATCCTCTCTTGTTTCAGCATCATGAAACAATCTCTGCAATCTTGGTGTAATTGGAAAATGTCTCAGAACATTATGAGGAATCCTCTTCACAACATCGCCATCTTTCCATCTTGATGATTTGCATTTCGGGCATTCACTTAAGTTGGCATAATCCTTCCGGAACAGAACACAATTATTCTTACAAACATGGATCATATCATATCCAATTCCAACTGCACGAAGGAAATTCTTCATTTTACTGTAGGTGTGTGGCAGCTCAGACGCATCTGGGAAAGATTCGCGGAAAGCAGCCAACATCGCATCGAATGATTTGTTGGTCATCCGCTCAGATGTCTTCACCTGAAGAAAGGTGACCATAGGTGAGAATATTGACAGCTTATTTCCTAGGGTGACAGCAACGTTCCATTGTTCCAACATGCGGGCCCACCGTTTTTCTTCTGTAGGTGAAAGTTCACGGAATGCACGAGCATTTCGTAGCATTGTTTCAATGTTGGTCAAACTCACTGGCTCCACCACCACCACCTCCTCCTCCTCTTCCACCTGAGCATCAGGCAGATCAAGATGGTGATCTGCCACTTCCACGTAGTCAATAACATTGACGTTCACAGCTTCACCATGATGAACCCACCTAGTATATGTGACCGACATCCCATACAAGTGTAGATGATTTTGCACAGTTGACTGGGGTCTTGTAACTGAATTCATACAACTGCTACACGGGCAGAGCACATCTGATTTTGGACCACGGTACTCAGCTCTGATAAAGTTCATGAAGTTTTCAACCCCCTCGACATATGCAACGGAGAATCTTCGAGCAGAAGCTATCCAAGTCCTGTCCATCTGTTAGACATACAAATTAGTTCTTCTACTAGATATTACAGGAAAAACATATATGCTTTTTTATGAAGTCCAGAAAAAAATACCTAGGTCGATGTCTAAAGCTATGACAAGATATTTGGACTAGCAGATCTAAGTAACGAAATATATGTAAAGTTAATTCAGCAAACAGTTTTGAGTGCCAAATTATGGCAGCCTGTTTCAGCAGTCAATGAGGCCGAGCACACAGCCATCGAACTATCGAAGGCCATCGCAACAACAAAGATCGAGTATAAAACGGTGTAGAGCTATTTCAGCTAACAGATTGGCTACTAGACCATGGCAATCTACGTCACAATAAATATATGGAAGGATATTTTAGCAACTAATCGGCCTTGGCATGCCAACTCAGCTAAGTAGATTGAGTGCAGAACAGGGCAAGGAAGCTTCTTAAGTAGAGCATATTGACAGTAAACTACTTCGGCAAACAGTGAGATTAACAGCGTCTATCAGCTAACAGTCAGCGCTACACCGACATGAACGGGGCCTCAGTCTAGAATGCGCGTACCGTGGGAGAAGCTGACCGCCGTGCATCTCCACATGAACGTCGCCATCGGTGGTGGCGCTGACCACCATGCGCCTCCACAAGAACATAGCCAGAGGTGGCGGCGCGACTAGAGGACGGCAGTCTACGAGAGCATACTGTGGGAGCGAGAGGATCGCGAACCGCGGCGCCGACGTATCGGCGCGGTGGGGAGGGCGGCTTTGGGGGGGGGGAAGGGGGGGGGGGGGGAGGGGGGGGGGGGGGGTTTGGGGAATATTATTGGCTAGTTGGCCGAAGGGCGGTTGAATCGGATTTGGGGAAATTTTTGGGTGTGTGTGTGTGGGGGGAGGATTTTCGCGCGGTGGGCGGGGGGAGTTTGGCGCATGGTCGGTTTCTCCAAGTGCAGTCCCACATGTCAGTGAAGAGGCAAGCCGAAGTGCGTTCCGTTTGCGTGAGCCGTGTGCAGGACCGAACGTGTGTGGGGTGCAATGCGACCGCGACAAGAGTGCTGTGAGTGTACCGCCTTTTTCCTTTTAAACTAGGTGCTTCGCCCCCTCAAGAAAAAATTGTTGCTTCGCGCGATCCATCGATACTACTACTAGTAATCCGGTAATCCTGACTAAAACGGCGCGGCCGGGTCTTTTCCCGCGCGATATGCTGGGAGGTTGGCTTAGTTGGGTTTTTTAGGACGAGTAATGCTACACCTACATAATCCCAGTTACGTAATTAACGTAATGTGAAACGCGTGAGCTATTGATTGTAGATTGGGGGGAAGGGAGGGGCCCCCCACCATGAAAATCAGGGGAGGAGAGAGAGAGGCAATTTACGTTAACCCTTTCGTAGGTTCTCGTAGATGTAGAAAGATGTGAAATGCGTGAATGTGTAGTGGACGTACTATTGGAGTGCTTAAGATAATTTGTGTATGTATAGACCCTATGTGTTTATTTTACTTCGCATGTTAGATTTGTCTCGGTTCAATAAAAAGCAGAGTTGGTGATGATGGTGTGCCTGTCATCCTGCAATATAGGCCGTCCGATCTATATCTAACGGATAGGAAGGAAACTATGACAATTTACCCGCACTCCTCTCCACATTTGCAGATAAGGCTTTCTCTCGTTCATCCTTTTCTCCCACAAGATCTTGATCTTCCATGCAACGCACGGGCATCTTGCTAGTACTCCTACAATATGTATATTATTGTGAAAGTTCATATACACCGGCCGAGATTAATGCAAACACGACATATTTTCATTACATTTCGAACTTTTACAGGACAAAAAAATAAAAGAAACCCGACCCTAAACCTATTCTACGGCGGCGACCGACGTCCTCCATCTGTGATCTCCATGTACGGGGCGGGGTTCAAGACCTGTGAAGTGAAGGTGCGGTCTCCGGCGAGGAAAAGTAGAACACTTGAGACGGACCGGCTAGTTGGCACACCATGCCCTGCCGCCTCCCATGCCCTACTCATCCTCGGAGGAGTCCCCGACGTCGGCGGTGCCGGACGTTAGACAACGGCAAGTAAGACGCGTGGCTGACGGTGCTCCCGTCGTCAGCCGCCAGCGTGGCCACCGCTTGTGCGGCGACTTGAGTGAGGGCGGCGACCTCGAGCTCCATCCCCGAAGACAAGCTCTCCCACAGAGAGTTCGCGCTTGCGGTCATGGCGGATGTGGTTCTAGGTAGGAGGACGATGCGCTATAGTGTGGAGGTTAGCTGGGCGTTGCCGCTTTAAGTAGCGCATTCCGGTGAGGCCAAGCGTCCGGGTGCGTCATTAAGTCGCCGGAGTTGGTTCCTCGGGCACCGAGCCTCTTAACGATGACATACGAATGGACGGCATGAATGCGGGCAGCTGGCGCCGGCTGGGAACGCACCGCGCGACGGCACGAGGGACGAGGGTTTTAGTGTGCCAGGGTAGTCAGCTGCGGTCGTGGCAACATTGGAGATGCCCTTTGCTCACATGCGATCCCCGCATGTCATTGAAAAAGCAAGACGACCAGGCATGGTCTCAGGTCTAGAGGATGCAGTTGGCCGTGCTACACCACTCCGCGGACGCGTCGCGGCGCCCCGTGCATCCTCGACGAGCCGGGTGTTGGGGTGTGTTTGGATTGTGGCCAAAGTGCACCTTACCAAAATTTTGGTCATGACCCAAAGATTGGTCTTTGTTTGGATGGTTGCCATTTTTTTGGCATGCCAATGAACTCTAGCCAACTCTAGTTCATTTTTCTTGCCAATGTCGGCCAAATCATGGGCAACCAATACCCCAACCAAAATTTTGGTCATGACCCAAAGATTGGTCTTTGTTTGGATGGTTGCCATTTCTTTGGCATGCCAATGAACTCTAGCCAACTCAAGTTCATTTTTCTTGCCAATGTCGGCCAAATCATGGGAAACCAATACCTCAACCAAAATTTTGGCTACCCAATGCTTTGATGGGGCAACCTTGGGCACAAACCAAACATACCGTTGGTCGTGCCACATCACTAACGCCACCCTCGGCAAACTGAAACCGACCGTGTCTAGCGACGATATGAGCGTGTCGCTCACCGCGGTCGCCGTGTCCAGAGGCGGTGCTGGAGCTGCGCCCCTGTTGACAATCGAACACATCCCGTGTACCCTCGACGTCGGGGGTGATGCACCGCAGCTCACGTCGAAGGAGACCCGACCGACAGCGCGATACGCAGGACAGTCGGCGGGCGCTTTTGCAGACCCGAAACCCCGCGCACCCGGGAGGGACCCCGTCAGGGATTGCGGCGGCTATGGGCTGCCCTAGGTCGATTCGCTCGCACCTAGAGCCTCGTGGATCGCTGCCCTCCAATGCGAAGAACGAACGAAGAACGAGAAAGAAAGATACAAGGGTAAGGGATAAAAGTAGATGAACACAAAAGTGTAATTGATAGATTGGTTCGATTGGTGTTGTTCAATCGGCCATCACCCCCAACATATATAAGAGGCGGCTGGACTTCCCGTACAAGCAAAGGATTCATCTAGGATTTCGTTACAAAAAATTACATCAATTCACGTCCTAGAGTCCTAGTTCTATTCCAACTCGGATTCAGTCAGAATCTGGCCCAACTTCTGTCTTCCTCCTTGCGCGGGCCACCGAGCTTGCATATGACCTCCGATCAAGACGACCCAAGTATGAAACTTGTGCGCCTCGACAAGACGAACAATTATTATGTTGAACACTTTTCCAAATAAGACAATCTTGAATATTCTACGAAGCCATCTTTAATATCCAGTCGGACTCGGTCATATAACAGGCTGGATTGTCCGAGTCTCGTAATGAACTTACAGGCCGTATACTATCTCAGATCATAATGACTCCAAAACCAAAGTTCACCGTTTTGACGATGTGCACAACTTCCGTGTTGATAACTTTTCCATCCGAGGTCATCTGGATTACCTTTCAGGCACATCTTCAGTTTCACTCGGATCCGAGCTCATCCACTCGGATATTAGAGTTTTTCGTCCGACTGGACCTTTTCAATCGGATGTTAGAGTCTTTCACTCGGAAGACAATCTTTCACTCGGATAACTATAATTTCACTCGGAAGACAATCTTTCACTCGAATGACTATATTTCACTCGGAAGGCAATATCTTACTCGAACGTCAAGTTTTAATTCCGACGGTAATGTTTTCACTCGGAATAACTTCACTCGGATGATAATTTCACTTGGATCACTATATTTTCACTCGGAAGACAATCTTTTACTCGATCGATAAGTTTTCACTCGACCTTTTACTCGATCGGTAGGTTTTCACTCGGATGGTAAACTTTTCACTCGGATTTCCCGACTGAAAACACAGCCTGATCTTGATTTGCCTCTCCAGGTTGCATACGACCTCGGATTGAGACAAATTATATATGAAAATCGATCGGCTCGACGAGAAGAAACTTTTCCATGTTGAAGGTTTTTCAATTCAAGGCCGCCTTGAGGGCCTAATTGCTCACGCATTGCATCAGACACTCATCAACATGTGTCTGGTGTGAAGCGTAATATTTTGGTCTCTGGCTTGTCCAGACCGTATCAACTGTAACTTTTGCATATGAACTCGGATTGAGATGATTTATATATCAAAATCGATTGCCTCGACGAGACGAAGACAATTTCTTAAGAGTGCTCCTTCATCCGAGGTCATCTTGAAGACGTGATTGGCCAAAAACCACTCGAAATATTGAATTATGCCACTTGGAGTATAGTTTCGGTCCGTAAGATAAGGTCGAATGAATATAACCGAAACATCAAAGTTGTTCCACTCGGTGACGTGAATCTTTTCATGCTGAAAAAACCCGTTCACTCGAGACCATCTTCATTGCAATCTATATCTTTCCAAAATCAGGTGTCAACACATGCCCCCTGTTTTCTGGCAGTGCTTGCGTGCCAGAAAATACCTTGCTTAGGGTAATGTTTAAGCACGATGTCAACACTCCATCGACTATGCATGTTGAGTATGATAATTTTAATCGTCGATATGCTCATGTTTGTTGCTTCTTCAGTAGAGCCTCTTGGATAATAGTTGTCTGAAAACAACAATTGGATGTCACAAAGGCTTCCACGTAAGTTTCTTATGTCAGTCCGGACTTTGCACTTGTCCAGGCATTCCCTGGGAATATTAGAACCCTTCAATGAAGATGGTTGCCGAACGATTATGACCATGCACCTCAAAGGAATACTGTCAACTGTTCGGCAACTCAACTCGTTATCAAAGTACACCATCAAGCCTCCGCCGAACAACGTCTGTCTCCTGACTTGAATCCTGCAAATAAATAACATTTGGAGTCAGGGCTCTTTTATGCACTAGACCCTTGATTGTTGGTCGACTCAATAATTAAGTCGGCCTCGCCATTATTGGAAAACACTGAGCATCGGCTATAGGAGTAGGAAATCAACCATGGTGAACACCGTCAGCCAGATGCCGGGTTTTGCCAACACAATGAATTATGAGGGCGATATGCAAATATCGGCCATGCGTTATTATCTCAAAAGTGCTCGGGAGTCCGTCCACCAAAGTGTGAATAGCCGAAATAAGTCAGATGTTTCGGCTGAGGATAAATTCCATAGCGTTGATATTGATGGTACGATTGAATAATATGGATGAGACGCCTCTTGGAGTCTCCTATATGAAAATTGTCGTCCTCGCCTACGGGCTTTACACTTGTACTCCCTTATTTCTGCTAGCTTCGCAACAGGAGATGTGATGCCGCTCTTGACTCGAGGATTTCCCTTAGGAACCCAGGCCATGTTCCTCTTCTCCAACTCTTTGGCCCTGAGCCGCTTCAGCTTTCTTTCTTGCCAATGTGATAAGCCGAGTGAGCATCCCGGCTGTGATTTTGTTTTGTGCACTAGAAACTCTTTCCTGACCTTTGGCACTTCCGGCTTGGCCTGTCCAGACTCGATGATTGGGTCCTTGAAAGTTACCCGCTTCACTTCCTTTCCATTAGTAGCCAACGTTGACCCGGCTGGCTTTTTGTCGTCCGGAGTCGGATCTGAAACAACACACTTG
This sequence comes from Triticum urartu, assembly GCF_003073215.2. Classification (NCBI taxonomy): domain Eukaryota; kingdom Viridiplantae; phylum Streptophyta; class Magnoliopsida; order Poales; family Poaceae; genus Triticum; species Triticum urartu. The sequence goes on along the minus strand of NC_053027.1, from coordinate 530,422,758 downwards.
CGGCCATCCTTTTTTACTCGGTACACTTGCTTGACGACGTCCATATTCTTTGCTGACCCCCAGACCGATTCTTTTTGGTTGAGCCGGTCTTTCACATGTGGTTGTTGAACAAATGATGATCCTCTCGGAGCTGCATAATTTTGGTGATGTGGTTTAGAATATGATGGACGGTGTGCCCTTGATTTATACTTGTTCCATGATTGATCTGAATAATAGACAGCATGGGGAGGTATCCATGACATCGGCATTGGTAGCCCAAAAGGAGGATATGGAGTCTGTTTGCTCAACTTCTTCCTTTGCCAATCCCAGTCCTCAAATTTATGCCTTAGGGGTGACTTCGATGCTATTGTTTCACTCGGCCGATAAGCACTCTTTGCCTCACTTATCTTCTGATATTTTTCTAATAACTGCGTGAAAGTGACTTTCGGCCTTTTACCTTTGTGCTTACCATTGCCTTTGCTTTCTTTAACTGTGCGTGCATTGGTCTTTGAATTTTCTTGTTGCCCCCCAGTGCTAGATGTCGCCATTGTAGCTTTGATGGAATTCCCATCTTCAAGATTGTTGTTGATGCACTTTTTAACCATATCCTTGCTCGAAGATTTGACCCCATCATCACTGGTGTGTACCTGTTGACCTTTAGGTGAATTGGCTTGAGATAGCCGAGTCAACATTTGATCGCCATCAAAACCAATCTGATCTGATTGTTCATATGATCGTGCCTCAACAAACTTCAATCGTCTTGATTGTGCGGCTTGATGAATCATGTTATTGTCTTTGATATTCTCTTCAAACAAACATTGAATTTGTTCTTGTCCTGATGGCTCGACATCATGATCAATTATAATAGGTTTAGTCGACGATGCACCAATGATGTGATCAACTATGCCCGGACTGAAGGTACACTGCTTGTCCATTAACTGATATTGTGATACTAGCTCTGAAACAAAACAACCGAGCAGTGCTGGCTTAGCGTCATCCAACTTGGCTATGCATTGATTTTCATCCTCTTTTCCTGATGCTTTTGAATCGGCTTCGAAGGACTTTGGACCTGGCTTTACGTTTCTGCAACCAAAATAATTATAGAATATGCGTCTCATCCGAGACCAAATGTTAGCCAGGCATGAAACAAACAAAGTTGTCCATATGAATACAAAGTTCAGTTGGCATGACAAGAACAACTTTGGTTTTGATAAGTTGTCACTATTAGCCTCTATGAATGATACCATGTGTTGACTATCATGATTAGTGACAAGATCATTCCTAACAAATAGATTACTCATTTCAATTGGTCTTTCAAAATTAATTAGAATCTTACTAACAGGTGCATCAACAATATGATTTTGACCGAATCGAAAATTGAGTAAACTATCTGCTAGGTGTACCTTTGTGAAGACGTTGGAAGGAGAAGATGGTTGCAGCACTGGAATAATACATTGCTCCACTTCTGAATAATTCTCCAACGCCTCTTCCTCTTTTTCTGGATCAGGTGCCTCATCACTCGGATTGCAAGAGTATATTTCACTCGAATTTCCCGAGTATATTTCAGTCGGATTGCCCGAGTGGATTTCACTCGGACGCTGTTTGTCAGTTGAACTTTGCTCGGCCGCATTTTCTTGGTCTTGATGTTCATCGTTAACTGAACTGTGTTCAGCCATATTACTGTGTTCTTGATGCTCATCAATATCTTTAGCACGAAACTCATAGGGTAGCATGTAAGCTCCCTTACATGCAGAAAAATCAAGCACAACTAATTTTTTGTGTTTGTCGTTCATTTGCTCAGCCAAGCTTGCATCTTCTATTTTGGTACACGCGGCAATAGTTGGCTTGATGCACTCGGCTTTAGCCGGTGATGCACTCGTCTGGAACGATGCACTCGGCTGGCATGATGCAACGCACTGGGCCTTAAACATCCCGGTGTTCAATCCGGTTTCAACCGAATCCACTGTATTAGCCGAGTGAATCCTTTTTTGCTGGTTTGCTTGCAAAGCTTCTTTTTATCTTGCCTCAAAAGTGTAGAAGGGCCAAAATGGTTGCTACATGGAGGAAGGCACATGACGTATTCTTGAAAATATCCATCTCCACACTTCTTCTTGAGTGCTTCGTAGGCGTGTCGATATGCTGCTGGTAATTCCTCAAGGGTAGGTGTAGTAAATTCGTTGACTCTATTCCCTGTGAGCTTTGGCTTGATCTTGTCCACTTGGGCCACATGTTTTTCTTTAAACTCAGCCCTGCTTGGATCAGCTTGCCCCCCAATACTTTTATGATCTTTTGGCAATGAATTGATGTTGCCGAAATTTTGCGATTGTATAGGGGGTGTATAACATGCTGCAATGATAGGTGAAGACATGTGCACTGTTGTTGAATATTTTCTCATGCCAATTTGATCAATCGGTAACACTTCATCTTCTTTCAAAACCCTAGCTTTTATTGCCTCATAATCAGGAACTAAACCTTTATCATGTTGCTCAAGGCAAAGAGCGGTAATCTTCTTATTTTGCGCTAAGCTTTTTAACGCAGCCAAAGTCACCTCATCTCCTGCAATATTAGACACATACACTCCTGTAGAATCTCCATTCACTCGGCCATAAAAGTGAGCTGAGTCATGAATACTTTTAGTTGCATATGATGCTGAACAATTAATATCATGAGGTGTATTATATGATGACTAAGGATAACCGGCCAAATAGCTAATGGAAGCATGGTCGATTGCCTCATTCATCGGCATGTTTGGGGATAAACCCGCATATTGCGAGTTGGCTGCCGATGGATAAAACTGTGAGATGCCCTCCTGCACATGAGGTGTCATATATTGATCACTCGAACAAATCGTGTTGTTCACCGGCATATTGAAAGATGTTGCCGATGCACGAAAGTTCAGATTCATAAGTTGCATGTCGCGATTATTTAAATTCCAAGTTTCTCCAACGGAATAACTAGTCAGCCTTTGCTCGTTAGGGCTAGCCGACATGACATGTCCATTGAAAGATCTAGCAACATCAACATAATGGCTATCTGCATCTACGTAAGGAGATTGATGATACATGTTACCATTGTAGATTGCAGCCACTCGATGACGCTCTCATCATAGCAAGAACAGGTTGGAGACTATTCAAAGCTTCGTCCCCAGCGGAGTCGCCAAAAAGTATGTTGACACACGAACACGTCCCGTGTACCCTCGACGTCGGGGGTGATGCACCGCAGCTCACGTCGAAGGAGACCCGACCGACAGCGCGATACGCAGGATAGTCGGCGGGCGCTTTTGCAGACCCGAAACCCCGCGCACCCGGGAGGGACCCCGTCAAGGATTACAGCGGCTATGGGCTGCCCTAGGTCGATTTGCTCGCCCCTAGAGCCTCGTGGATCGCTGCCCTCCAACGCGAAGAACGAACGAAGAACGAGAAAGAAAGATACAAGGGTAAGGGATGAAAGTAGATGAACACAAAAGTGTAATTGATAGATTGGTTCAATTGGTGTTGTTCAATCGGCCATCACCCCCAACATATATAAGAGGCGGCTGGACTTCCCGTACAAGCAAAGGATTCATCTAGGCTTTCCTTACAAAAAATTACATCAATTCACGTCGTAGAGTCTATTCCAACTCGGATTCAGTCTGAATCTGGCCCAACTTCTGTCTTCCTCCTTGCGCGGGCCGCCGAGCTTGCATATGACCTCCGATCAAGACGGCCCAAATATGAAACTTGTGCACCTCGACGAGACGAACAATTCTTATGTTGAACACTTTTCCAAATAAGACAATCTTGAATATTCTACGAAGCCATCTTTAATATCCAGTCGGACTCGGTCATATAACAGACTGGATTGTCCGAGTCTCGTAGTGAACTTACAGGCCGTATACTATCTCAGATCATAATGACTCCAAAACCAAAGTTCACCGTTTCGATGATGCGCACAACTTCCGTGTTGATCACTTTTCCATCCGAGGTCATGTGGATTACCTTTCGGGCACATCTTCAGTTTCACTCGGATCCGAGCTCATCCACTCGGATATTAGAGTTTTTCGTCCGACTGGACCTTTTCACTCAGATGTTAGATTCTTTCACTCGGAAGACAATCTTTCACTCGGATGACTATAATTTCACTCGGAAGACAATCTTTCACTCGAATGACTATATTTCACTCGAAAGGCAATATCTTACTCGAACATCAAGTTTTCATTCCGACGGTAATCTTTTCACTCGGAATAACTTCACTCGGATGATAATTTCACTCGGATTACTGTATTTTCACTCGGAAGCCAATCTTTTACTCGATCGATAAGTTTTCACTCGACCTTTTACTCGATCGGTAGGTTTTCATTCGGATGGTAAACTTTTCACTCGGATTTCCCGACTGAAAACACAGCCTGATCTTGATTTGCCTCTCCAGGTTGCATACGACCTCGGATTGAGACAAATTATATATGAAAATCGATCGGCTCGACGAGAAGAAACTTTTCCGTGTTGAAGGTTTTTCAATTCAAGGCTGACTTGAGGGCCTAATTTCTCACGCATTGCATCAGACACTCATCAATATGTGCCTGGTGTGAAGCGTAATATTTTGGTCTCTGGCTTGTCCAGACCGTATCAACTGTAACTTTTGCATATGAACTCGGATTGAGATGATTTATATATCAAAATCGATTGCCTCGACGAGACGAAGACAATTTCTTAAGACTGCTCCTTCATCCGAGGTTAACTTGAAGACGTGATTGGCCAAAAACCACTCGAAACATTGAATTATGCCACTTGGAGTATAGTTTCGGTCCGTAAGATAAGGTCGAATGAACATAACCGAAACATCAAAGTTGTTCCACTCGGTGACGTGAATCTTTTCATGCTGAAAAAACCCGTTCACTCGAGACCATCTTCATTGCAATCTGTATCTTGCCAAAATTAGGTGTCAACAGCCCCGTTGTTGGCCCCAACGACCCACATGAATGGTTGTCGGTGGCGAGGAGGTCGCGGGCCAGCTCCTCCATTGGACTAGTTTGCGCTATGTCGTCTCGACGGGTGTGCCCCACATGTCTATTTCCCTATTTTCCCGGCCATATTCGAGCGTCAGTGCTCCGCCTTGCGCATTAGGCCTTTCACTATGTAGGCCAAGCGAGAAAACTTATTGTTTATTTGAGCCGTTCAAGTATAATCATGTGGCGTTTGCTTATTTCTCATTCCTCTCCAACCCTCTTCTCCATCGATCATGTCGCCCTCCAGTCGAGTCCATCCTCCAGCATGCCTCATTTGAACATTCTGCCGAGTATCATTCGCATGTACCCACCCTAGTCCTCTTTCAATAGATCTCCGGACCCCGAGATGAAATCGAGAGGGAACGAGTGGGGGCACGTGATACCTAAGGCGGATTCAAAATTGAACCGGTGATCATAGCATCCGCAAATCATATATAAAGGGTATTCAATGTTCGTTTCGTTTTTGAACGTACAATATACTCCCTCCTATCCTTTCTAGTTTACATATAAGTTTTATGTGTAGTCAAAGTATATCTACTTTGATCAAAAAGGTATCAACATTCAACAACGCCCAATCAATATTGTTAGATTCGTACGTACTCCTAGATTTGTACTCGAGATGGTTTCCAATTTGACTATTGACAAGATTAATAGTACATGAGATGTATAATGTGAAAATTATATCATTGGAAACTCCTTTCACATACGAATTTGACCGTATGCTTTGTGTAAGTTGCATGTCATATATTATTACTCTAACATTTGGTCAAAGTTAGCCTCGAAAAACGCATTAGACCCTGTATGCTTTGTGTAAGTTGCATGTCATATATTATTACTCTAACATTTGTGTAAGTTGCATGTCATATATTATTACTCTAACATTTGGTCAAAGTGGTATAGTGTAAGTGGATCCTCTGACGTAGGTATCCCTGCCTTACCCTCCCTTTCGGTCACTTACTGGCGGACCCCATGCTTGCTAGGCCCCGCATGTCAGTTACTCAATGGGTTCGGCCACGTCAGGGGATCCTCGTCCGTAGTATACTCCCTCTGTTTTTATTTACTCCGCATAAAACGGAGGGAGTGGTGGTATAATAAATGACGTGGGCGGGGGAGGGGGAGGGACGTCGGTTTGCTCTCAACTGCGGTCCCACAAGTGAGCGAAAACGCAAGACGAAACACGTTCCATTCGGTGAGCGACGTGGAGGGTCCAGCGTGCCGGGCTGCAACGCAAACGCGACAAGAGCGATGTACAGTCAAAACCGATTGACCGGTCGTCACCGGAACCACTATTCACACTAGAACCTTTGCTGCTCGGCCTACGCCAGCCACTTCCCTAAAACCACACCAAATCTCCAGCCCATTCCCCCACCTTTCGATCCCCTAGCCCGCATCAAGCGTCCCCTAGTTCGCCGGAAAGCCATGGTGCGCCGCAAGATCACTTACTACAAGATGTGACGCCAGAGCGCCGCGTAGAAATCGCGGTGGCGGTCGGTGCCACAGACCTCCGTTCCCAAGCTCGCTTTGCGGCGGGCCAATCCCCGAGTTCTCTGGAGCCAAGCTACGAGGAGGAGAAAGCCGATCCAATGTTCATGGCGGAGGTCGCGGTGCACAAGGCCCCGATGGGTATGAGACGATGGACGTCGACTTCGTGCCGGCGTCCAAGTCCCCCATGGTGCAGGCGGACCAGCGGTTTAACATGGCGATACTAAAGGAGGACCGGGAGGCAGAGGCTCAACTCGACGCGGAGTGCGTGCATGCCGCTGCCATCGAGGCTCTCCTACAGGCGGAACCGGATGTCGTGGATGTGAACCGGGCGGCGGAGGCTCAACTTGAGGCGGAGCGCGCGGATGCCGCTGCCATCGAGGCCCTCCTGCAGGCGGAACCGGACGTCCTGGACTTGAACCGTGCGGCAGAGGTTCGACTCGACGCAGAGCGCGCGGATGCCGCTCTCATCGACGCCCTCCTGCAGGCGGAACCGTACGTCCTGGACTTGAACCGGGCGGCGGAGGCTCGACTCGACGCGGAGCGCGCGGATGCCGCTGCCATCGAGGCCCTCCTGCAGGCGGAACCGGACGTCCTCGACTTGAACCGGGCTGTGCTCTCGTCCGTGCAGAGCGCCCGCACGCTCCGCTTGAACGAGTAGCTGGAGGCCGAGGACAACCACGGTGCGGAGACACACGTCGGCAGCGACGGCTGGTTCGCGTCGGCATCCAAAGACGACGAGGCCATCTCTTTCCGCGAGCAGTGATAGTTTTTCTTTATGTTGTTGTTTTCATGGATCTTTTGCTGTGTAAAAACACATATTTGTTATGCAAGTCTCCTGACTTGGGTCAGTCTACCATTTTAGGCGGTTGGATGAATATCCTACGCCTCCTAACCGATCTTTCCTTCTTCCTCACCTCTTCTTCTTCCCCAACAGTCCATCGCACGGGCCGTACGGATACTCCCCAACATGCGGTTGGATAAACATACTCTATGAATGAAAATTATGTGTCAGCGATAGGATGGCTGAGTTTGGTTTGTTCACATGCGACAGCATGTGTCAGTGAGGGTGCGTTCCCTTGGTTGGGTTTGCAGCGTGCAGGAGCGACTGTGTGAGGGTGCGGTGCGACCGCGGCGTGCAGGAACGACCGTGTGAGGGTGCGGTGCGACCGCGACAACCATGCGCAAGTGTACCTCCTTCTCATTTTGAAAACTTTAGGCAAGCTTGGCAAAAATGTGTGGCGAAGTTTGGCAATGCAAGGCCTAGACCCAAACAGGATAAGTACGTACGTACTAGGAGTACTAGTGTTAAAAAAGAAAGGCGGGGTTTTCCTTCGCAGGATTTAATCGATACAAATCCTCATTTCACGTGTCAATTAATGCGTATTTTTTCTCCAAAGACCAAAGAGCTAACCATCTCACTCCTCATCGCTTGATTAATGCAGCGCCATGCAAACCAACCTTCTCACTTCCGCATGCATGCAGGGGATATTAATGTCCTTGGTTGCTAACCCCATCAATTTTGCCTCGATTAGTGTTAGTGGCCCTTTGCAAATTGTAATTTTGATGTACTGGCCTTGTGTACAAAAAAATGGAGGTAGTAACTATATTTGACTTCCTTCCCCATTGCGGTGACGTCGACGATATCTTTTTTTGGGTGGTTTGGCGAAGTGCGTTCGACGGAGAACACCATTGAGGGAGACCACGGTAAGTCGTTTGCAAGTGCCGCCTGCAAGCCGAGACAACCGCCTTATTTGCATCCAGGAAGTCCTTTACTAGTACTACTAGGAGTACTAATGCGGTGAGATCATTGTTGAGGAAATCGTTAACTGGTAACTGCTCGGTTGGCTGGCGAGTAGGGGATTAATAGAATAATCGACAAGTTAATCGGCCATTTAATCAATTAACCAGACAATTTATCAGTTTACCGGCTACTCAGTGACCCTATGAGTAGGGATTAATCGGCAAGTTAACTGGTTAATTGGATGAATTCTTGAACAGGGGGTGAGATGGCTTCTCGAAGAAGACGATGGAGAAGCGGAGTCAGCGAAGAGTGAAATGATGGTTGCTTCGTCCGTGCTTTTGTGATTTGACGCCTCACTGCTTTGTGATTTGTGATAGAAGGGACAGGGGAGTAGACTCTGTGCTCTATACTGTACTACATGCGTCCAAGCATGGGAGAAAGAGGAGAGACGTTGCATTTTTCTATTCCTTAAATCAATCAACCAATCAATCAGGGAGCTTCGGTTCCATCTTTTTGGCTTTGGCAACACCGTCCACAATGGTTCCCACAATGCCAAAAGCTATTTTCACATTTGGCTACACATTGTGGATGCCCTTAACCGTACCACTTGGTTTTGCTCCTGTGTGCTATCTATACAAATCTCAATTATATTGATCTAAAAAATTATAGAATCGAGATTAGTAAAAAGGAGGTGATTTTGCCGCGCGGATGGCGGGGGAGGTTTCTTATTTGAGTAATGCTACATCCACGTAATGGTTTACATAAAGTTACGAACTGATGTGATGTGGGACTATTTGATTGGATTAAAGGAGAGGATTAGGCCCACCCCACCTGAAAATCAGGGGGGCATATATAGATTAGATGGAAAGTATACGTAGCAGCTACGTACCCCTTTGTAAGTCTAGGATTAGGATTCTTATTTTTGGAGGACGTTGTCTTGGCGGTTGCTAACATGCGGTCCCATGTGTCAGTGCTTTACCAAGCCGATCCGCGTCCCACATGAGGCAGAACAACGGCAGAAGCAACACGTGGTTAAGTTGAAGAAGATGAGGGAGAAGCAGATTCAGCAACGAGTGAAATGATGGTTGCTTCGTCCCTCCAACTTAACTGCGGGAAACGTGCAACTTTGTGATTTGATGCCTCATTGCTCATTACTACGCCAGCGCCATGACTGGGGTGCTTCACCCCGGCTGCTCTGCACTGTGTTCCGGTATGGCACGTGGACCCGGTAGCTTGATGTCCCACATGTTGGCGAAAGGGACTAGAAGATTTATGAAAGCGAGCGCTCCACTCTTACGACGAAGGAGTAGACGACACGACGGCCCAGTGAACTGTCACTTGTATTGTATAGTACTTTAGTTTTGCTGTTTCGCACGATCCATCGATACAAACCCGATTAAACAGGAAAGGGCGGGATTTTTCCCGTGCGGTAGATGATACTGGCCATACATTTCAAAGGAAATTTTAATGTATGCAAACTAAATAATTATAAGTAACAATATGATATCTAGTAAAACTAAAAACACATATGATTTATTGTGTTAGAGTGTAGTAGTAGTGTTGTATTTCATAGTTGTTAGATGTAACATGCGAGAACGTGTAGAGATGTAGTTTTGGAGGGCCTACAGAGAGAAAAGCGTAATACGGTCATCGAACTTTAGAATAAGCTGATTACGGTCACTATATACATTTTGTGGTGATTATACGGTCACTTGCTCACAGTTCAACATCGGATTGCACTCTGCTGACCAGCCAAATAGTCTGCGTGGCGCCATGTTGACTAGTTAAATTGACCACGTTCCTTGTGGGTCCCACCTGTCAGTTCGCATAGGCAAAAGGTCAGATAAACACAAATTTACGCAGGCGCGACAAGGCTCCAACCCGTGCGCGGGAATCACCTAGTTGTGTATGTGTCTGTCAGGGCCTGATGTGTGCGCATGCACGTGTAGGTTGAGCACTTGAGCGTGAGAGTGTGTGTTGGTCGTGTGGTGACTGGTGTGTGCATGCATGCATGCGTGTGTGCGTGTGAGTGTTGCGTGCGTGCATGTGAGTATTTCATGCGTGCGTGGCTGCTTGTGTACGTGTGACTGTTGCGTGCGTGCGTGGGTGCATGTGTTTGTGTGAGTGTTGCGTGGATGCAGTTCGTGTGCATGCATGCGTGTGTGTATAATCACCACACCAGCTCCTGTGTGTTAAAACAGACGGCTCAACATACCAATACAAGGCCACCTTGTCCTCTGTGCCTGCGGTCATGACTTCGAACCACCGTCCAAATATTTTTTTGTCGTTTGTTTTCATTCTTACTAGCAAGATGCCTGTGCGTTGCACGTAACATCAAGATGCATTTGTATGACTTGTTTATCTCGTGAGAGAAAAGGATGAACGAGGGAAGGACTTATTTGCAAATGTGGAGAGGTGTGTGGGTACCTTTTTGCAAAATTGCCATAGTTTCTTTCCTATCCGTCAGATATAAATCGGACGACCTATATTGCAGGATGGCAGGCACACCATCATCACCAACTCTGTTTTTTATAAGAGTGTATTTTATGTATTTTATAAGAGTGTAGATGTAGAGTAGATACAAGTCGACTCGTGGGCACGATGGTAGTGAGATAATGTGATGCAACACTAGAGGTGCCACGTGGAGCGTTTAACTGGTCAACTAGTCATGTCATGAGCAAATACAGAGTTGTACAGTGAGCCCGTGACTGTATAATAACCACTAAACGTAAATCGTGATCGTAATGAGTGGATTCTGAAGTCCAATGTACGTATCGCGCTTTCGCTTCAAATACAATGATCATCATTGCATATATCGCGAGAGAAAGATGAAACATGCGTGAATTTTCTGGGGGCTTACTTTTAGAGGACCTGGAGATAGTTTTGTGTGCATACGTGAAAGGGGCATACGGGGGGGTATGCGATGGAGAGAGAGATGCTCTTCGTTTCTCTTTATTATGACTAACTTTGTATATAGTATAAAAATATACAAATTCACAGTGCGGAATAAATATCATTGTGGGCACCATGCAATGCAAATTAGCATTCGTACTCCTCCATATAACTTTGTAATGTTGTATATATGTAGAAACTCTAAAATAATTTTTTGGCCACACTTTATTCAAAAGGAATGTTGTATGCGATATAAACGTGAAGAGAGGGCTTTTTAGATGAATGGGGTACGTGATGTAACATGTGTGAATGTGTAGTTGATGAATTTGGCGGGGCCTAGAGAGGTATGTGTGTGTATTACGTATTCGAGAGAGGCATGGATAGAGGGGCCGACGGGGGGGGGGTGGTGGGAGAGATAGCACGAGAAATGAGAGTGGTCTAGAGAGAGAGAGACGAATATGACGTCACGACAAGAGATTCCATTACCTTGAGTGTGTATATACAAGGGGGGAGGGAATAGAGGCACCAGGAGAAATTTTCTGTGTGTGTGGTGTTTGTGTTGGTATGTGTGGGTGTGAGAAGATAATGAGACGTGGGGGCAGAGGGTGTGTCACCGCGTGAGGTCCGGTGGGTCGAGGTGAGGCCCTTCGTTCGGTTCCGTCCTGCGCCACATTGGTCGGCCCGCGACACATTTAGGAAAACTCATGGATGACTAGTCGTACAAGAACAAGATAGCAGAATTGTGAAGGACTCTATGTCCACTGACAAAGCCGGTTAGGATTTGTAACCCTAGGTTCTCGGACTAAGGTAACCCCTTTATCTCTGATATTACTATTCATCCAACCTAACTTTAAGGGGCATCCTACAGAATGCTCTGCTAGAATCATACTCGTCGATTAGGAAGAGAGTGTTGGAAATATGCCCTAGAGGCAATAATAAATTAGTTATTATTGTATATATTTCATTATTCATGATAATCGTTTATTATCCATGCTAGAATTGTATTGATAGGAAACTCAGATACATGTGTGGATACATAGACAACACCATGTCCCTAGCAAGCCTCTAGTTGACTAGCTCGTTAATCAATAGATGGTTACGGTTTCCTAACCATGGACATTGGATGTCGTTGATAACGGGATCACATCATTAGGAGAATGATGTGATGGACAAGACCCAATCCTAAGCCTAGCACAAAGATCGTGTAGTTCGTATGCTAAAGCTTTTCTAATGTCAAGTGTCATTTCCTTAGACCATGAGATTGTGCAACTCCCGGATACCGTAGGAGTGCTTTGGGTGTGCCAAACGTCACAATGTAACTGGGTGGCTATAAAGGTACACTACAGGTATCTCCGAAAGTGTCTGTTGGGTTGGCACGAATCGATACTGGGATTTGTCACTCCGTGTAAACGGAGAGGTATGTTTGGGCCCACTCGGTAGGACATCATCATAATGTGCACAATGTGATCAAGGAGTTGATCACGGGATGATGTGTTATGGAACGAGTAAAGAGACTTGCCGGTAACGAGATTGAACAAGGTATCGGGATACCGACGATCGAATCTCGGGCAAGTATCGTACCGATAGACAAAGGGAATTGTATACGGGATTGACTGAATCCTTGACATCGTGGTTCATCCAATGAGATCATCGTGGAGCATGTGGGAGCCAACATGGGTATCCAGATCCCGCTGTTGGTTATTGGCCGGAGAGTTTTGTCGGTCATGTCTGCATGACTCCCGAACCCGTAGGGTCTACACACTTAAGGTTCGATGACGCTAGGGTTATAGGGAAAGTATGTACGCGGTTACCGAATGTTGTTCGGAGTCTCGGATGAGATCCCGGACGTTACCAGGAGTTCCGGAAAGGTCCGGAGGTAAAGATTGATATATAGGAAGTATGGTTTTGGCCACCGAAAGTGTTCCGGGCATCACCGGTAGTGTACCGGGACTACCGGAGGGGTCCGGGGGTCCACCTGGTGGGGCCACCAGCCTCGGAGGCCTACATGGGCAATAGTGGGAAGGGACCAGCCCCTAGGTGGGCTGGGGCGCCTCCCACCAAGGCCGAAGGTGCAAGGGAGAGTGGGAGGGGGCAAACCCTAGGTCCAGATGGGCCTTAAGGCCCACCCTAGGTGCACCCCCCCTCTCTCCCCCTTTGCTGCCTCCCAGATGGGATCTGGGGGCTGCCGCCACCCCTAGGGAGGGAACCCTAGGTGGGGGCGCAGCCCCTCCCCTCCCCCTATATATACTTGAGGTATGGGGCTGCCCAACACATGTGATTTGCTCTCCCTGTTGGCACAGCCCTACCCCTCTCCCTCCTCGTCTCTCGTAGTGCTTGGCGAAGCCCTGCTGGAGTACCGCGCTCCTCCACCACCACCACACCGTCGTGCTGCTGCTGGATGGAGTCTACCCCGACCTCTCCTTCTCCCCTTGCTAGATCAAGGCGTAGGAGACATCACCGGGCTGTACGTGTGTTGAACACGGAGGTGCCGTGCGTTCGGCACTAGGATCATCGGTGATTTGGATCACGACGAGTACGACTCCATCAACCCCGTTCACTTGAACGCTTCCGCTTAGCGATCTACAAGGGTATGTAGATGCACTCTCCTTCCCCTCGTTGCTAGATTACTCCATAGATTGATCTTGGTGACACGTAGAAAATTTTGAATTTGTGCTACGATCCCCAACAGTGGCATCATGAGCTAGGTCTATGCGTAGTTTCTATGCACGAGTAGAACAGAAAGCAGTTGTGGGCGTCGATATTGTCAATTTACTTGCCGTTACTAGTCTTATCTTGATTCAGCGGCATCATGGGATGAAGTGGCCCGGACCGACCTTACACGTACTCTTACGTGAGACTAGTTCCACCGACTGACATGCACTAGTTGCATAAGGTGGCTAGCGTGTGTCTGTCTCTCCCACTTTAGTCGGATCGGATTCGATGAAAAGGGTCCTTATGAAGGGTAAATAGAAATTGGCATATCACGTTGTGGTTTTCGCGTAGGTAAGAAACGTTCTTGCTAGAAACCTATAGCAGCCACGTAAAAACTTGCAACAACAATTAGAGGTCTAACTTGTTTTTGCAGCATATGCCTTGTGATGTGATATGGCCAAAAGGATGTGATGAATGATATATGTGATGTTTGAGATTGATCATGTTCTTGTAATAGGAATCACGACTTGCATGTCGATGAGTATCACAACCGGCAGGAGCCATAGGAGTTGTCTTAATTTATTTATGACCTGCGTGTCAACATAAACGTCATGTAATTACTTTACTTTATTGCTAAAGTGTTAGCCATAGTAGTAGAAGTAATAGATGTCGAGACAACTTCAAGAAGACACAATGATGGAGATCATGATGATGGAGATCATGGTGTCATGCCGGTGACAACGATGATCATGGAGCCCCGAAGATGGAGATCAAAAGGAGCAAAATGATATTGGCCATATCATGTCACTATTTGATTGCATGTGATGTTTATCATGTTTTACATCTTATTTGCTTAGAACGACGGTAGCTTAAATAAGATGATCCCTCACTAAAATTTCAAGAAAAGTGTTCCCCCTAACTGTGCACCATTGCGAAGGTTCATCGTTTCGAAGCACCACGTGATGATCGGGTGTGATTGATTCTAACGTTCGAATACAACGGGTGTAAGCCAGATTTACACACGCAATACACTTAGGTTGACTTGACGAGCCTAGCATGTACAGACATGGCCTCGAAACACGGAAGATCGAAAGGTCGAGCATGAGTCGTATAGAAGATACGATCAACATGAAGATGTTCACCGATGTTGACTAGTTCGTCTCACGTGAAGATCAGACACGACCTAGTTGACTCGGATCATGTTTCACTTAGATGACTAGAGGGATGTCTATCTGAGTGGGAGTTCATTAAATAATTTGATTAGATGAAATCAATTGTCATGAACATAGTCTAAATTGTCTTTGCAAATATGTTGTAGATAAATAGCTCACGTTGTACCTCCCTGTTTCAATACGTTCCTAGAGAAATACCAAGTTGAAAGATATTGTAAGCAATGATGCGAACTGGGTCCGTAGTCCGAGGAGTGTCCTCACTGCTACACAGAAGGCTTACGTCTTTGATGCACCGCTCGATGTGCAAACCCGTACAACGTCGTTTGTGGATGTTGTTAACACCTGACAGACACATCCTGATGACTACTTGATAGTTTAGTGCACCATACTTTACGTCTTAGAATCGGGATTCCAATGACGTTTTGAACGCCATAGAACATATGAGATGTTCCAAGAGCTGAAATTGGGATTTCAGGCTCATGCCCATGTTGAGAGGTGTGAGACCTCTGACAAGTTCTTTTGCCAACAAGATGGAGGAGAATAGCTCAGCTAGTGAGCATGTGCTTAGAATGTCTGGGTACTGCAATCACTTAAAACAAGTGGGAGTTAAACTTCCAGATAAGATAGTGATTGATAGAGTTCTCTAGACACTATCACTAAGCTACTAGATCTTCGTGATGAACTATGACATGCAAGGGATGGAGTTGATCCCGGAGCTGTTCGCGGTGCTTAAGACCGCAAAAGGTAGAAATCAAGAAGGAACATCAAGTGTTGATGGTTTAACAAGACCACTGGTTTCAAGAAGGGCAAGGGCTAGAAGGGAAACTTCATGGATGGCAAACGAGTTGCCGCTCTAGTGAAGGAACCCAAGGTTGAACCCAAACCCGAGACTAGGTGCTTCTACTGTAAGGGGAACGGTCACTGGTAGCGGAATTACCCCAAATGCATGGTAGATAAGATGGCTGGAAACCTCAACAAAGTATATACGTGTTATTGATGTGTACCTCACTAGTACTCCTGGTAGCACTTGGGTATTGGATACCGGTTCAGTTGCTATTATTGGTGACCTGAAGCAAAAGCTACAGACTAAACGGAGAATGGCTAAGGGCGAGGTGACGATGTGTGTTGGAAGTGTTTCCAAAGTTGATGACATCACCATCGCATGCTCCATCTGCCTTCGGGATTAGTATTGAACCTAGATAAATGTTATCAGGTGTCTACGTTGACCGTGAATATGATTAGATCATGTTCATTGCAATACGGTCATTCATTTAAGTTAGAGAATAATGGTTATTTTGTTTACATGAATGATACCTTTCATGGTCATGCACCCTATGTGAATGGTTCATTGAATCTCGGTCGTGGTGATACCCATGTTCACGCCAAAAGATGTAGAGTTAATAATGATAGTACCACTTTCTTGTGGCACTGCCGCTTAGGTCATATTGGCGTAAGATGCATGAAGAAACTCCATATCGATGGATGTTTGGAGTCACTTGATTTTGAATCGCTTGACACATGCGAGCCATGCCTCATAGGCAGGATGACTAAGACCCCGTTTGTAGGTACAATGAAACGGGCAAGTGACTTGCTGGAAATCATACATGCAGATGTGTGTGATCCAATGAGAATTGGAGCGTGCGGTGGATATCGCTATTTTCTCATCTTCACTGACGATTTGAGTAGATATAGGTATATTTACTTAATGAAGCACAAGTCTGAAACGTTTGAAAAGTTCAAGCGATTTCAGAGTGAAGTTAAGAATCATCATAACAAGAAGATCAAATTCCTATGACCTGATCAATGAGAATTTCTGAGTTATGAGTTTGGCAATCACTTAAGACATTGTGGAATTGTTTCACAGTTGAAGCCACCTGGAACACCACAGGGTAATGGTGTGTCTGGACGTCGTAATCGAACCTTATGAGATATGGTGCGATCTATGATGTCTCTTACCGATCTACCACTATTATTTTGAGGTTATGCATTAGAGCATTTAGTTTAGATAGGACACCATATAAGTCCATTGAGACGACGTCGTATGAACATTGGTTTGGCAAGAAACCAAAGTTGTCGTTTCTTAATGTTTGGGGCTGCGATGCTTAAGGCTTTAGCAGGAGAAGCTTGAACCCAAAAGCGGACAAACACATCTTCATAGGATACCCAAAGGTGACAGTTGGGTATACCTTCTATCTCAGATCCGAGATCAAATTGTTTGTCGCTAAGAACGGGTCCTTTCTTGAGAAGGAGTTTCTCTCGAAAGAATTGAGTGGGAGGAAGATAGAACTTGATGAGGTTGTCGAACCTTCACTTCAACCAGAGAGTGACGCAACACAGAAAGATGTTTTCTGTGACGCCTACGTCTGTTGAATAGGAAGTTAATGATAGTGATCATGAAGCTTCAGATCAAGTTGTTATCGAACCTCGTAGGTCAACAAGGATATGTACTACTCCTAAGTGGTACGGTAATCCTGTCTTAAATATCATGTTGTTAGACAACAATGAACCTATGAGCTATGGAGAAGCGATGGTGGGCCCATATTCCGACAAATGGTTAGAAGCCATGAAATCCAAGATAGGATCCATGTATCAGAACAAAGTATGGACTTTGGTGGACTTGCCCGATGATCGGCAAGCCATTGAGATAAATGGATCCCCGGGTACCGAGCTCGAATTCGCCCTATAGTGAGTCGTATTACAATTCACTGGCCGTCGTTTTACAACGTCGTGACTGGGAAAACCCTGGCGTTACCCAACTTAATAGTTGACTATGATGAGAATTTCTCACCCGTAGCGAGGCTTAAGTCCGTCGGAATCATGATAGCATTAGCTGTATTTTTCGATTATGAAATCTTACAGATGGATGTCAAAACAAGTTTTCTTACCAAGTTTTCGTAAGAAAAATTGTATGTGATACAATAAAAGGTTTTGTCGATCCTAAGGATGCTAAAAGGTATGCTGGCTCCAGCAATCCTTCTATGGACTAGAGCAAGCATCTCGGAATCGGAATATATGTTTTGATGGAGTGATCAAAGCTTTTAGGTTTATACAATGTTTGCTAGAAACTTGTATTTACAAGAAAGCGAGTGGGAGCGCTACAACATTTCTGATAAGTATATGTGGATGACATATTGTTGATCCAAAATGATGTAGAATTTCTGGAAAGCATAAACGGTTGTTTGAAGAGTGTTTTTCAAAGGAAGACCTGGATAAAGCTACTTACATATTGGGCATCAAGATCTATAGAGATAGATCAAGACGGCTGATGGTACTTTCAAAGAACGCACACCTTGACATGTTTTTGAAGGAGTTCAAAATAGATTAGTCAAAGAAGGGGTTCTTACCTGAGTTGTAAGGTGTGAAGTTGAGTAAGACTCAAAGCTTGACCACGGCATAAGAAAGAGAAAGGACGAAGGTCGTCCCCTATGATTTTGTCATAGGCTCTATACGGTATGCCATGCTGAAGTACCGCACCTGATGTGTGCCTTGCCACATGTCTGGCAAGAGGGTACAAAGGTGATCTAGGAGTAGATCACCAGATAGCGGTCAAAATTATCCTTAGAGGCATAAGGAAATGTTTCTCGGTTATGGAGGTGATAAAGAGTTCGACGTAAAGAGTTACGTCGATGCAAGCTTAATACCTATCTGGATAGCTCAAAGTAGAGATACTAGATACGTATAATGGAGCAACAATTTGGAATAGCTCCAAGTGGAACGTGGCAGCAGCATCTACGATATAAAGTTTTGCGAAATACATAGGGATCTGAATATGGCAAGACCCGTTGACTACAACCTCTCTCACAAGCATAACATGATCAAACCCAGAACTCTTTGAGTGTTTATCACATAGTGATGTGAACTAGATCATTGAGTCTAGTAGACTCTTGGATGTTGGTCACATGGCGATGTGACCTGTGAGTGTTAATCACATGGCGATGTGAACTAGATTATTGACTCTAGTGCAAGTGGGAGACTATTGGAAATATGCCCTAGAGGCAATAATAAATTAGTTATTATTGTATATATTTCATTGTTCATGATAATCGTTTATTATCCATGCTAGAATTGTATTGATAGGAAACTCAGATACATGTGTGGATACATAGACAACACCATGTCCCTAGTAAGCCTCTAGTTGACTAGCTCGTTGATCAATAGATGGTTATGGTTTCCTAACCATGGACATTGGATGTCGTTGATAATGGGATCACATCATTAGGAGAATGATGTGATGGACAAGACCCAATCCTAAGCCTAGCACAAAGATCGTGTAGTTCGTATGCTAAAGCTTTTCTAATGTCAAGTGTCATTTCCTTAGACCATGAGATTGTGCAAATCCCGGATACCGTAGGAGTGCTTTGGGTGTGCCAAACGTCACAACGTAACTGGGTGGCTATAAAGGTACACTACAGGTATCTCCGAAAGTGTTTGTTGGGTTGGCATGAATCGATACTGGGATTTGTCACTCGGTGTAAATGGAGAGGTATCTCTGGGCCCACTCGGTAGGACATCATCATAATGTGCACAATGTGATCAAGGAGTTGATCACGGGATGATGTGTTACGTAACGAGTAAAGAGACTTGCCGGTAACGAGATTGAACAAGGTATCGGGATACCGACGATCGAATCTCGGGCAAGTATCGTACCGATAGACAAAGGGAATTGTATACGGGGTTGACTGAATCCTTGACATCGTGGTTCATCTGATGAGATCATCGTGGAGCATGTGGGAGCCAACATGGGTATCCAGATCCCGCTGTTGGTTATTGGCCGGAGAGTTTTCTCGGTCATGTCTGCATGACTCCCGAACCCGTAGGGTCTACACACTTAAGGTTCGATGACGCTAGGGTTATAGGGAAAGTATGTACGCGGTTACCGAATGTTGTTCGGTGTCCCGGATGAGATCCCGGATGTCACGAGGAGTTCCGGAATGGTCCGGAGGTAAAGATTGATATATAAGAAGTATGGTTTTGGCCACCGGAAGTGTTCCGGGCATCACCGGTAGTGTATCGGGACCATCGGAGGGGTCCGGGGGTCCACCAGGTGGGGCCACCAGCCTCGGAGGCCTACATGGGCCAATAGTGGGAAGGGACCAGCCCCTAGGTGGGCTGGGGCGCCTCCCACCAATGCCCAAGGCGCAAGGGAGAGTGGGAGGGGGCAAACCCTAGGTCCAGATGGGCCTTAAGGCCCACCGTAGTTGCGCCCCCCTCTCTCTCCCCCTTGGCCGCCTCCCAGATGGGATTTGGGGGCTACCGCCACCCCTAGGGAGGGAACCCTAGGTGGGGGCGCAGCCCCTCCCCTCCCCCTATATATACTTGAGGTATGGGGCTGCCCAACACATGTGATTTGCTCTCCCTGTTGGCGCAGCCCTACCCCTCTCCCTCCTCATCTCTCGCAGTGCTTGGCGAAGCCCTGCTGGAGTCCCGCGCTCCTCCACCACCACCACGCCATCGTGCTGCTGCTGGATGGAGTCTTCCCCAACCTCTCCTTCTCCCCTTGCTGGATCAAGGCGTAGGAGACGTCACCAGGCTGTACGTGTGTTGAACACGGAGGTGCCGTCCGTTCGGCACTAGGATCATCGGTGATTTGGATCACGACGATTATGACTCCATCAACCCCGTTCACTTGAACGCTTCCGCTTAGCGATCTACAAGGGTATGTAGATGCACTCTCCTTCCCCTCGTTGCTAGATTACTCCATAGATTGATCTTGGTGATGCGTAGAAAATTTTGAATTTGTGCTACGATCCCCAACGGAGAGGTGTGAGACAATGCGTGAGAGACAAGCGTAAAGATAATGTGCGTACATGAGACACGTAGGCAGGTCCATGTATATAGAAAGGGTCGATGAGGATTGTGCGTGTGTATGTTTGCGAGAGGAAGACTGCTTGTGATAAAGGTTAGTGAAAATAGTTGTAAATGGTTACGAGAGGGAGGGAGGGTTATATCTAGAGCATGTGTGCGAGAAAGACACCTCGGGAGAGAGTGTGTGAGCATGTGTGAGAGACCACCGATGGAGAGTGAAACTACACGTAAAAGACTGCTCTACACATTGATTAAAGATATAAATTGTACCAAATATTAGGGGCGTGTGCGGCCTAGATCTACTGGCGCCCGATCTGGAGGTCGGTCGGGATTAAAGGGATGGCCTGGGGGCGCTGCCAAGCACGGCGGTGGTGTGAGGTCGATGGGAGGGTGGGGCGGCGGAGGCAGGGGTCTGGGCCAGTGGTCGCTGGCGGTTCGAGAAAGATCGTCAACAGTGACTGGCGGGAGGTACATGAAGGCCATCTGCCCGTTCCTTATAGATCGGACGGTTCATTAAAAAAACGACTGACCTATTTATTTTCAGTCGACTGTTATCTTAGATATGACCACATGTGGTGGTGTGCTGGAGGAGTACCTGCATTTCCTGTGCTCATATATTACAAAATCATACGGAGTAGAATCTAATTTTGTTTGCCATGCAATGTTGTAGAGCTATCATATGTCTCCTGTCATTTATTTTTCAGCCACCTGCTATCTGCTACTTTTACAGTGCACTAGTTCTGCACACACTTCACCCTTACTCTCACTATGGTGTTTTTATGCAAGGGTATTTCAGACTCTGCTGCCATGAGAGAAGCCAAAAAGAAAAGAGAGAAGTCACTCCAGCTTGGTGTGCGGCTAGGCAAGACACGTTACAACGCTATAAAGGGTGCAGTGTCAGCAAATGGAGACGGTAAACGTAGCTCTGGAGTTGATGACCTCGCTCGCAATGAACCACCATCCCTGGTGCTTGCTTTAACTTCGCGGTGTCATATGTGGTTGCATGTTCCATATGGTGTCTAGCTTGTATTCGAAAGGCCGAAGTCGGTAAGATAAGGAAAGATATTTTTTTACATGAACCACCACCCCGTGAGCACCAGAAGAGAAATAGCTAGTCAGGGCACTGGCCGAGCCAGTGACAAGCCCAGCAAAGATAGGCATCACCTGGAAGCCAACTAAAAAGCTGCGATGGTGGCAAAGCAGCCAGCCTCCCACCAGGCTCTCAGGTCCTAGATGATCATGCTCACCACTCCAGCCGGATGTCTAGCTTGTATTGCTTCCAATTTGGTTAAATTACATCTGCTTAGCTTACACATTATACCTTTGAATATGACATGCCTTTCTGTTTTTGGTACATACTAGTACATCTGTGTATTAACCATGTTCTTACATCAAACTAATGTTCTTGTGTATCCCTCATCAATCACTTATGACGAGGCAGGCAGGCAAGAGCACTACTCCTCATTTAAAGAATGCAGCATCAGCCTCCCGACATGATTCTCAAGAAACAGAAATGCTAGATGAAGATAGTGAACGTAGCTCTGTAGTTGATTACATCATTTCCTCTACACTAGCATTGCAGGTGCTTGCTCTAACTTGGCAGTGTGATATGTGGTTGCATGTTGCATATGGTGTCTAGATTGTAATTCTTCCAATCTGGTTAAACTGCATATGCTAGTCTGCTTAGCTTATACATTATACCTGTTAATGTGACATGCCTTCCTGTATTTAGTACATAGTACATCTGTCTATTAAGCATGTCCTTACATAAAACTATTGTTTTTCTTTTATCCCGCATCAATCAACATGACGAGACACCTTTAGTATATGAAGTGCGATATTAGTTGCATCTTTCATATGATTTATAGCATGCGCTGCTTCTAATTTGTTGAAATTCCATTTATGATGGGACGCTTTTAACTTGGCAGAGTCATATTGGTTGCATCTTTCATGTGGTGTCTAGCTTGCATTGCTTCTTATTTGCTGGAATGGTTTCTGCTTAATTTACACAAACGGTTGTGAACATGCCATGCCATCCTGTTTTTCGTACATATTCCATCCTGGTATCATGTGTTTGCCTTACATCAAAGTAGTGATTGTCAGTATCATGCATGAATGAGTTCTGAAGAGAAAATTTTATTTCTTTTTCTTGTTGGTTTTACTTGACAATTCAAAATCAATAAAGCGGAAGGAAGTTAGCAAGGCAGCGGATAAAGGCGCTCCTTCCGAATGGAGGGCCTCTACAGTTTCTACTCCTCCACACCCCAAGATGATTTCCAAGACAACACATGCATAGACACTCAACAAAGCTGTGTTTATGATGAGAACGTCTCCCCTAGTGCAGCATCACCGGTGCTCCCTCTAACTTGGCACTGTTATATGTGGTTGCATGTTATGTGTGATATCTAGCTTGTATTACTTCTAATTTTGTTGAATTCCATCTGCTTACTTTACACATTATACTTGAATAAGACACGTGTTCCTGTTTCTAGAACATACAATATCTGTCTATCACACCATGTTCTTACATCAAATTACTACTGTTGTGTAACCTACAACAATCACTTATCATAAGACACGTTTGACTTCGGAGTGTGATATAGGTTACATCTCACATTCTTTTCTAGCTTGTACTACTAATTTGTTGAAATGGCACTTATGACGAGACAGTTTTAACTTGGTAGAGTGATATTCGTTGCATCTTTCATATGGTGTCTAGCTTTCATTGCTTCTAATTTGTTGAAATGCCTTCTCCTTAGTTTACACATCATAAGCTGTGAATATGCAATGCTGTGAATATGAAATGGCACTAATGACGAGAGACCTCTAACATGGTAGTGTGATGTTGTTTGCATCTTGCATATGATTTATTTCTTGTGCTGCTTCACATTTGTTTAAACGCCATTTATGATGAGACACTATTAACTTGGCAGAGCGATATTTGTAGCATCTTTCATATGGTGTCTACCTTCCATTGCATTGCTTCTAATTTGGTGAAACGTCTTCTTCTTAGTATACACATCATAGTTCTGGTTATCTCTTCCGTCCTATTTTTCATACATATTACATCCTCCTATCATGTGGTTGTCTAACATCAAAGTTCAGTTTGTCTGCATCACGCATCAATTTGTTTTGAAGAACTAAATTGTTATTCATTTTTCTTGTCGGCTTGACTTAACATGGCACAGAGAAAGATGAAGAAACACAGAATGGCAGGGATGAGAAGCGGATGAATCCTGCAGATTCTGCTGGTACTGATGGTGCAATAGAAGGTCAAAGTCCAGCAGAAAATTCTACAAACACGGCATCCCATGCTACACGAGTTGCAAAAAAAGACAAACAGAAACAAGTAGCTGCCACCAAACAAGCAGAGACAGCCCTAGCTCTTGCAACACCTACCACAGTACTACCAGCTGCACGACGTACTCGTGCGTTAACTGAGCTAGCAGCACGTTCCCAAGCTCCCTTGCCACCTGACACTACTTCCCAAGCACTCTTGACACATGACGAGTTGGCAATATCAGATGAACCTTGTGAGCTTCAACAGCAAGAAGGTAGTTGCTGGAGTCAAGTTATAGTTGCATGCTTCTTTATATGTAGTCTCACAGTTTGATGTACACTAACACTTCCTATGTTTGTTGTTGGACTAGCACCTAGGCGCAAGAGGAAACAAACATCAGGGATAATGCTCGATAGGTTAACTAAATCTAGACGAGGAAGAATGGAGATCCATTTTGAGGCAGGTTTAAGAAGGCCACGTGATGCTACAGAGTCAACCAAGTTAGTATCAGAGGCAGCGGTTGCTGTTAGGTGTCATGTACGTATCCTCCCAACATGGATTCAGTACAGGAATGACAAAGACGAAACCCAGTTCAACACCTTCCTCGACCATTTATCTATAAGTATGGTTATGTATGGAAACTAGTAATATCGTCTTGCTCTGTCCAATACTTTCTAGGTTGCTGATAATGAGACTCCCATAATTTTCAACAGATGAGGTTCAAGTTGGATAGCCAAGATGATGCAACCAGACAAGCTTGCACCCATGTTTTCAAGTCTGCTCTACGACAGTATCGGTATAACTTGAGGAAAACTCAATTTGAAGGCAAGGCTAACAGTGAACTTGCCCAAACATCTCTAGTGGAAAATATATCTGACGAAGACTGGAGAGGCCTCGTTAAACACTGGTCTGATCCGAAGTATCAGGTACATTATATATATGTCATCAGATCACATGTTGAAGTCCTATTTACGCATGTGCCACACAAATCTATCTTCTTGTAGGTGAATTGTTCAAAGAACAAGGCCAACCATACGAAAGTGAAATTCCAACAGACGACAGGATCTCGTAGCTATATTGCACACTGCGAGGCTCTTGTAATTAGCTGCTGTTTCACTCTTTTCGCTGTACCATATTATCAGATCTATATTGAATTGTTCTAAATGCAGAGGAAAGCTCGCAAGGACCAAAAAGTACCTGAACCAAATGCTGTGGAAATCTTCAAGGACTGTCACACCAGCAAGAAGAAGGGCATGACTACACCAGTCAAAGCCGCTATTGTAAGTCCTTAATCCTCATGCCTTTTAACTACTACTTACTATGACTTGCGCCTTGAACTACATGGTTTGCAGCCAATGTCTATTACTCTTTTAAATTTTATACACAATTATCTTAGTGTATCATTGCACCTTACAAGGTTTAAAAGAGAGGAGTGATGTTCCTTTGATCTTGACCCGTAATCTAGTTCCATGCTGGGCTTGCCCACACAACGTTACAATTGCCTGTTTATCTGTCCTTAGTTGTTTTGTGATATGAATGATGTCATACTATGCTTACCGTATTATAAACTTCATCTCTTTATCCTTAGCCCTCAATACAATGTGAAGAAATAGACAATACATTAGCGATGGTACATGGTCATATGTTTGGAACCTGATTTTATTATGTACTTTGCAATAAAATTCAACTAATATTTTACATGGGTTCACCAGAATAAGTTCTGTATATAGACCAAAGCTATTTTGTTTGGTTTTGCTGCCTCCTTAATATCTTCTGTTTTGGTACTACTAATGTAAAACCTCAAATTTTCAGTGAGCTATGGAAAAAATGGTGGAACCGCCACCTTCTGAAGGTGGCGAGGCAACTATAACTACAATGTTAGCTCTTGCTGTAGTGGGTCAGTACCTGTCGACTAACATTGCCAAAAGCACATTCCTGCGTAATACTGGGTTGGTTGTTAAGGCAATATCATCCAAACTGCCTCATGATCAAGATATGCAAGCTCAAAGCAATGTTGTATCTGCGCTCTAGACACAAGTCCATTCCCTAACAGAGACCCTTTGTGAAACAAGGAGAAACATTGCTCAATGTCGTCAAGATATGCATGGTTTTGAAACCAGACTATCAGACATTTGCTATGTTGTTCAGGAGCCTAGGGGAAATGAAGGCGAGGGTTATGGTGCTCCATCGGACAATACAGCATGAAAACGTAACAGTCAGGTCAAATGAACTGAGCTTCTGAACTTCTGGTGGTGCATTTATCTGCTAGACTGTTAAGTTTTATGCCAACCTTCCTTTTGTTATATAGTTGTAATTTGTTTTGGTGCGATACAAAATTTATTCTTAACGTTCAGCCACCGGCTGAAGAAAATAGCAAGCCATTTTTGTATAGTGTAGGGTGTTCCCTATATTTGCACTGGTGGCGATCTTTGATGCCGAGTGGATGTAATCTGTGTAATCGCCTTAATAGCCTAGCGTTAGTTTCGGCCTTATTTACTTCCTAGTCTTCTTTTTCCCTGGTTTGCTAGTGGCCGCAACTACCATGGGCCATATACGGGCCGTAGGATCCATGGGTCTCCTACGGGCCGTCGATAAATGGGCCTGTAATCGGTGGGCCTCGGGCCGTCGGATAAATGGGTCTACATGGGCCGTAATCGGGCGTAATTGGTATCGGCCCAGCGCGGTAACAGGCCGTTAACAGGCCGTAGGACAGCAAAGGCTTAATTCTGTCATAGGCATAACGAGTCGTTAATGTGCCAGAATATAGGACGGGCTGGAAACGGCGCAATGGGTTAACAGACCAGAAACGGGCCGACTCTTGCCATGGGCCGAATTTGGCCCATTAGGGTAACATGCCAGTAACGGGCCGACTCTTGCCATGGGCCGAATTTGGCCCATTAGGGGAAGAGGCCAGTAACAGGCCGACTCTTGCCATGGGCCGAATTTGGCCCATTAGGGGAACAGGCCAGTAACGGGCCGGAAGTAATCGAGGGCCGAAAAGGAGCCCAAGAACGTATGGGCCGTCAATAGGCCGAAAGCTAACATGGGCTGGAAACGACCCATGTAAATCATGGGCCATTAATGGGTATAAAGAAAATTACTGTTCATTATGGGCTAGAGTCACCGTGGGCCTGTAAAGGGCCGAAAGATATGAAGGCCTCATATGGGCCAAAAGACGTCATGGGCCATACATGGGCCGAAAGTGAAATGGGCTAGTATTATATTCGACGGCCCACATGACATTGTTGGGCCGATTTCCTTTAGGGCCTTAAGGGCCGTGAGTTAATGGGCCGTAAAATGGGCTATTTGCGAAGAGACCATTAACAGGCTTTTCATGGGCTAGCCCGTTAACTTTTGACCAAGTCAAACGGGCCGGCTTTGTAAGCTAAATGGGCCACTGTTGGGCCGTGCCATGTGTTGACATATCATAGGCGCCTATCTGACCCACTAACGAGCTCACATGTGTTTCGTCCAGCCAATAAGAATTTTACATGTGGAAATTTCCCATTGGTCGGGGCTGTTAACGGGTTATCTGATCCAAAACCCGACCCGATAGCTTAACGGCATTCCGTTACGGTGGATGCCATGTGTCGGTCACCCTTGACGAAAGCACTTATGTGACGCGCGATTTATCATCATGTAAGTGGACACTTCCGTGATGATAATTTTGGTAATGTCATGGAACACTTTTACGACAGCACAGGTATGACTATCTTGATTCTGTCATAAATTTGTCATGGATGTACATGCATGACAAAAAACACGACCTACTGTGACCAACACGTATCATTACGGAAGTGTATTTTTTTGTAGTGCAATAACATGTATATCACATATACCTTTGTTCACCTTGCCATCCTTGTTATCCGCCAAATACTTGGGGTAGTTCCGCTTCCAGTGACCAGTCTGCTTGCAGTAGAAGCACTCAGTCTCAGGCTTAGGTCCAGACTTGGGTTTCTTCTCTTGAGCAGCAACTTGCTTGCTGTTCTTCTTGAAGTTCCCCATCTTCTTTCCTTTGCCCTTTTTCTTGAAACTGGTGGTCTTATTAACCATCAACACTTGATGTTCCTTCTTGATTTCTACCTCCGCAGCTTTTAGCATTGCGAAGAGCTCGAGAATCGTCTTATCCATCCCTTTCATGTTAGTTCATCAGGAAGCTCTTGTAGCTTGGTGGCAGTGATTGAAGAATTCTGTCAATGACGCTATCATCCGGAAGATTAACTCCCAGTTGAACCAAGTCATTGTTATACCAAGACATTCTGAGTATATCCTCACTGACAGAACTATTCTCCTCCATCTTGCAGCTGTAGAACTTATTGGAAACTTCATATCTCTCAATCCGGGCATTTGCTTGAAACACTACAAGAAATATGTCAACTTGTGACCACCACTATTGGTCACTGAATGGTCACAAATTTCCATTTATGACCTTTTTGTGACCAAAAACATAAGGTCAAAAGCTGGCCGTCGTAAACTGACTATAGCGACCTTTCTTCTGGAATGGTCGTAGACGTTTATGACCAAAATATTCCTATTGTGGCGTTTTGGTCACTAGCAACCTCCCCAGGCCACGTAGGCATCCAGCGTGGCAAGCTGATGTGGCACAAGATTCAGCCCGGTCCGATTCGGCATTTTACATGGGCCGAGCCCATTAATTTAGCCTATTTGTGTTTTTTCCATCAAATTTTGATTGGGTTCATGGGCCAAGCCCATTATTGTAGCCTTTTTTATTGTTGGGCCGTGGCCTTCTTACCATCAATTGATTTTCTATGTTTGAATCATTTATTTTAGAGCTGGTCCCACTAGTCAGATGGTGGTCCCACATGTCAAAAATTTCAGAATTTCTCAGATTATATTCATAAGTGGGACATAAATTGGTCCCGCTGGTCATGTTTCCATTTCACATATTTTTAACATACACAATCACTATTTCAAATAGGACAGGACAAATATAATTCATCAAATAACACTACATTAGTCTTTTCCAATCTGTTACAATATTACAATTTACAGTCAGACAGATCAAAAACTCTTTGCTAAATAGGGCTTCACAGCTTGCTTGGCTTCACGGCTTCACACTCCAGAAAGAATAGGCAGGGAGCTCCTGTAAGAGAGTGAACATAAAGCAGCATTAGATTGTACTGCTGGTGAGACCAGAACCAAACAACTTGAATGGCAACACTAATGTAAGCAGTAGAGCAGATCCAAGATGTGATAAATGTTTAGCAAAATTGTTCATGGGAGTAACCTTAGTCGTTCAAAATCAGAGTTGAAAATGCAAGGAAATTAAGTTACATAAGACAATTAGGTATTCTATGTACGCAGCATTGTCAACAACAAATACAATTCTCAATAGCGACAAAATTCATTTTCTTTACATCCTTAATCCGACCAAACCATAAGCTTTCTGGTTATTAAATACTTTGAGTTTCCTTGATGGTAATAGCTAGTAAATGGCATGGTGAGGTAACAGCCATGATCATGATCAAAAGAAGTGATCATTGGTAGTTAAGACAACACATTCGGAAATGATCATGGTAGAAGTCAGAGAAGACAAGTGAAACAAGATTGCAAAACAGAAGGCAAAGGAAAATTTTGGATAGAGAAATCAAACAGAAAACTAGTACAAAACATGGTCCTGTCATATTGCTGCAATTTATTCAAGAACACCAGACTTAGAAATTGCATCAAGCAATTCATAAGAAAACAAGAACGTGAGCGCATTTCACAAGACAACGGTTAATCGAAGGTAAGAAATCATCAGACTTTAAACTACGAATCACAGGAAGGTAACTCCTGTCATGTTGTTGCAGTTTCTCATCATCACTTGAACCACAAATGAAATCGGGCAACACTTTAGATTGGAACTACAAATGGTAAGTATCTTTGTTGTGGAGATAGTTCAATTTATAAACTCGTTCAAGAAAAATTATATTGTTGTGAAGATAGTAGGACTTCCTTCAGTATGTGGACATCATAGAAAGCCACAAACATATCAGGGTGTTGAGGTATCATCAGAGACTTAAATACTAAGAATCAAAGCAGCATAGCTCCATCATATTGTTGATGGTTTATTCCTCATCACTTGACCCTCAAACATATAAGCATGCATGGACAGCAAGAAAAAAGGCTATAACAATTTATAGTTTGGCAACTATCGGTATGAAATGCAAACATTATTGCTCAGAATATGAAATATCTTCTCATCAATGCCAAATGGCATCTCTAAAGTCTGACATACGTTGTAGATTTCATGATTCACCACAGCATTTTGCAAACCAAGCAAGTAGGCATATAGCAGGAACAGAGGGAATATCTGCTACTATCCCAACATGTACGTATATGCATGTGTGCTTGCTTGACCGGCGCATGCATCACTGTAGCAGCCAAGCAAGTAGGCATCGTTGATGTCTACTCACAACTTTCCTCGCACCAGAGAAAGAGTCAAAACAAAGAATATTATACCATAATATGACACCAGACCACATATTAGTAACTTTAAATCAGAAAGTATATCCACATCACCATAAAATAGTCCCAGACCATCACAAAGAAGCCAAATGCTATTAACTGATGATTAGTAGACACAGACATGATTCAGCCACATAATGGCTACCACAAGCAAACGTGACAACTGTGTAAGCAAGCTGCTAGTGTACAAAAGGTGATTGAAATCCTGCTGTTTAGTACATATACATGGTAGGCTACTGCTGCCAGTGTTCTAAACCAACAGAGCATAATATGGGAGCAGAAAATAGGGCGCTAGGGCTAGAAGATGGAGCCGACTCACCGGAGAGCTTGTGGTCGCCGCAATACACAGCCGGCGTCACGCCGGTCGCCTCTGGCTCCTGCCCCCCGCTGCCGTTCTTCTTCAGATTCTTGTACACGTCCTCTGCACATGGGTTAAGCAGAAACCAATCAGTGGCAGACACGAGTGAAGCTACCAAGACAATATAAAATTTATATAATCAGTTCCACTGCTCGACTTTTGCAATAGTTTAGAAAAGAACAATGAGTTTTCAGTAAAGAGGAATATGTTTAAATTTAGGGGCACTTCTATTTTTCTTGTCATAAGAAGTGGCTAGAGCCTTTTCTTTTTGGTTAAGGTGCCGATGGTATGCACACTTGTATTTACAAGAACTACAGTTGGGCGTTTTGTATGAGCAAGGAAAGCATAGGTGATTTTTTTTAAGATCCACAAACCCAGGCACAACAAGTTTGTTTTTATGTGCTGTAAAAATAAGGAAAAGGAGCTAATATAGAAACTGAAAGTTCCCACAATTTATCTTTTTTTGTATAGCCACACAATCAAACATGCTGTTTCGCAGAACATTACAAGTGCACCTAATAATCCACAATCAACATCAGATTTCACAAGAGATCTACAAGTACATCTGATACAAAGGTATTTTCTGGTCAGGAACTCAATTCTGGAAGTTTGGAATAAGTAGCCGATAATAATTTCATTCAGCAGGCACCAAACAATGAATCAACACTTAGACAGACTACTTTCAAAATGGAATAATGCCCAACTGTTCCAGCAATGAATCAACACTTAAGACTACTTTCAAAATGGATCAATGCCCAACTGTTACAGCAATGAATCATCAACATGCAAGGCCTTGACTGCTAATAGCTAACATGACTGATAAGACTAATTCAGGTATCCTAAACACAACAATTCCCTTACCAGATCGGTCTGTTTAAAAACCGCGATATCGCTTCCGTATGCAGCAAAGGTGTATTCCTTGAAGGACGCGAGAGCGCGGATCTTCTTGGGAAGTTGAGGTCCTTAAATTGCAAAGAAAATTCACGCACCATGAGCGGGAGAGCTAAAAAAACACTGAACATAAGAAACCGAGGTACTGAATAGCAGGCTCACTGGCAAGGACCAAAATGAGCTTGGCACACTGCACAACAAGAATAGAAAACAGCATGATTAGTTATATCGCAAAATGGAAGTTGGCTGCATCAGAGTTATATGTAAAGCACTGATCCAAAGTAGGTACTGCTTCCATGCCCTGCGGGAGGGAGAGAGGGAGATAATAAGTTACCTGATCCAAAGCTCCTGGTGCTCCTCGGTGCCATCGTTGTCGAGGACGAGCGGATCCGGAGGCGTTGCTGTCGAAGAGGAGGGGGTCCGGTGGCGGCCTTGTCGGAGAGGCGAGCATCCACTGGCGGAGAGGAGCTGATCCGGCGACGGCCTTGTAGGAGGATCTCACGCGCACCGCCACCACCGCCGAGGATGTTCATCTCAGCCATGCGCAACGAAGAGGTCCACACCACCACCGAAACCCTAGCGGGAGGAAGTGATGCGGGCGACCACATGAGGCGGGGTAAAGCAAATCGACGCGGTGGTGAAGAGGGAGTGCAGCGAGAGGAAGCTGTGGGTAGGCTTGGCGACGCCGGAGGATGCCGGAATCAAGCGGGGTCCGTAGGTGGTTGTGGCAGACAGGAGTGGTGCATGGGAGAGGGAGAGACGAGCGAAAGAGGGGTTGCCTGAGGTGGGAGGAGAGCGAGATGGGTGGGTGGTGGCTCTGCCTAAGGTGGGAGGAGAGGGAGAGGCCACCGGCCGGCGAGGTTTGGATCGGTGGCGGCAGCGATGTGGGAGATGAGGGAGGGATGGGATCGGGGAGAGGACGGGGATGAGGCGGAGGACTGGTTTGGGAGGGGGCGGCGGCGGCGAGGAGATGGGGGATCAGAGCTAGGGTTTGGGCTGCGGGTGGGGTATCTCCTTTTCAGTTTTTTTCTGTAGATAGATGGATGGATGGATGGATGTGGGATGGAGAGATGGATGGATGGATGGATGGGCGCCATGTCATTGATCCGTGGGAAGAGTTTTGATTGGTTTGGAAAAACCATTGATTTAAGTAGTTTCCAAGTACTAAAAATTCATTGATTTTGTGAAGTAGCTATCAAAAATATATTGCAAAAGGGCATCACACAAATTTTCACTAGAGTTAGACCACATTTCATGGATAAGGACTAATTTGTATGCATTTCTGATCTTTGTAGCTATTTTTAATCATTTTCCGAGTGGCAAAAATAGGTTTTTTTTAAAGAACCTACCAAATATTTGTTGCAAAATTGGACTCCAACAATTTTGTAAAATACTAGTCCATATTTAATATACAATTGACAAAATGGTTGGGTGTAAAAAGTTTTCATCCACCTCTCATGAAAAAGACAAATTTCCACCGATTCAGCTGGAAGCGGGTCAAATTTGAACTGCAGCTGCCTCATAGTTTGCTATTTATTTTTTACAAAAATCATTTCTAGGTACATAAGTATCTATTTAATCAAAGAAACACCAAAAGTTTTCCAAGATTCAACCACTAGCTAGGAACGGTCAAGTCCGCCGTTTTGACCGCATTTTGAAACGGGCATAAAAAATTCAAAAAAAAATCAAAAATTGGGAAACCTTCACATTGTGTCATTATATGTGGCCAAGTTCCCAAGAAAAATAACAAACTTGTAATACGGCAATTATTTTAAAAAAGTGTTCTCAGAAATGAGCTATCATCTCTGAAGATTCATGGCTTTCAAGCCAAATGATCAATCTTATGGCCACATTCGTGGCATAGTTTGTTCAAATGATCTCATATTGTGCACAAGGGTGCATATTGGAATGGCAAACAATGTTGCCTAAGGAAGTTTTCATTTTCTTTGGACGAAAAAACCATTTTTCATTTTCCGAGTGCCCGAAAGGAGGTTTTTTTGTGAAGGAACTACCAAATAATTGTTGCAAAATTGGACCAAATCAATTTTCTAAAATACTAGGACATATTTAATGCACAATTGACAAAATGGTTGGGTGTAAAAAGTTTTGATCCACCTCTCGTGAAAAAGACAAATTTCCGCCGATTTAGCTGGAAGCGGGTCAAATTTGAACTGCAGCTGCCTCATAGTTTGCTATTTATTTTTTACAAAAATCATTTCTAGGTACATAAGTATCTGTTTAATCATAGAAACACCAAAAGTTTTCCAAGATTCAACCACTAGCTAGAAACGGTCAAGCCCGCCGTTTTGACCGCATTTTGAAACGGGCATAAAAATTTCAAAAAAATCAAAAAATTGGGAAACCTTCGCATTGTGTCATCATATGTGGCCAAGTTCCTAGGAAAAATAACAAACTTGTAATACGGCAATTATTTTAAAAAAGTGTTCTCAGAAACGAGCTATCATGTGTGGAGATCAATGGCTTTCAAGCCAAATGATTAATCTTATGGCCACATCCATGGCATAGTTTGTTTAAATGATCTCATATTGTGCACAAGGGTGCATATTGGAATGGCAAACAATGTTGCCTAAGGAAGTTTTCATTTTTGTTGGACGAAAAAACCATTTTCCATTTTTCGAGTGCCCGAATGGAGGTTTTTTTGTGAAGGAACTACCAAATAATTGTTGCAAAATTGGACCAAATCATTTTTCTAAAATACTAGGCCATATTTAATGCACAATTGACCAAATGGTTGGGTGTAAAAAGTTTTGATCCACCTCTGGTGAAAAAGACAAATTCCCGCCGATTCAGCTGGAAGCGGGTCAAATTTGAACTGTAGCTGCCTCGTAGTTTGCTCTTAATTTTTTCTAAAAATCATTTCTAGGTACATAAGTATCTTTTTAATCAGAGAAACACCAAACAAATTCCAAGATTCAACCACTAGCTAGGAACGGTCATTCCCGCCGTTTTGACCGCATTTTGAAACGGGCATAAAAAGTTCAAAAAAAATCAAAAAATTGGGAAACCTTCGCATTGTGTCATCATATGTGGCCAAGTTCCTAGGAAAAATAACAAACTTGTAATACGGCAATTATTTTAAAAAAGTGTTCTCAGAAACGAGCTATCATGTGTGGAGATCAATGGCTTTCAAGCCAAATGATCAATCTTATGGCCACATCCATGGCATAGTTTGTTCAAATGATCTCATATTGTGCACAAGGGTGCATATTGGAATGGCAAACAATGTTGCCTAAGTAAGTTTTCATTTTCTTTGGACGAAAAAACCATTTTCCATTTTTGAGTGCCCGAAAGGAGGTTTTTTTGTGAAAGAACTACCAAATAATTGTTGCAAAATTGGACCAAATCATTTTTATAAAATACTAGGCCATATTTAATGCACAATTGACAAAATGGTTTGGTGTAAAATGTTTTTATCCACCTCTCGTGAAAAAGACAAATTTCCACCGATTCAGCTGGAAGTGGGTCAAATTTGAACTGCAGCTGCCTCATAGTTTGCTATTTATTTTTTCCAAAAATCATTTCTAGTTACATAAGTACCTATTTAATCATAAATAAATGGTTTGGTGGCGATACGTCGAGGTTTGGGTGGTGGCCGAGGGCCCCAACTCTAGAGCGCGTAAACTCGCATGCCAGCCGCGTGGTCACCGTGTGACCGTGGTGTTGCCATGTGTTCTGGGCGGCCTAGGCATATCTAGTTGGTTGGGCACTCCCCAGGTAGGTGCTAGGAAGAAAATTACAACATAAGATTCTCACGAGGAGACCGATCGATGCTCAAACATGAATTAGCAGCCAAGTGTTTGATTAGCGGTACGAGAAATGTACATGGCTAATGGGCGTGAGTTTTGGCCGAGGATGATCAGTTACTAAGGAGACCGTCTTCACAATTTTTTAGCTCAAAAGGAGGAGCCTAGGTGGTACTTGCTTTGCAAACTACCACGCTGGACATGACTACGAATGTTGAAGCTCGGCTCAAAATAATAAATGGATTGAGCTGGCATTTGGTGGAGGATGGTTATTTGGGCATAGGAAAGCACTGTAGAAAATGGATACTATTTGGACATGCCAAAGTAGTACTTCCTTCACAATGCTCTTCTATGGACAGAAACTTAGGAAAACTAGTGAGAGAGATTGGATGAATGAAATGAGCTCAAAATTGGTGTAGGTAAGTTACTTGGGTATGGTCATGCGCTGGTAAATTTTCAGATCATTTCGGTAAGCCTAGCTAGTACTTACTTCACAAAGCTTCTCTCGAGGTAGAAACTTTGGAAATTTCCTGAGAAAGATTTACTAGGAAAATTGAGCTGAATATTATCATGTGGCAATGATTTGGGTATGGAAGAGTGCCCGAAAAGTTTGAGGGTAATAGGAGGGGTATATATAACACTTGCTTTGCAACATGCCAATTTGGCCATAAAATATAAATTGAACCTGGGCTCACATAGATGATTTGACTGAGCTGAAATTTGGAGGAGGGTGATAATTTGGGCATATGAAGGAACTGTATAAATTTCATGTCATTTAGAGATATAAAAAGGGTACTTCCTTCACAATGCTTCTAGGTGGACAAAAACTTTGGAAATTTGCCGAGGAAGATTTGCTAGGCAAATGGAGCTGAATTTTGTCATGCGGTAATGATTTGGATAGGAAAGAGTTCCCAAAAATTCAGAGGGAAATCAAGAATATATAAATAGCACTTCCTTCATAAAGTGTTGTCGTGAACAGAATAGGAAAATGAATATTGTTGGATTAGTTTTGAACTAGGCAAGGAAGGATTTTTACATATTTGATGAAGATATGCCCCAAAGAATTTATGAGATTTTTTTGGGAATTTTGGGAATGATAGAAATATAGGTTGCTTCACAACCTAGGGCAAAAACTGCCACATGGACATGACACATAGGCAAAACTGATGAGATGGCGCCTAGTCATCACAACCCACCACAATCTACAAGGCTATGACCATCTATATTGGTCATTAACAACTAGAAATAAGGCAGCGGACTAGCACTATTTGCTTTGTGACCATTTCGTGTAAGGAAATTACGACCTTTCTGACCAAAATGGTCGCAATGGTTTAGGGTTTGGAGCCCCCTGAACAGCTTTTGACCAATTGGTCTAAAATGGTCATAAATTTATGACCAATTCTTCGAGGGTCACTGACAGAAGGTCATAAGTTGACATATTTCTGGTAGTGAAATATTAACTTCAACTCCTGGAACATCTCATATGCTCCATGACGTTCAAAACGTCGTTGAAGTCCCGGTTCTAAGCCGTAAAGCATGTCACACCGAACTATCGAGTAGTTAGCAGCTTTGCTCTGCCAGACGTTCATAACATCTGGTGTTGCTCCTGTAGCAGGTTTGGCACCTAGCGGTGCTTCTAGGACATAATTCTTCTGTGCAGCAATGAGGATAATCCTCAAGTTACGGACCCAATCCATGTAATTGCTACCATCATCTTTCAACTTTGCTTTCTCAAGGAACGCATTAAAATTCAATGGAACAACAGCACGGGCCATCTATCTACAATCAACATAGGCAAGCAAGATACCATCAGGTACTAAGTTCATG
Organism: Triticum urartu; assembly: GCF_003073215.2. Lineage (NCBI taxonomy): Eukaryota > Viridiplantae > Streptophyta > Magnoliopsida > Poales > Poaceae > Triticum > Triticum urartu. The sequence goes on along the minus strand of NC_053027.1, from coordinate 530,385,457 downwards.
ATAAATTTAAGTTCAATTAATCATATTAGTTAAGAACTCCCACTTAGATAGACATCCCTCTAATCCTCTAAGTGATCACGTGATCAATATGAACTAAACCATAACCGATCATCACGTGAAATGGAGTAGCTTTCAATGGTGAATATCATTATGTTGATAATATCTACTATATGATTCACGCTCGACCTTTCGATCCCTATGTTACGAGGCCATATCTGCATATGCTAGGCTCGTCAAGTTTAACCTGAGTATTCTGCGTGTGCAAAACTGGCTTGCACCCGTTGTAGATGGACGCAGAGCTTATCACACCCGATCATCACGTGGTGTCTGGGCAGGACGAACTTTGGCAACAGTGCTTACTCAGGGAGAACACTTTTATCTTGAAATTTAGTGAGAGATCATCTTATAATGCTACCGTCAATCAAAGCAAGATAAGATGCATAAAAGATAGACATCACATGCAATCAATATAAGTGATATGATATGGCCATCATCATCTTGTGCTTGTGATCTCCATCTCTGAAGCACCGTCATGATCACCATCGTCACCGGTGCGACACCTTGATCTCCATCGTAGCATAATTGTCGTCTCGCCAATCTTATGCTTCTACGACTATCGCTACCGCTTAGTGATAAAGTAAAGCATTACAGGGCGATTGCATTGCATACAATAAACCGACAACCATATGGCTCCTGCCAGTTGCCGATAACTCGGTTACAAAACATGATCATCTCATACAATAAAATTTAGCATCATGCCTTGACCATATCACATCACAACATGCCCCGCAAAAACAAGTTAGACGTCCTCTACTTTGTTGTTGCAAATTTTACGTGGCTGCTACGGGCTTAGCAAGAACCGTTCTTACCTACGCATCAAAACCACAACGATAGTTTGTCAAGTTGGTGTTGTTTTAACCTTCGCAAGGACCGGGCGTAGCCACACTCGGTTCAACTAAAGTTGGAGAAACTGACACCTGCCAGCCACCTATGTGCAAAGCACGTCGGTAGAACCAGTCTCGCATAAGCGTACTCGTAATGTCGGTCCGGGCCGCTTCATCCAACAATACCGCCGAACCAAAGTATGACATGCTGGTAAGCAGTATGACTTGTATCGCCCACAACTCACTTGTGTTCTACTCGTGCATATGACATCTACACATAAAACCTGGCTCGGATACCACTGTTGGGGAACATAGTAATTTCAAAATTTTCCTACGCACACGCAAGATCATGGTGATGCATAGCTACAATAGGGGAGAGTGTTGTCCACGTACCCTCGTAGACCGAAAGCGGAAGCGTTAGCACAACGCGGTTGATGTAGTCGTACGTCTTCGATCCGACCGATCAAGTACCGAACGCACAACACCTCTGAGTTCAGCACACGTTCAGCCCGATAACGTCCCTCGAACTCCGATCCAGCCGAGTGTTGAGGGAGTGTTTCGTCAGCACGATGGTGTGGTGACGATGATGATGTTCTACCGACGCAGGGCTTCGCCTAAGCACTGCTACAGTATTATCGAGGTGGACTATGGTGGAGGGGGGCACTACACATGGCTAAAAGATCAATAGATCAATTGTTGTGTGTATGGGGTGCCCCCTGCCCCCGTATATAAATGAGGGATGGAGAGGCCGGCCCTAGAGGGGGCGCGCCAAGTGTGGGGAGTCCTACTAGGACTCCCAAGTCCTAGTAGGATTCCCCTTTCCTTTCCGGAGTAGGAGAGAAGGAAAGAGGGGGAGAGGGAGAAGGAAAAGGGGGCTGCACCCCTTGTCCAATTCGGACGAGAGGGGGGGGCGCCTCCTTCCTTTTGGCCTCTCTCCTCTATTCCCGTATGGCCCAATACTTCTCCCAGTGAATTCCTGTAACTCCCCGGTACTCCGAAAATACCCGAATCACTCGGAACCTTTCCGATTTCCGAATATAGTCGTCCAATATATCGATCTTTACGTCTCGACCATTTCGAGACTCCTCGTCATGTCCCCGATCTCATCCGGAACTCCGAACTACCTTCGGTACATCAAATCACATAAACTCATAATACAATTGTCACTGAAACTTTAAGCGTGCGGACCCTACGGGTTCGAGAACTATGTAGACATGACCGAGACACATCTCCGGCAATAACTAATAGCGGAACCTGGATGCTCATATTGGCTCCCACATATTCTATGAAGATCTTTATCGGTCAGACCGCATAACAACATACATTGTTCCCTTTGTCATCGGTATGTTACTTGCCCGAGATTCGATTGTTGGTATCTCAATACCTAGTTCAATCTCGGTACCGGCAAGTCTCTTTACTCGTTCTGTAATACATCATCCCGCAACTAAGTCATTAGTTGCAATGCTTGAAAGGCTATAGTGATGTGGATTACTGAGTGGGCCCAGAGATACCTCTCCGACAATCGGAGTGACAAATTCTAATCTCGAAATACGCCAACCCAACAAGTACCTTCAGAAACACCTGTAGAGCACCTTTATAATCACCTAGTTACGTTGTGACGTTTGATAGCACAAAAAGTGTTCCTCCGGTAAATGGGAGTTCCATAATCTCATAGTCATAGGAACATGTATAAGTCATGAAGAAAGCAATAGCAACATACTAAACGATCGAGTGCTAAGCTAACAGAATGGGTCAAGTCAATCACATCATTCTCCTAATGATGTGATCCCGTTAATCAAATGACAACTCATGTCTATGGCTACGAAACATAACCATCTTTGATGAATGAGCTAGTCAAGTAGAGGCATACTAGTGATACTCTGTTTCTCTATGTATTCACACATGTATCATGTTTCCGGTTAATACAATTCTAGCATGAATAATAAACATTTATCATGTTATAAGGAAATAAATAATAACTTTATTATTACCTCTAGGGCATATTTCCTTCAAAGGATACAGCCCAACAATAACTTTCACAAAGTAAAGGTAAGAGATAACCACAAGTGGAGTCGGTGAAGACGAGGATGTGTTATCGAAGTTCCTTCCTTTTGAGGGGAAGTACATCTTTGTTGGAGCGGTGTGGAGGCACAATGCTCCCCAAGAAGCCACTAGGGCCACCATAGTCTCCTCACGCCCTCACACAATGCGAGAAAGCCGTGATTCCACTAGTGGTGCCCTTGAAGGCGGCAACCAAACCTTTACAAACAAGGTTGGGGCTCTCTCCACAACTGAATTGGAGGCTCCCAATGAAACCATAGAGCTTTACCACAATGGAATATGGCTCTGAGGTGACCTTAACCGTCTAGAGTGCTCAAACACCCAAGAGTAACAAAATCCACACAAGAAAGTATGGGGGAATCTAATTTCCTTTTGTGGAAGTGTAGATCTAGGTCTCCTCCTTCAATCCCTAGCAAATAAAGGAGTTTGAGTGGCTAGAGAGAGAGACATCAGGCAAGAAAGCTTGAAGGGCATTAATGGAGGAGAGAGAAAGGCAAGAGGTGAGGTGGTAGGTGGAAGAAACCCCCTTTATATAGGCATCTCCAAATTCCAACCATTATAGACGTTTTTACACTGCAGCGGTACAACCGCTCCTGACCCCGGTACAACCGGGATTCACGGGTATGCTGTAGAAACCCTAATCAAGCGGTACAACCGGTTGTTTGAGTGGTAGTACCGGTTAACAAGAATAACCAGACTAACTGCTCACCTACCGCTCAACTACCGCCTTGAAATAGAAGGGAGTCACCCCTATGGGCAGTGGTCGAGCGGGAGTTGCACCAGAACTAACGCCAGGCCCTAGAACTAGAGATGGCTAAGTCCAGAGCGGTAGAACCGCTCCAAACACCGGTAGCACCGGTTGACAGAACATAACCGAGACAACTAGGCCACCACCACCCAAATACCGCCCCATCACAGAAGCAAATCCGGTGGTTGGGGGGTACCCGGCCGGTACAACCGCCCATGAAGCCACTCTTGGGTTATCCCAGCGCAGTGGCGGTACCATCGCCCGGGGGCAGCGGTACAACCGCTGGGCATGTACCTGGGAGGTGCAACCCCAGGGTATCACCCCTGGGGCGGTGGTTGAGCCGGTGTAACAGGGAGAGCGGTACAACCGCCCTTGAGAGTGGTACAACCGCTATGAGGAGAAGGCACAGTTTCAGAATGGAACAAAGGGACCTCTCTCTACTAAGAATGGAAGGGAAAGGTGAAGGAAATATGCCCTAGAGGCAATAATAAAGTTATTATTTATTTCCTTATTTAATGATAAATGCTTATTATTCATGCTAGAATTGTATTAACCAGAAACATAATACATGTGTGAATACATAGATAAACATAGTGTCACTAGTATGCCTCTACTTGACTAGCTCATTGATCAAAGATGGTTATCGTTCCTAGCCATAGACATGAGTTGTCATTTGACTAATTCGATCACATCATTAGGAGAATGATGTGATTGACTTGACCCATTCCGTTAGCTTAACACACGATCGTTTAGTATTGTGCTATTGCTTTCATCATGACTTATACATGTTCCTATGACTATGAGATTATGCAACTCCCGTTTACCGGAGGAACACTTTGTGTGCTACCAAACGTCACAACATAAATGGGTGATTATAAAGGTGCTCTACAGGTGTCTCCGAAGGTACTTGTTGGGTTGGCGTATTTTGAGATTAGGATTTGTCACTCCGATTGTCGGAGAGGTATCTTTGGGCCCTCTCGGTAATGCACATCACTATAAGCCTTGCAAGCATTGTGATTAATGAGTTAGTTGAGAGATGATGTATTACGGAACGAGTAAAGAGACTTGCCGGTAACGAGATTGAACTAGGTATTGAGATACCGACGATCGAATCTCGGGCAAGTAACATACCGATGACAAAGGGAACAACATATGTTGTTATGCGGTCTGACCGATAAAGATCTTCATAGAATATGTGGGAGCCAATATGAGCATCCAGGTTCCGCTATTGGTTATTGACCGGAGACGTGTCTCGGTCATGTCTACATAGTTCTCGAACCCGTAGGATCCGCACGCTTAAACTTACGATGACAGTTATATTATGAGTTTATGTGTGTTGATGTACCGAAGGTTATTCGGAGTCCCGGATGAAATCGAGGACATGACGAGGAGTCTTGAAATGGTCGAGACGTAAAGATTGATATATTGGACGACTATGTTCGGAGATTGGAAAGGTTTCGAGTGATTCGGTTATTTTTTGGTGTACCGGGGAGTTACGGGAATACGGGAAAGAAGTATTGGGCCTTAATGGGCCTTAGTGGGAAGGAGAGGCAGCAGCCAGGAGGTGGCGCGCGCCCCTCCCAAGCCCAGTCTGAATTTGACAAGGGGTTTGGGGCGCGGCCCCCTCTCCCTTCCTTCCCCTCTTCCCCCCCTTTCCCCCCTTCTCCTAGTTGGACTAGGAAATGAGGAAACCTACTCCCACTAGGAGTAGGAATCCTACTCCCTTGGCGCGCCCCTCCTAGGGCCGGCCTCCTCCTCCCTTGTTCCTTTATATACGGGGGCATGGGGGCACCCCAAAGACAACAATTGATTGTTTGATCTTTTAGCCGTGTGCGGTGCCCCCCTCCACCATAGTCCACCTCGATAATACTGTAGCGGTGCTTAGGTGAAGCCCTGCGTTGGTAGAACATCATCATCGTCACCACGCCATCGTGCTGACGAAACTCTCCCTCAACACTCAGCTGGATCGGAGTTCAAGGGACGTCATCGGGCTGAACGTGTGCTAAACTCGGAGGTGCCGTGCATTCGGTACTTGCGGTCGGATCGTGAAGACGTACGACTACATCAACCGCATTGTGCTAATGATTCCGCTTTCGGTCTACGAGGGTACGTGGACAACACTCTCCCCTCTCGTTGCTATGCATCACCATGATCTTGCATGTGCGTAGGAATTTTTTTGAAATTACTACGTTCCCCAACAGTGGCATCCGAGCCTGGTTTTATGTGTAGATGTCATATGCACGATTAGAACACAAGTGAGTTGTGGGTGATATAAGTCATACTTCTTACCAGCATGTCATACTTTGGTTCGGCGGTGTTGTTGGATGAAGGGGCCCGGACCGACATTACGCGTACGCTTACGCGAGACTGGTTCTACCGACGTGCTTTGCACACAGGTGGCTGGCGGGTGCCAATTTCTCCAACTTTAGTTGAACCGAGTGTGGCTACGCCCAGTCCTTGCAAAGGTTAAAACAGCACCAACTTGACAAACTATCGTTGTGGTATTGATGCGTAGGTAAGAACGGTTCTCGCTAAGCCCGTAGCAGCCACGTAAAATTTGCAACAACAAAGTAGAGGACGTCTAACTTGTTTTTGCAGGGCATGTTGTGATGTGATATGGTCAAGACATGATGCTAAATTTTATTGTATGAGATGATCATGTTTATAACCGAGTTATCGGCAACTGGCAGGAGCCATATGGTTGTCGCTTTATTGTATGCAATGCAATCGCCCTGTAATGCTTTACTTTATCATTAAGCGGTAGCGATAGTCGTAGAAGCATAAGATTGGCGAGACGACAACGATGCTACGATGGAGATCAAGGTGTCGCGCCGGTGAAAATGGTGATCATGACGGTGCTTCGGAGATGGAGATCACATGCACAAGATGATGATGGCCATATCATATCACTTATATTGATTGCATGTGATGTTTATCTTTTATGCATCTTATCTTGCTTTGATTGACAGTAGCATTATAAGATGATCCCTCACTAAATTATCAAGGTATAAGTGTTCTCCCTGAGTATGCACCGTTGCGAAAGTTCTTCATGCTGAGAAACCACGTGATGATCGGGTGTGATAGGCTCTACGTTCAAATACAACGGGTGCAAAACAGTTGCACACGCGGAATACTCAGGTTAAACTTGTCGAGCCTAGCATATAACAGATATGGCCTCGGAACACGGAGACCGAAAGGTCGAGCATGAATCATATAGTAGATATGATCAACATAGTGATTTTCACCATTGAAACTACTCCATCTCACGTGATGATCGGACATGGTTTAGTTGATATGGATCACGTGATCACTTAGAGGATTAGAGGGATGTCTATCTAAGTGGGAGTTCTTAAGTAATATGATTAATTGAACATTAATTTATCATGAACTTAGTCCAGGTAGTATTAGCATATCTATGTAGATCAATAGCTCGCATTTAGCTCCCCTGTTTTATTTTGATATGTTTGTAGAGAAAACTGAGTTGAAAAGATGTTAGTAGCAATGATGCGGATTGGATCCCTGATCTAAGGATTATCCTCATTGCTGCACAGAAGAATTATGTCCTTGATGCACCGCTAGGTGACAGACCTATTGCAGGAGCAGATGCAGACGTTATGAACGTTTGGCTAGCTCAATATGATGACTACTTGATAGTTTAGGGCACCATGCTTAACGGCTTAGAATCGGGACTTCAAAGACGTTTTGAACGTCATGGACCATATGAGATGTTCCAGGAGTTGAAGTTAATATTTCAAGCAAATACCCAAGTTGAGAGATATGAAGTCTCCAACAAGTTCTATAGCCAAAAGA